>NC_139844.1:24441668-24486668 GCF_963691815.1 Echiichthys vipera
AGGACCCTAAAGCACGGGGCGCGGTGCAGAAGGACAGTGTGAGTGCGCCCTTAAATACTTTTTATGGTGAGATAATTGTACTTTACTTAAGTATTGCTTTCAGGTACTTTATACCTGACTGCCCGCGGCCCACCTGTAGTTTGGTTCATCAGGGTGCAGCAGTGACATTGAATAAAGACGCTCTTTTAAATGTCATGTTCATATTCAGATGCTTCTCTGGATGCGACCAAAGTTACCTGCATTTATTGTCCATGTGACCTGAGTCACACCGGGGTACGTCCAGTGTTAAATATCACTTACTGGCCAAGCGTACAGCTGATGCACAGCGCCCTCCTTCCTCTCAGACCACGCTGAAATGTTTGCAACAGACTTTTCAACAGCTGCAGGGGGAGGGGGGGGGGGGGGGGGGGGGGCTAGGACGAGGGTCTGCTGTACCCTGGGTCCATTGTGATGCATGAGGTCGATAGTTTTGTGGTGGTAGAAAGTGACGTGCACCCTCTTCTGTGCGTACACCACCTTTAGATATGATGGTTTGAATGCATTATTGGTGTATATTGGCGTAATTGGTGCTTGAACTGCGTTGCCCAAGAGCAAGAAGGAGTATTTAATCCTCCGTCATGCCTTTATTCGATTCCCATCATAGTCCCCCCCAGCTCCGTTTGTTATGCATATTTGAGAGTCAGGTATAAGTCGCTGCTACTTCTATAACTATTAGTCAGTGTTTACTGTCACTCGTCTTATAAATTATTACATTAGTAGCCATAGTAACACCATCAGTGGTGTCTCGCTGTATCGTAGCTGCTATTGCCGCTGCTCATCATTGATCATATTTGTCATAATTATTATCATTGTCATATTCTATCACCTTAGCTGTGCTTGTTTCTACTATTCTGCTGTATTAACTGCCAAAACATCATCTCATCTCATCTCATCTTCAGCCTCTTATCCGGGGTCGGGTCGCGGGGGCAGCAGCTTTAGCAGGGGACCCCAAACTTCCCTTTCCCGGGCCACATTAACCAGCTCTAACTGGGGGATCCTGAGGCGTTCCCAGGCCAGTGTGGAGATATAATCTCTCCACCTGGTCCTGGGTCTTCCCCGAGACCTCCTCCCAGCCAAAACATATGAGTCATATTCTCATTACTATAGATATTATTATAGTCTCTGGAAATGTGTCTGTCTCTGTCTTTGTGTCTGTCTTTGTCTCTCTCTGTCCATCTGTCCGTCTTTTCTCTCTCTCTCTCTGTCCTTCTCTCCCTCTCTCCGGTGCAGACAGATGTGCGGCCTCCACAGAGCTGGGTCTGTCTGACGTTCCTGTCTGTTATAGTGAAGGTTTTCGTCTCCACCGTACTCTACGGGGGAATTGTTGGTTCTGTAAATCATAAATAAGTCATAGAGTGTGGTCTTTACCTACTCTGTGAAGTGTCCTGAGACAACTTTGGTTATGATTTGGCACTATAAATAAAACTGAATTGAATTGAATTGAATATAAATATAAATATTGAGTTATTGTATTCAAGCACAGACGTCAGTGGCGATGCAGGTAATGAACATCTCTGTTTAATAAATTGAAAGTTTTAAAGAAGCCTACGAAATGTTTGGAAACACCGGCCGACTCGTGCACTTTATTCATATTCTGGTTGATGTTATTGATGGATTTGCTTACAATGAATCCCGGCTGGGGCCCTTCTGTGTGGAGTTTGCATGTTGTCCCCGTGTCTGCGTGGGTTTTCTCCGGGTTCTCCGGTTTCCTCCCACAGTCCAAAGACGTGCAGGTGTTCGGTTCATTGATGACTCTAAATCACCCGTAGGTGTGAATGGTTGTCTGTCTCTGTTCGTCTCTATGTGTCCTGTGATAGACTGGCGTCCTGTCCAGGGTGGACCCCGCCTCACGGCCGTGACCCCGACCACGGGATAAGCGGTTGAAGATGAATGAATGTTAACAAGAACATTTGCTGACGGTGCAATAACGCAGACGTGCATCAATTTTACAAACAATAGCAGCAAAAACCTGCTTTTGCACTTTTGTGTCTGACAATAAGAGGCTGCACTCCCTGCAAGAGTGCGTGGTGCCAGGTGTCTCACACTTTTGTTTATTTGAGAATTGATTTTTTAGATATTATCTGGTATTTAAAGCTCCAGGGCTCCGGCTCATTAAATTGATTTGTTGCCGTTTTATCAGCACGGTTTGTGCTTCAGTTCCTCCGGCTGGCGGTTCAATCTCCCCTCGTCATTTAGAGAGTGGCCTCAAAACTAATTAATTTTCCTGATTGATAATGTTTCATTTATTAAATCAATGATTATCTTTTTCAATCCACTTTATTTCAGTCATTCCAACTGAAATCTATTCCAGTTATAATGGCTTAATGCAATTGTGGTATTTGTTATTATTACTACCAATTACCACTGATTTACATAATACGTCTCGTTTGTTTAATTCACATTTTCTGTCAGCTCAAAGTTCACTATTGCTTTTTTCCCATTTCTATTTTTATAAGGAATAAAACAAACGAAACACATCATGTGGATGAAAAAGCTGTTGGGATGCAGATCCCCCTGCTGCCAGTCATGATGCTAAGCTAGGATAACTAGCCTCTGGCTCTTGCTTCATATTTAGGGCGCCCTCCCACTGTTCCTCCGTCCCGTGCCCCGTGCTTTAGGGTCCTTGTCCCCCCTCCAGGCCCGTTTGTACTCACACTACCTGGGCCTCGGAGAATGCTTCTTGCTGCCTATACGTCATCACGCCGTAACATGTCACACGCATTGATGACGTCATGGCGATGCGTGGCTTTGTTTCCAGATCTTTCCGTAGACCTCGGAGTTTTTGTGCGTCTTGTCGACTGTTTTTGAATCTTTTCATCGACCAAATCTGCAGTAAACACTCCACCTCCGCATCACACCAACGTCAACCTTTCGCCGCCATTGTTTTAAATGTCCGCGCATGGTCCCTCCTTCTTTTTTCTATGTCCCAACAGGCGCACAGGAAATGACCTCAGAACTGCCGTAGGCCTCGTACACGTGTGCACGCTCCTGCTCATACATGTGCAAACGTGCTTTACAAAAGCCCACCTCTCCCAAACGGGCCGTGGACGGCCAGCTGGCCGCTCCTAGACGCGGTACGGTTGCACTCACACTGGTCAAAGGAACCAGACTTTAGCCGTGAAACGTGCTTAGGCACGGTACGGAGGCACAGTGTGAGGGCGCCCTGAGTGAACTGTTAGTCTGTGGGTGGTGTCAATTTTCTCATCTCATTCATGCCAAGAAAAAGAATTATAAAATATCCCACACACACACATCCAATATCAATTTTTCCTCAGTCTTATCACATCCCTTTTCCTCAGATTACCTTGTATTATAAATTCTGTTGCCAGCACAAGGGCTCGGAGCCACTTCCATTTGTGTGTTTGTGTTTGCTCTAACCGCTGAATGATGTGGTTGTCTCATGTAATTATCCACCCACAGACTGTATGCCTGCCTCTGGTAATGTGAATTATGAATATTATTTACATGCACAAAACACAATGGAATCACAAAACAAATCAAAACTTTTTGGGGCAATGAACAAGTTTTATTAAGATGCTGATTGCATGATTAAGACACTCGGCCTTTGCACCTTTATCTCAACTGATAGTAACTGCAATAATCATGCAATCAGAATAAAAACATAAGAAAACCATTGTTAGCTCTTTCTCCAGCCCCTCGGGTATCACTTAGTAACTTCAGACAACAGACATACTGTACGGGCCACAAACCATAGCAACATTGTAGGTTTAGAGCCTACTCACACTGTCCTTCTGGCCGGGGCCAAAACCGTTTTTTCAGCTAAAGTCTAGTTCCTTTAAGTAGTGTGAGTGCACCCGCTCTGCGCACAACTGAGGCCAGCGGGCCGTCCACGGCCTGCTTGAAAGAGGTGGGCTTTAGCGGAGCCGTTTGCACATGTACAAGCACGAGCGTGCGCACGTGTGCGAGCACGAGCACGAGCCCTACGGCAGTAGCGTTATGTCCGCCTGTTCGGACATGTAAATAGAAGGAGGGACCATGCGCGGACATTTAACAACAACAACAATGGCGGTGAAAGGTTCATGTTGGTGTGATGCGGAGGTGGAGTGTTTACTGCAGATTTGGTCGGATGAAAATATTCAAAAACAGTCGACAAGACGCACAAAAACTCTGAGGTCTCTGGAAAGATTTGTAAACAAAGCCACACACACGCGATCAATGCGTGTGAAGTGTTACGGCGTGATGGCGTGTGGACAGCAAGAAGCACTGGCCGGCCCTGGCAGTGTGAGTACAAACGGGGCTGGGGCCCGGGGAGGAGAGGGAGGGGGGACAAGTACCCTAAAGTCCGGGTCGCGGTCCGGGAGGACAGTGTGAGTACGCTCTTAGTCTTTAGTCTTTAGGCTTTTAGGGCGCACTCACACTGTCCTTCCGTACCTGGCCAAAACAGGTTTTACGGGTAAAGCCTAGTTCGTTTGGCCATTGTGAGTGCAACCGCTCTACGCCTAGCTGCGGCCAGCTGGCCGTCCACGGCCCGTTTGGGAGAGGTGGGCTTTTGTAAAGCACGTTTGCACATGTATGAGCATGAGCACGAGGCCTACGGTGGTTGTGAGGTAATTTCCTGTGCGCCTGTTGGGACACAGAAAAAAGAAGGAGGGACCAAGCTTCTATCTCATTGGTTGCGCTTTTGAAAGGTCAGCGGCAACGAGGGGCACCTTGGGCACTACCGCGTCTTCCAAAGGAAATGAATGTAACGGCCGAAGCAAAGCATTCTTACCACATATCACGTGTAGGGGCCTTTAAAGTCTATGGAGAACCGCAAATGAATTCCAATGTGGCCTTTCTCACAGCTGTAATCGCATGTGCATGGGATTCAGGACCATTTATGAAAGCGGCCCATATCTGACTGGAAGATACAATTCAGTAAAGTCAATATCAATTCAAAAGGACAGAGACAGAGGAAAAACATTTTTTTAGTGGTCTTCTACCACCTGCTGCTTTGTATGGGATTTATAATCTTCCCTCCGTAGCTTTCTGATTGCTTCACTCACACAAAAAGAACAATCACGGTCAATTTGAAAGTTATCAATTTAGACACCATACAATAATCCCTCACAAGTCCTCTATTTCTCCTTCCCTCTGTTATGTTCAGGCTTTATGTTCCCACTGAATTCTTGCCTGTGTATCCAAGAAGGCACCAACACGGGTTGCTAAGAGATTGATGTCATGTGGAGCTGCTAAGGCTTTAAATTGCAGCCATTTTATTTACCGTGCTTCACGCGTCTTATCTGTACCCACAACACAGTTATTCCAACACTGATTGGAAGAGTGGTATTGGCTAAATTCCTTTGCTGGCATAGAAACAAAATAGAGGTTATAATATCCTATTTATGCCAGAGGTATATAGGAACATTTGAAGCCAGATGGTAGCTAAAACTGAAAGCTGGATCTACATGTATAAAAGCCATGATTGCTCATTTATAATGCATTTATATTCCACCACCACCTCCACTCAGCCCACTGACAGATGAAAGACTTTGTGTTGGGCATCTGCTTTACAAACACCAATACAGAGATTAAAATGTTCTTGTCAGGCTGAAACCATTATTCTGTACCTTACGAGGGATAAGACATTTTGCTGGGCGATAAATTGTTCTGGTAATTATTGTGAGAAGTGATAATATTTCTGTTCCCCCAAAGAGATTCAAAAGCAACTGGACTTGGTTGTTTGTCGTGGAAGATGTTTCACCTCTCATCCAAGAGGCTTCATCAGTTCATGTACGAATCTGACCAGGCTGGGACTGGACCAGGACCAGGACCAGGACCAGGCTGGGACTGGACCAGGACCAGGACCAGGACCAGGACCAGGACCAGGCTGGGCCCGGACCAGAGGTCTGGTGTGGAGAGCCAGGTATTTAACCTCTAGTCAGGGCGTGCACCAGGCCAATGATGTCACTGGAACCCTTTGTGCCCTAAGTGCCAATGACAGTCATTGGTGGGAAGTAGGTCTGGACTTGGTTAGTGCTGGTCCAGTCCCAGCCTGGTCCTGGTCCAGTGGTTGGTGGAAGTAGGTTTGGACTTGGTTAGTGCTGGTCCAGTCCCAGCCTGGTCCTGGTCCAGTGGTTGGTGGAAGTAGGTTTGGACTTGGTTAGTGTTCTATTGAGTCTGAACCACAGTCGTTTGAGTCACAGGAAGACGTTTGTGAACAGTTGCTCTTTGAGGTTAGATTGTTGAATGAAGGGATGAAAGGGCAGCATTGTAAACTGGAGAGAAGTGGTGTCTCAGACCTCCTCCTCTGGTTAGCGATGGTTTCTCTACTTTTACAGAGATGGCTTCTTTTCCTCCTCTTTCAAACCATCTGTCCTCTCTGTCCAGGATGTGGACATAGTTGTCATCAAAGGAGTGGGCTTTCTCCTTGAGGTGTGAGTGGGCAGCAGAGTTCAGGCCTGAGGAGGGAGCTCTCCTGTGTTGGGCCGTGCGTTTATCCAGTGGTTGTTGTGTTTCTCCAGTGTAGAGATCTTTGCGTTCCTCGTTGCATTAACAGCATAAACCAGGTTGCTTTTGTGGGTGTTTGGTGTTCTGTCCTTTGGATGAACTGGTCTCTGTCTGAGTGTGTTACTGGGTTTGAAACACACAGGGATGAAGTGTTTGTCGAAGGTCCTCAGGTCAAAAAGTAGATATTGATCTATGTGAGTGGGTTTTCTGTATACCCCGATGTGGAGGCTCCTGTCATTCTCCATATGGACGTCACAGTCTAAGAAAGGCAAACTGTTGTCCTTGACTTCCACTTCTTTGGATTTGATTTAAACCCGTGTGTCATCCACATATCTGAACCAATGGCTGGGTGTTATTCCTTTGAAGAGTTCAAAGCCTTGCCCTCTACCTCCTCCATGTATAGATTTGCCACAATAGGGGTCTGAATAGGGCTTTTCTCTGGTTTACCTTTGTCAGAATCACAAACGAACGACTTTTGGACAAAATTACGACCGAAATGGGATTTCTTGGTAGTTATGTTACTTGCCGTTGCAAAGTCCTCCCTTAGTTTAAAGGTCACTCTCTATTATTGTTTTTTATTATTGTCTTATTGTTTTTTTCACGTTGTACGGGCGGAAATCCTTCCGGTCGGCAGAAGCGGAGCAGCTTCTCTGACCTGAAGAGATCCAGCTGCCACTTCTACTATGTTTTCCAACACTTCTCTTAAAATTTTAATAAGTTCACTTGTCCAATGTTTTTAAAAGTCACTTCATTTGCGTTTCTTTCCAATGCTTTTAATGTTTTATGTAAAGCCCTTTGAATGACCTTGTTGTTGAACTGTGCTGTACAAATAAATTACTGTAAACACTGTTACATGGTTAAGTTCCCTCTGGTAAACAGTAAATCACGTAGTGTGTGTCTAGAGCTTTTATTTTGAAAGGTAAGAACGTAAGAAGGGAAGCTATCTGTGCGGCTTTTGTCGCGGTTGAAGTAGAGAAACAGTTTTCCGTCTGTGCACACAGCAGACCTCTGTCTGATAATCCTCTGAAGTAGACAGAACAACGATGAATCAATGACAAATCATGGTTTGTGGTCACTTGGGACTTTTTGGGGCTTTTTAATGTTGTGTCCTTGGCCCCTAGACTGGGGCATGACACCCTATAACCTTCAGACTCTGGTCGTGGGGGCACAAGAGGTGAAATGTCTATGTCCATGTAATTAGCTGGATAGAGGCACGATGCAGGAGTCAGTCTGCAAACTCATTAGCTGCTTAAAAACGCATGAATCTGGACCTGAGTTTGTCCTTAAATAGAACAGGCGCTTCCCTTTTCCCATCATCCCGAAGCCTCAACAGAATGTGATCATGACTTATTGATATTCAGAGGGAATACAGCTCTGGATTTATACTGTAAACATGTGCGATCTCAACAATGACCCCCTTTGTACTCCTGCCTACCTGAGGCTTCCTCCAGAAGGGTTTTATTTCCAGAAATTGTCACTGATTTGATTTGCTGTTAAAATGTAAATTCAATTTCTCTCCTGGAATGAATCCTCTGTTTGCACAAATGAGATTAAACTATATATTATCATATGTTTGTGGGATGACGCCAACGACAGTGTTGTTCAACTAAATCTGTGTATCTCAAAATAAATACTTAACTGCTTTTAACAAAAGCCCCTTTCACAATGTCTGTCCGTTGCAGGGCTGTTGCGCCTTTATAAGGCCGCGGCCTCTGTGCCTCTGTGCCTCTGTGCCACTGTGCCTCTGTGCCTCTGAGCCGGCAGCGGAGGTAGTCACACACATGTAGACACGCAGAAGTGATGCACAAGTCAACCCACAGGTAGAGGTCGGACATGCCTCCAATACTGCCGTAAAATGCTGGTATGGATATAAGGGAGTATGTGAGTCATCTCATCTCATCTTCAGCCTCTTATCCAGGGTCGGGTCTCGGGGGCAGCAGCTTTAGGTTTCGCTTCAATGGTTAAGGTTAGGCATTGACCTTGAAGGGTTAAGGTAAGGCATTGACCTTGAAGGGTTAAGGTTAGGCATTGACCTTGAAGGGTTAAGGTTAGGCATTGACCTTGAAGGGTTAAGGTAAGGCATTGACCTTGAAGGGTTAAGGTTAGGCATTGATCTTGAAGGGTTACACCAACCATAGTAAATGAACAGGTGAGGAAGACAGGGATGCTCAGATGAGTGATGGATGAATGCGGGTAGCGGGGTGTTTCTCCATGTCTCGTAAGCAGGAGGTAAACAATGCTCATGTGATGGATTTCTAACGTCTTCTGTCTGTGCTCTTCATCTTTGTGCGACGTCTGAATGTCGTTAACGGAGCTGGTGAAGTGAAGCAGGGGCCCACTATTATGTTAGCGTACTATTAGATTACAAAAAAAAGATCTCCACTTATAACAAGCGCTTACTCTCGAAACTATTTTTTGACAAAATAAAGCGATGTTGACGACTACAGCTAAAAATCACTGAAGTGGCCGTGTGACAGTGAGGGAGTATGCTCTGCCATGTGTCTCGCAATGACAGATTGAGAGGCACTCAGTGGGGGGTTGGAGCTCTCAGCATGTGGCCAAGTGTGTGTGTGTGTGTGTGTGTGTGTGTGTGTGTGTGTGTATGTGTGTGTGTGTGTGTGTGCGTTCCTGTTTGCATCCATCTGCAGGTTATCTTGTTTCCTACTCTCCAATCATGAACAAACACATTAGCATTCAGCCTGATTGCAGGAACACTTGATGACAATTTCAGTGGAAAGAAGTGAAATAATAACATTAACGAGGGGACGAAGACCATCTTTGCAATCAGACTCACCTATGATGAGGATGTAGAAGGCTGCGACGATGTCGGCCTCTCTGGAGAGTCTCGAGGCGAAAGGGTCACCGCGGAGGAGATAATGGGGCATGTATGAAGGGTGTGGCCGCGTCTCGTTCTCCATCATTGCCACCGACGGGGAATGTCCTGTGAAGTGGAGGAAAGGGCCGAGACAATGAGGGTGCTTCCACGAAAACCAGGTCTCAAACACACACACACACACACACACACACACTTATGCATGCAGTTCATGAAATGCAAACACCAGATAACAATAATTAGCCATTTCTATGTTGCATATACACTTTAGACCTAACAATCACAACACTGTGGCACCATACAAATATAATATCAACCTTCCAGTCTCTATTCCTTTGGTTCTCTCATTATTAACAGTTCTCAAGAGATTGTTCCTGCAGAAGTGGCGACATTCAAAACACCAGTCGCTGTATAAAGCACAGACAGAATCATAATACACCTAAGGTCTGACGGGCCAACCTTGGTGTAGGTGCCTGTGTTTTTTGTTGATGTGCCCCGAGCCAACGATCAGAAACAGATGTCACAGACGTCACTCTAGCAGAGAAAGGAAATCAACTGCACATGCTGCAACTTTGCTGACTGATAAGATGAATGTAAAGACTGTTGATGCTCTCAGGTTAAACCGCAAAGTGAAACTCCAGCGTAAAACCATCCCAGGGTCTTTTTCTGCAAATACACACACAACTTTTTTAGTGTAACAACTGTTAACGGAGAAATCCGGGGGAGTCGCTAACAGCTGAATGCGGCTAACACGGATTAGCTCGGGGCAGCACGGCGAGGGTATTAAATGTGTAGGGACTCTTCTCATGCTACTGCAGAGGTTTGGTGTTATTTTGAGCAGTAAAAGAAAAGTCTTGATGGTTTATTTGACGAGTGTATTTCACTTGAAGTTAGTCTCAGTTGTGCAGGTTCAAGAAAAGAGCAGAGGATGCACATCATTAGGGCTGGGTATCATTATGTATGTACGTTGACTGTGATATTGGTTCCTGAACGATACATTCATTCATCCATCCATCTTCAAACTCTTGTCCCTGTCGGGGTTGGGGACATCGGGCGTGAGGCCGGGTCCAGCCTGGACAGGACGCCAGTCTATCACAGGACACATAGAGACGAACAGAGACAGACAACCATTCACACCTACGGGTGATTTAGAGTCATCAATGAACCCAACACCTGCACGTCTTTGGACTGTGGGAGGAAACCGGAGAACCCGGAGAAAACCCACGCAGACACGGGGACAACATGCAAACTCCACACAGAAGGGCCCCAGCAGGGATTCAAACCCTCTTGCTGTGAGGCGACAGTGCTAACCACCACTCCACCGTGTACGCCCGATACATTTTTTGATTTAACAAAAAAAAAAAAAATTTTTCAAGTCAATTCAATTTTATTTATCGTGTCAAATCATAACCAAAGTTATCTCAGGACACTTTACAGAGTAGGTAAAGACCACACTCTATGACTTATTTATGATTCACACAGACCCAACAATTCCCCCGTAGAGTACGATGGAGACGAAAACCTTCCCCTTCCTTACTATGGTTTTCTTTCAATTCGACAAAGAGCCCAAACGGTGGAATTGTAACCTTCACACGACGTCCTCTGGGCCAAAAAGACAACATAGATGATAAAGATAAAAGGTAGTGGTAGAAACCCCTACTTGCAGTAGAGCACTGTTGCGTGTATTATCGCTATGACGAGCTTTTGTAAAAGGTACACTACTTCTCTTTTTCATCTAAGAGTGTGTATAGTCATCTGCATACATAGTGTCCTTCAGTGTGACATAGTGTTTTTTTTATCTCAAAATATCTTTAATAAAAACAGTTCAGTATTTAATTAGGGGAGATGTTAAGTGTGTGTGTGTGTGTGTGTGTGTGTATGTGTGTGTTTCCCTCACTAATTTTCTCCAGGCTGCTGCTGGGGAAGCTGATTAAGCCCAGGTGAGCTTAATCAGCTTAATCATCAGGAGACCACAGGTGCTCTCTCTCTCTCTCTCTCTCTCTCTCTCTCTCTCTCTCTCTCTCTCTCTCTCTCTCTTCTCTCTCTCTCTCTCTCTCTCTCTCTCTCTCTCTCTCTCTCTCTCTCTCTCTCTCTCTCTCTCTCACGCAAACACACTTTTCGTTTGATGACCTTTCTTTCCTTTATTCTTCTGTTAACGATATCGTACCGACAACTTCCAACGAGCACCTCCAATGACGAATCTCCTACTGTTTGATATCGGGACATAGCAGGAGATAAAGACGTCACTCGTCTTAAATCGGTGCAATTTTGGACAGTTTTCTCAGGATGACGGCAAAGTCTGACTCACATTTAGTGGAAAAAGTCCAAGTGTTGTTCAAAATGTCATTATAAAATAAATCACAGAATCTTAAAAGTGTCTAACAATGAAGATGGATCCATTTCATGTTTGTTTGTGTATTTGATTAATGATGTCACACCACAGGACGCACTCAGAGCGCACTTAAGTGAAACTGTTCCAAAAAACATTTACAGAAGTAGTGACGCCTTTATATTTTCATAAAGATTAGATTTCACAGGGTGCGGTGGAACAGTGGTTACAGCAGTCGCCCCGTGTAAAGAGGCTGAAGGTCCTCGAGGCAGCAGCCGCGGGTTGGACTCCGACCTGCGGCCCTTTGCTGCGTGTCTCCCCCTCTCTCTCTCACCCCATTTCCTGTCTGTCCTACATAATAAAGGCTTGAAAAATAATCTTAAAAATAAGATTTCACTCCACATGAATGTGTATTTTTTTCTTCCAAAATGGTGTTTTACAAAAAAATATAATTTTTTGTTGCCTATTTGTGAGCTACCCAGCACAGGCTCCCTGTGGCCAACCATCACTGCAGAGGTTTGTCTCATCTGACTCACACCAAAATGCCTCTGGATGCAATTTACAAACTGACAACTAATCAGACCAATCAGATCAATGACCAGTCCCAGCCTGGTCCTGGTCCTGGTCCAGCCTGGTCCTGGTCCAGTCCCAGCCTGGTCAGAGGCGTAAATGAACTAATGAAGCCTCTTGGATGAGAGGTGAAACATCTTCCGAGACAAATAACCAAGTCCAGTTGCTCATCTCATCTCATCTCATCTTCAGCCTCTTATCCGGGGTCAGGTCTCAGGGGCAGCAGCTCCAGCAGGGGACCCCAAACTTCCCTTTCCAGGGCCACATTAACCAGCTCTAACTGGGGGATCCTGAGGCGTTCCCAGGCCAGTGTGGAGATCTAATCTCTCCACCTGGTCCTGGGTCTTCCCCGAGGCCTCCTCCCAGCTGGACGTGCCTGGAACACCTCCCTAGGGAGGCGCCCAGGGTTCATCCTTACCAGATGATCCTGAACCACCTCAACTGGCTCCTTTCAACGCAAAGGAGCAGCGGCTCTACTCCGAGTTCCTCACGGATGCTGAACTTCTCCCCCTCCTGAGTCCAGTTGACTGAAATTGCTTTGGGGAAACATGACGTACACAACGAATCAGACACAAAGTGACTCGGTGTTGAGCGACTGAAAATATTTGAGATGAGAAATAAGCAACACAGTAAAACAATCTTGATTCATCCGAGGTTTGAGGTTGGAAATCCGGAAAGCTCGGCAGATTTGTCTGATTTCAAGACTGAATTACACATTCAATTTATTTCATCTGTACATTTACAGGTAATTTAACAATTGTTTTGCCAAGAGGTAAAGATCAATCAATTTAAACACTTGGCACCAAACAAAGGCTAAAAAACAGATGGGTAGATTATAGCTTCTGAGGCTTCAAAGGTGCACTGGTCGATCTCATAAGAGGCTTAGGTTTGCTTCGGGAGCAGAGAGGAAAGTCTTCTAATGTCCACTGATAATCAGGGAAAGGTCACTTTGAAGCAAAGACGTCATGTTCAGACGACCGTGCAATAAAAGACAGGTTGACTTTCTTCTTTGTACATTTGCAGCTCAGAAGTCAGAATGCCTTTGAACGAGAGTGCAGCTATTCCAGCGAGGGGTTAATTAGGCTGTTTAGACAGACCTGTCGATACCTCGACAGTCTAATGCTCAGCGGGACGCTTTGTGGGAGGAAATGGGGGCTTGAACCGGGCACTTAGGCAACATCTAACAGCTATGAGCAGAAAAAATAACTTCGGCACTCATCAAATATCTAAAGGGGAATGTTTTATCTGGTAAACGCATACACAGATGTGACCTGGATTGTAGAATGCTCCTTACATCAAAGGGCAAACTATTTACGTAATCTATATTTAATAAGCTATCAGGTGTTTCTGGTGAGAGTTGAACTGAGCGAAGCAGCAGCTCTGTAATACACAGCGGAAGAACCACAACCATGCCTGTAAAGTAGACCCCGTGAGTTGGGGGGGGGTCCATAAGGGCTCTACCCCAGCCTGTGTTTGACACGTTTGCCCTGAAGTGCTCATCACACCTGGATACCATATCTGGATAAACATTTTTACCATCTAAGATCTTTCTCTTTTGTCATTATTCTTGTTTTTTCTGGGGGGGGTTGCATCAGACTAAATGATGGCAACTGAATATGGATTAAACTCAACTATTTTCCCTGTTTTTTTTGTACATCCAAAGCTAAAGTCTAGCTCGTTTGACCCCAGTGAGTACAAGTGTGCCGTGCCTGGGCCACGGCCCGGTTGAGAGAGGTGGACTCTAGTAAGGCACGACTGCACCTGCACGAGCATGCACATGTGTAATGGCACGAGAATTGACGGCGGTCCTGAGACTATTTACATACGACTGTTCTCCGCGACTGACATTTAAAAAGATGACGCTGAAGGGTTCAAGGTGGTCTGATTGGGAGGTGGAGTGTTTACTGCAGATTTGGTCGGATGAAGATATTCAAAATTATTTGGAAAACTCAGAGGGGTAATAAACGATAATCCCAACAAGCGCACAGAAAATGACCTCAGAACCACCGTAGGCCTCGTGCTCGTGCTCGTACACGTGCGCACACTCATGCTCAAACATGTGCAAACGTGCTTTACTAAAGCCCACCTCTCCCAAACGTCCGTGGACGGCAATCGGGCCGCAGCTAGGCGCAGCTAGGTGCGGTACGGTTGCACTCACACTGGTCAAAGGAACTAGACTTTCCCTGTAAAACCTGTTTGGGCACGGTGGAGATGGACAGTGTGAGTGCACCCTTGGAGACTCCGGAGGTGACGTATCACTCTGAATGGGTTTGGATCTCCGGTGATCAGCTGATCAGTGATACAGCGGTGAAAGAGACCCCGGAGGTGACGTATCACTCTGAATGGGCTGATCGGTGATACAGTGTTGCTCCTTCCCAAAGTGAGAACAGATCGCAGTGTTGTTGTGGCCTCTGTGCTACCACACGTCGCATAATGCTGAAAGCTCCATCCAATCAGCAACAGGGCTTCACTCAGGGGAGAAAAACGTCCGCTTGAGCATACAAATTAGGGGAAGACACCTAATAATCAAACTAAAGCACGGCACAGATCATCTGGGTCAACCGTGGGTGCCCGATAGTAAGCTTCACTAGCGCCTTTAGCACAGAGGCTGAGTGGCTGCTCCAGAGAGTCAGACTCAAGGGCCCATTGAGACATTGACGGGCAACACTATTGTTTCAACATTGTTTCTAGCCTGTTGTATTCTGGGGGGATTAGAGGCACTCAGCCGCTATTCCTGCTGCATAGCAACCACTCACTCACAACACAGAGCATCTGATACAAATAGACCTCTGACCTCACCTTTTATTACCTGATCAAAATGAATTTGAAGGTTTAAAAACATCTGGTTTGTCTTCAGACAATATGTAACAAAGACATAAGAAGCAGCCACAATAGTGTACATTTGCTTTTGCACTCTTACCTTTTGAACTTGTGTAAAGAAATCAGCTCATAATGTGCCGCTGGGCTCTTGATTTGTTCAAGTTCTTTTAAAAAAACGTTGCCATATTGACACATTTGCCCTTCTACACCTGTTAGTGTGTGAAGCCTACTTAAACCACAGCTCAAATACATTCCTCTGGAATATACTTGTGCAAAATTGCAATGCAATGGCATCAGAATCCGTGTCTGTATTGCAGATATCCACATTCAGGTGTTGGAATCACAATTGAAAAATCAGGATTGCACCTCTCTTTTTTTGGTCTCTAGTTAAAGCAAACATCTGGCGATATGTTTGTTATTGCCAATAAATCCCATGGAAAGACCAAAATCAATAATTAACTAATCCTACTGCACTAACCATGGGCATGGGCATGGACCTGGGTCATGTTGTTACTGTTATAATAGCTTGCATGCACTTTGAAGGACTCTTTTTAACATGCAAATATCGAAACGTGTGTTGTCTGGTGAGCCTTGGTGCAATCCTGACGCCCTTCCCTTTACACTGGTGACTCTGTACGGCCAGCAGGCAGCAGTCATCTGTTTCTAATGCAGACTTTAACCGGAGAGGTGTGCACTGTTGAGTCATAATTACGCACTACAGATCGGCTGGTTATCATGACCGAAAGAACCAGGTCCAGGTCCAAGCTGAAATGTGTTTTCTCAGGAGGAGGTCTGGAGTCTCCCTTAGAGAGAGGGGGAGAAGTTCAGCATCCGTGAGGAACTCGGAGTAGAGCCGCTGCTCCTTTGCGTTGAAAGGAGCCAGTTGAGGTGGTTCAGGATCATCTGGTAAGAATGAACCCTGGGCGCCTCCCTAGGGAGGTGTTCCAGGCACGTCCAGCTGGGAGGAGGCCTCGGGGAATACCCAGGACCAGGTGGAGAGATTATATCTCCACACTGGCCTGGGAACGCCTCAGGATCCCCCAGTTAGAGCTGGTTAATGTGGCCCGGGAAAGGGAAGTTTGGGGTCCCCTGCTGAAGCTTTTGCCCCCACGACCCGACCCCGGATAAGCGGTGGAAGATGAGATGAGATGAGATGAGATCGGCTGGTTACATTTGGTGCAACTAGCATCGAACTGTTGCCCCTGGATGGGGAGCAGAGATTGAGTAGTACGCCTCCTTTGAGACTGACACATTGAAAACAGTTCACACAGCTCCAGGAAAAATTATGAATCACTTAAAACTTCTCACTCTGCTTCTCAGGAGTGCAGGTTCCTGTCTTTCACCTGGTGTCTCCAACACTAGGTAGGGGGCTAACAGCTGCGCGTGTCGTCTTTTTCTTAAACTCAGCAGGATAAGCAGGTCACCTGGAGCTCCACATTGTTGATTATAAAACAGGAATATATGTGGCTGTGATGAGCAACGTGATCTGATTGAGATTGTAAGACTAAAGTCTGAGAACAACAAGGATTCCCAGACTGTCATGGCAGTCAGTGCAGCCTGCGTCAATCATGGCCTGTGACAATCATATTGACCATGATTGTCACAGGCTATAATGCACTCACCATAATGATACGTCCGTTCTGCTCCCATCATGATGTCCAAGTCAACACGAGAATTATTAAAGCCTGCAGTAAGTCTGTTTGCCAGGGAATTAAGGCATTGAAAGGATCCTTCCAGTAAACACAGCAGACTATAGCGTACTGTCAGACACAAGCATTCTTCACGTTATCTATCTATCTACAAACCCTGACATTTCATATGTTATGCTTGAAAAGAACCCACTTAATAAGGGTTTCAATGCAACTCTTTCATCTTTTATGGACTTTGCAAGAAAACCGCCGTGCTTTCACAGGAAATCACGCAGTTATATTGTGAGTTAATATCATCTGATGGTAATCTCTCAGAAGTCAAACCACTCTTACTGAACATAAATACAGATATTATAATACATTAGAGTCTTGCTTTGGTCGGCAAGTTCAACAAGGTGGTGTTCAAACATGGTTGCGGAGGCGGTCGCACACACTTATTGGCATGTCAGCTATTTTCAAGGTTTTGTAATAAGAAAATTAAAGGATTCCTTTTAAATGAGACATGAGTCACTATTAAGACCTCTACAGACCAAGGGGGTGTTAGAAAAGACAACGGTCACCAGAAGAGAAAGCTAGCAGTGGTTCTAAAAACCACAGATACGTCAAACCTCAAGCTTTTTGAACCACTGCAACGTGTCCATGAACCACTGCAACCTGTTCCTGAACCACTGCAACCTGTTCTCATTCCCTACTCATTAAATATCAATACCTTTTATGCTCCACGGTAATAACACCTTAGCTTTGCTTGTTTCTACTATTGTGTTGTATTAACTGCCATAACATATGAGCCATATTCACATTACATAGGTATTATTATAGTTACTGTTGCTTTTGTGGTTGCCTGCATCCCTGGAAGTGTCTGTCTTTGTGTCTGTCTCCTTTTCTTCCACTGTGCCACTGTACTCAATGGGGGAATTGTCATTGAGTATAAGTCATACATCTGGTCATTGTTCCGTAAAATATGAAGCTATCAATGAGATTTTCTTCAGAAACCATCTGCTAACCAGGCAAACAGCCCACACATGTAAGAATACAGACTTTTAATCAGATATTAATTATAGGAAACTTAAACTGGAAAGGATGTCAAAGGATGATTAAGGTTTTAAATGATAATAAAAGTCGATTTATTTACGCAGTTTTACACCCGTCACTACCTCCGACCCATAGATGGATTCCGTTCCACCAAATGCATAACTGCAATGCATTGTGGGTGATATCCACCCCTGGAGTGACCATGGTTGTTCACTCGATCACTCAGCCCCCCGAGGGTCGATCTCACCAAATAACCTTCAGTTTTTACAGATTATTGGAACAACCTTTAAGGTGCCGATGGATTTCCCCCAAGGGGAAATTAATGAGGGCGCGTTGAACCACCGTTGGAGCGCAGCGAGTCTGGACTCAAGTACTACAGCCCTGTTTGTGCGCTTAGGTGCAAATGACGTCATACAGTCATTTGCAGTCAGGGCCAAACTAGCAGAGAAGTCGCAAACGAGGCGTAAACAGGCAGCCACGAAATAAATTCAATTAAAGGATTCCTTTTTAAATGAGACATGAGTCCCTCTCCATCGTGTCAGGAAATCCATCGAGACCTCTACAGACCGAGGGGGTGTTAGAAAAGACAACGGTCACCAGAGAAGAAAGCTAGCAGTGGTTCTAAAAACCACAGATACGTCAAACCTCAAGCTTTTTGAACCACTGCAACCTGTTCCTGAACCACTGCAACCTGTTCCAGAACCACTGCAAACTGTTCCTGAACCACTGCAAACTGTTCCTGAACCACTGAAACCTGTTCCTGAACCACTGCAACCTGTTCCTGAACCACTGCAACCTGTTCCTGAACCACTGAAACCTGTTCCTGAACCACTGCCACCTGTTCCTGAACCACTGCCACCTGTTCCTGAACCACTGCAACCTGTTCCTGAACCCCTGCAACCTGTTCCATGAACCACTGCAACCTGTTCCTGAACCACTGCCACCTGTTCCATGAACCACTGCAACCTGTTCCTGAACCACTGCCACCTGTTCCTGAACCGCTGCAACCACGGCAACCTGTTCCTTGAACCACTGCAACCCGTTCCTGAACCACTGCAACCTGTTCCTGAACCACTGCAACCTGTTCCTGAACATTGCAACCTGTTCCTTGAACCACTGCAACCTGTTCCTGAACCACTGCAATCTGTTCCCATTCTCTACTCATAAAACACTATACCTTTGCTGCTCCACAGTCAAAGGTTTAAACATTGTGAATCCAAACAAAAGCTATTGAAGTGATTCGGTTTAGACAAAAACATCACCAATACAATCAGAGTAACATCTCTAACACACGATTCACTCTCAGTCGTTTCTTTGCCGTCAGAAACAGTTTCATCAGGATCCCCCAGTTAGAGCTGGTTAATGTGGCCCGGGAAAGGGAAGTTTGGGGTCCCCTGCTGGAGCTGCTGCTCCTGAGACCAGACCCCGGATAAGAAGCTGAAGATGAGATGAGATGTATTTAAAATATGTTTCAAAATTGAAAAAAGGGAGAAAATAAACAACAACAGAGCTGAAGCGCCAAAAAGCCATGTCACTGAACACGCGGTCAAGCTGATGCAAACCCCTGCTGTGCCGGGCTGGGGCACCAGTGGAGCCGGCACCGCGAGTCAGATCAGATACAGGGACGGATATTTAACAATTTAACAACGTAATGCCACGGACAAATATTGCAATTCCTCCGCATTTATGATCAACAGCAATACTGCTTTAGAAACAATGCATCAACTCTATCACACATATAGAGTCTAAATCTAATCACATATATTTAATTTTTAACAACAACAAAATAGCCGAGAATAATTATGAACAAATACGCAACATAATTATCTGTAAACACATTTAAAAATGAGTAGGAAGAAGCACTCAATTATCTTGTTCTACCTCCAATCGTATCCGTTAATTACATAAACTCTCTGCCCCCTTCCTCATGTCTACACCTCATGATTGTTCTATATATCATCCAATACTTTAGTCCTCAGACAGCTGTCACCTTTAATTTAGTAAAGTATTTTTGTAGAGGGTCTGGCCAGAGCGTAACCTCCATCTGGAGCCCCTCTCTATCTCTGCATCTCTAAGCTGCCCCGGAGAGATGAGCCGTCCTGGAGGTCGTGCGTTTGAGGATTGTGTTCTGCTTTCCATTCCCTCCGCGTATGTGTCTCAAACTCTGCCGTGTGATGCGTTTACAAATGTTGCTTCAGATGCTGCTGTTTCATTCTCACTTTGAAGCTGCTGCCTTTACCTTCTTACCTCCTCCGCACACAACATGTAAACTGGGAAATTAGAGCAACAGTCGTCTCCATATGTTAACAGTTTAAAGGTAGTTTACATAAAAACAGGAAGAATGCAAGATTCAGCCCCTGCAGGGATACAACGTGAGCTGCTGTAGTGACAAGACTGGAGGGGAAGCGCAGAATAGAAATATCATTCATGCACCTTCTCTCTCTTCACCGATGCACACACACACACAAACACACACACACACACACACACACACACCTAAAACGAGCTGTGTTATAACGTCCTCCGCACCGGCGCCAGTCTGTCACCGTCAAACACCGCGTAGTTTATTAAGATAAGATTAATTCACATTTTCAGTCCATACTTCCAAAGGTTTCATCCTGCACTGAAACTCAGATCATGTGCTTAAAGGTTAAACGTGCAGAATCTTTATTAAAAGCTATTTATTTTTATTAATTAATTTTTTTTGGCAGTTTTTCCAGCCTTTATTAGAAAAGATGGACAGGAAATGGGGAGAGAGAGAGAGAGAGAGAGAGAGAGAGAGAGGGGGAGCAAAGGGTCTCAGGTCGGAGTCGAACCCGCGGCTGCTGCCTTCGAGGACCTTCAGCCTCTTTACACGGGGCGACCGCTCCCACCGCTGAGACCCCGGACGCCCCAAAAAAGCTAGTATTTTAAATGTTTGACGGGTTTGACAATGACTTCCTGTCCCGTTGTGTTTCCATGGCAGCAGCCAATAGCGTTGGGCGTTGCTGATTGCCAGGGTTGTCTGTTGTTGGGTGCAGCTACTGTAGGCTGGCACTGGGTGAAATGGAGTTAGCCAATCCTGCAGCTGCTTGGGAGCCTCAGTGAAGGGGGCGTTCTTTGTCCCAGCAGCTGAGTGAGCGGAGACGGGCAACAACCAGAGTCACTATAGGCCGAGCATTCACTCCATGGACTGAGAGAAAGGAGAGGAACGCCTTTCAAACACATACCCACATGGCTATGCTGCTCCTGGATGCTAACATCACTTTCATCTGCACTTAGCTGGAACCTCTAATGCTAACGGCTAACGCTAACTTCCAGTCAAACTCCTCTAATCCTTGTTTTGATGCTGTGATTTTCTGGAGGGGACGGGTTCAAACAGGCTCAAACAGAGTCCGGTCTCCTGGAGCTACTGGGCCGGGTCTGACCAACCTGGCAACCCCACTGCTGGACTTCTTTTTTGTTGTTGAGACGCCGATCTGGAGACTCTAGAAGGAGCTGTTCTGCTCATTCTCTGGATTCAACCTCTAACCTAGCGTTCAGTAGCCCTGGAGGTCCACGGTTATCTTCCAACGTTGATGTATATTTTCAACTCTTGATCTTTAGACCTTTGTCAAAAGACGTGAACATAAACATTCAAAATGTGCCCTAGTTAATAACCTGTTGCAGTCGATGTGATTGACATAAAGTGACAGGAAGTTAACAAGGGCCAAAGCTGTTGCCTAGCAATGGAATTCCATTGGAAAGGTCTATTGTGACAGGGCATCGAACGTGTTTGCCTGTCCCCCGGCTTTTCCTCTTTTCTAGCAATACTTGAAGCGTGTATTAAGAAGAAGATAGAAGAAGAAGAAGAAGAAGAAGAAGAAGAAGAAGAAGAAGAAGAAGAAGAAGAAGAAGAAGAAGAAGAAGAAGAAGAAGAAGAAGAAGAAGAAGAAGAAGAAGAAGAATCCTGCACGGGGAAATTCATGTTTTTACTGAGAAGTGAGGAAGAAAGAGAAGATGTCTCTCTCTCCTTTGTCTCCTTGGACCCCATCAAATCAACAAGTGTCTATTTGAGATCGCATGCTCTTCCAATTTCACCTTCCCTTCTTTATGTAGATTTGCAGAAGGGTCCATATTCCCTGAACCGACCCAAGGTTCTGCCTCACTCTCATGAATACTCTGCTCTATCTATGAGCGACGGAGCCTGGCGGTAAATGTAATATACAATAAGTCGGTTATTGGAGTGTTGTGTTGGTATTTATACAGCACTGTTTGTTCAGGAGTGACCTCCAATGAATATTTGTGGATGAGCTGCACAGCCAGTACAGCGGAGAGTGAGGCAGTAAAGCCCACGTCCATAAACACAACGGTTACGTATTATTTTCATGGTTTCTTCCAAACTAAAACTAAAATAACACACACTCTGCATCAGTCACACAGATCTGACATGATGTCACGTCTGCAGACACTTGCTTAATAAACTCACTAATAAAAAGCAAACAGATGACTGAAGCTGTCTGTCATGTTGCAGTAAAGGACACTTCGACATGTGGGCCTGAGGAGCTGGGGATCAAACCGCCTATCTCTCAAATGGAGGACAACCCACTCCGTCACTGAGCCACAGCCGCCCAAGCCAACAGATGACTGAAGCTGTCTGTCATGTTGCAGTTAAGGACACTTCAACATGTGGACCTGGGGATCAAACCGCCAATCTCTCAAATGGAGGACAACCCACTCCGTCACTGAGCCATAGCCGCCCAAGCCAACAGAAAGCCAACAGATGACTGAGGCTGTCTGTCAAATTGCAGTAAAGGACACTTCGACATGTGGGCCTGAGGAGCTGGGGATCAAACCGCCAATCTCTCAAATGGAGGACAACCCACTCTCCCACTGAGCCACAAGCCAACAGAAGACTGAAGCTGTCTGTCATGTTGCAGTAAGAGGAGGGGAGACGCACATTTTTGCTGTTTGTTTGCTGTATTTGATTAAAGGTTGAATCTGTAGAATGAGCAGAACAGCTCCATCTAGAGTCTGAAGATCGTCGTCTCAACAACAAAAAAGAAGTCCAGCAGTGGGGTTGCCAGGTTGGTCAGACCCGGCCCAGCAGCTCCAGGAGACCGGAGTCTGTTTGAGCCTGTTTGAACCCGTCCCCTCCAGAAAATCACAGCATCAAAACAAGGATTAGAGGAGTTTGACTGACAGTTAGCGTTAGCCGTTAGCGTTAGCGGTTCCAGCTAAGTGCAGATGAAAGTGATGTTAGCATCAAGGAGCAGCGTAGCCATGTGGGCGTGCGTTTGAATGGCGTTCCTCTCCTTTCTCTCAGTCCATGGAGTGAATGCTCGGCCTATAGTGACTCTGGTTGTTGCCCGTCTCCGCTCACTCAGCTGCTGGGACAAAGAACGCCCCCTTCACTGAGGCTTTCACCCAGTGCCAGCCTACAGTAGCTGCACCCAACAACAGACAACCCTGGCAACCAGCAACGCCCAACGCTATCGGCTGCTACCATGGAAACACAACGGGACAGGAAATCATTGTCAAACCTGTCAAACATTTAAAAAACTAGCTTATTGGGGCGTCCGGTGCCTCAGTGGTTAGAGCGGTCGCCCCGTGTAAAGAGGCTGAAGGTCCTCGAGGCAGCAGCCGCGGGTTCGACTCCGACCTGTGACCCTTTGCTGCACGCCCCCCCCCCCCCCCTCTCTCTCACCCTATTTCCTGTCTGTCCTTTCTAATGAAGGCTTGAAAAACTGCCAAAAATCATCTTTAAATAGGAAAAATATAGCTTTTAATAAAGATTCTGCACGTTTAACCTTTAAGCACATGATCTGATTCTCAGTGCAGGATGAAACCTTTGGAAGTACGGACTGAAAAATGTGAATAAACCTTATTTTAATGCTTTATCCTGAGAAAAGCAGAACTGCTGGAGGTGTTTTGGGTTGAGCACAGCAGCGTCTGACTCGGATGTGACCCGTGTGTGCGCCACGGTTCCCACAATGGAGGCTTTTATTCATGATTGTATGATTTTAAAAGAAGTGTTTAGTTCTGCAAATGATCCGAAGTGTTGCTGCTGCGGATGCGTGTGAATGTGTGTGTGAGTGTGTGTGAGTGTGTGTGAGTGTCGGACACAATGCGCGCTGTTTTTAAACAAAAGTGACACATTTAACCACAAAATGACACCGTTTCTGTTCCCCTGTCCGCCGCTCACCGGGCTTCATTCAGCACAGACAGAACAAAGCTCTGTCATCACGTCTACGGCACCGAGCTTCTCTAACTGGACCGAGCTTCTCTAACTGGACCGAGCTTCTCTAACTGGACCGTACATCGCGTCCGTTCGGCCGCAGAACTGAGAGCGCCGTGTGCGTAAAAGTGCCCAAACTCGCCCGGAGTCAGTTCCTCATCCCGTAGACAAACAACACACACACACATAAAAAGTCCTCCTTTACCTTGTGTTCATTTGTCGCCTCTCATCTGGAGCGGACTTTAATCCCCACTGATCATCTCCCCCCCCCCCCCCTCGGTGAAGAACCAGATCCCGGTCCGGTCCGGTTCCGATGGACGGAAGCAGTTTGGTAAATATTCCCGTGGTTCAGCTTCTACTTGTGCCCGTCCTCTGAGGCTGTGAGCGGCAGCATCAGTGTGTGACTGGCTCTTGAACCATCACACACACACGCAGAGTGAACACACACTAAAGTGAACAGAAGCGCGACTTCCGGCCGGACCCTCCACAATAAAACCCTCCAAATCTTACTGATCTGGACTCTTAATGGGAGTCTCACAGAACTGTGATCTAATCAGTGTGTGTGTGTGTGTGTGTGTGTGTGTGTGTGTGTGTGTGTGTGTCTGTGTGTGTTTGTCTGTGTTTCTGTGTGTGTGTGTGTGTGTGTTTCTGTGTGTGTGTGTGTGTGTGTTTCTGTGTGTGTGTCTGTTTCTCTGTGTGCACGCGCGTGTCTGTGTGTGTGTGTGTGTGTATGTATGTGTGTGTGTGTGTGTATGTATATATGTGTGTGTGTGTGTGTGTGTGTGTGTGTGTGTTTGCAGATATTTCAAGTAGAGATAAATTGAATTTAATTAATGAATGAAATTTATTTTAATTTAAAAATTGAATTTGAATGTTACTCAGATTGTGTCATTACTGATCTACAGCGCCCCCTGGTGTCAGTCAAAAACACATCAGCGTCCGCTTCAACACAGCAGCGATGAAGCGGACGATACCAAACTTCCCAGGCAGTTAGGACACGTCCACACATCCCAGAATGATCTCTTCCCCGCCTCGTTATTCAAAAGTTCTCCTTCGACCCGGCATCGTCTCAAGAACTCTCTGTGTACGCACGAAAACATCCAACAGGCGCAAAACGCTGTAGTACACACGCCGTTATATGAGGCTGAAACTCTGCCACAGAGAGACACAAACAACAGGGAAGAAGAGACGGAGCGCCGTAACACGTCACACGCATTGATGACGTCATGGCGATGCGTGGCTTTGTTTCCAGATCTTTCCGTAGACCTCGGAGTTTTTGTGCGTCTTGTCGACTGTTTTTGAATCTTTTCATCGACCAAATCTGCAGTAAACACTCCACCTCCGCATCACACCAACGTGAACCTTTCACCGCCATTGTTTGAAATGTCAGCGCATGGTCCCTCCTTCTTTTTTCTACGTCCCAACAGGCGCACAGGAAATGACCTCAGAGCCGCCGTAGGCCTCGTGCTCGTACACATGCGCAAGCTCGTGCTCGTACACGTTCAAACGTGCTTTACTAAAGCCCACCTCTCCCAAACGGGCTGTGGACGGCCAGCTGGCCGCAGCTAGGCGCAGAGCTGTTGCACTCACACTGGTCAAAGGAACCAGACTTTACCCGAAAAACCTGTTTTGGCGCAGTGCGGAAGGACAGTGTGAGTGCGCCCTTACAATATGTTCAGCCTGCATGCTCTGGGTTAATATTCGCCATGTGAAATGTTTGTGAGAGAAAGAATACGAACACAGAAGCTGCAGTTAAATGAAAAGCGTGACTTTCCAGGAACATTGGAAACAGCTTGCATCTCTTTTTGCATGTTTCCTGTTTCCTGGCAGTGTTTCTGATTCTGATTCTGGAAATAAGTGGCAGGGACAACCGAACACCCCTGGTGGGAGCTTTAAACCCACTGGGCAGCAGGAAAAAATCATAAATCCATCTCTGATGTTTTCAGTCAGGCGATCAATCTCAGTACGGACCGTCGGCCTCCAGCTGCACGCTAATGTAAAGCTGAATGAGGCCCCTCATGCCTCGGCACCATGATGTGTGAAACACCATTGTAGGTAAACAAATAGTGGTGTCATGCCACGGTGGTGAAATGCAAACAGCAGGGTAAACTACAGCCCGGGTTCAGCTGGGAAAATAATACGCTTCTGATGATGCTGGTGTTTGACACAAGTGTTATCGTGCTGCCTTCTTGTAGGTCTGAGTCTCAGTCAACAATGCAAAGGAAGCTCCGCCGCCAACATACGACACAGATCTTTTAACTAACCACAGGTGAGTTCTGAGGATTACAATCAGAATTTGATATCGGGGAAAGAAAGATGGCACCCAGACACTTAATGGTGCCCCTTTGATTTTACCCCCACACACACACACAACTTGTCAGGACCCAAAGAACCAGGTCGCGGGTCCAAGCGTGTGAAATGTGTTTCCTCAGGAGGGGGGCTGGAGTCTCCCTTAGAGAGAGGGGGAGAAGTTCAGCATCCGTGAGGAACTCGGAGTAGAGCCGCTGCTCCTTTGCGTTGAAAGGAGCCAGTTGAGGTGGTTCAGGATCATCTAGTAAGGATGAACCCTGGGCGCCTCCCTAGGGAGGTGTTCCAGGCATGTCCAGCTGGGAGGAGGCCTCGGGGAAGACCCAGGACCAGGTGGAGAGATTAGATCTCCACACTGGCCTGGGAACGCCTCAGGATCCCCCAGTTAGAGCTGGTTAATGTGGCCCGGGAAAGGGAAGTTTGGGGTCCCCTGCTGGAGCTGCTGCACCCGAGACCCGACCCCGGATAAGAGGCTGAAGATGAGATGAGATGAGATGAGACAAACACAACTTATCATACTTTACCACATGTGGTGATTTAAATCCTAGTGTAACCCGCGTGAATGCGTTTACATGCAGTTTAAAAACCTGATACCAATATCCTATTCAAGGACTCTTCTCATGCTGCTGCAGAGGTTTGTTGTTATTTTCAGCAGCATTAGTGGTTAAAAAAGACCTTTGAATGCCTTCACCGTACTGCCCCGAGCTAATCACTGTTAGCCACATTCGGCTGTTAGTGACTCTCCGGGATTTCTCCGTTACTTGTTACACAAAAACATTGTCTTGATGGCTCATTTGATGAGCAAAAAGAACCCTGAGAGGATTTTACGGAGGAATTTCACTTTAAGACTCATTTGAACCCCGTTAAACCACCTCTAACGATGTCAGCCAACTCCTGCTGTGGGGGGGACAATGTGAAATATGCATGAATAGCTGCATCATCAGAGTTTTCTACTGATTTCCTCGGACAAGGAGTGCGAGGAATTCAAATGTCAGTTCATTATTGGGCTGCAAAGAGGATAAATGGGCTGATGGATAGTGTGAAAACATGCCTCCCACACCACTGACACTGTGCTGGATGTGGAGCCAGCTGTTATCTCTTTAAGGGGGGGAAAGGCATTTTCACCTGGATGTTATCATGGTTGGTTTTTTTTTATTATCATCATTTTGAGCGTTTTGCCTCAGCTGGCACAGAGGGAAGGTGGGGGAGGGGATGGGGGGCTCATGGCTGCTGCAGTGAGGACTCAGCCTTTCGGTGCTTTGGGCTCTGCTCCACCAGGTGAGCTACCAGGGGGCTCATCATGTTGTTTTAATAGATCCTGTATGGAATAGAGCTGCTGGAGCTTCATAGATTAACAGAGAAATGATCAGATCACTATCGAGGTGACTGTTAGCAGTGTTACCTGAGACTGTCCGTCTCTCTTAGACCCAGATACTGAAGATAACCAAAGACATGGCTCCAGCTCAGCTGCACACTATCAATAAGGAGGATAGATTAAACCAGAGCAGGAACCTTCCCTTCCTATACACGTCAATGTAACGTACAAAGTCTGTCAATGTAAAGATCATTTTTGGTATTAAAGTTCATCTGAAGGTTGCTGAACATAGTTACTTGCTGAGGGCCCACATGGTAAACTGCGTCTACTGTATCATGTGAATGCAGCAGCATTCAGTGCATCCCATGATCACGAGCTGCTATGGCAAAGGATTTCCATTCTGAAAGTTGGTATGTTAAAAAATAACATCCCTCACCGCAGGAATGTTCCTCCCTGCACAACATGAGTGAGTCAGGAAGGGATTACCCACGAGACCCGTACTGTAAGTCCTGCAGGGGGGCATGTATGTCCCGTTCAACCTCTTCTATCACTTTGGTGAAGCTATCACCACTTTAATTAATTAAGTTTGAAGATGTCTGAAAATGAAATGTTCAAACTGTTAAACCTTAATTCAGAAGAGTGGGGGTCAAACGTAACAGGAGGTCCATAACGGCACCAGTGATGACTCTGGTGACTGGTGAAAACAGCTGCCATTAGAAGTGGTTCCCATGAAAGCAAATGCTTCATTTATAGTTGTCTTAACTGAATTTCATCTTAAAAAGAGACTATTTAACTTTAAAAGAAGAAATAATCAATTAGAATTTTCAGTGTTATCTTTTCATACTTGGTGTTAAAACCATCGACTGTATAAAACATGGACGTAGCGTCTCCGTCAGGTCCGTTCTCTAACTTGATCCAGTCGTCCTCGCCTACAGGAGTCTCCATCTTGTCAGACTTTGACTCCGCCTCATTTCCTCTGACCAAAAAAGGGCATGTATGTGACGTTGGTGGGAGGGGCGTACGTCCATCTGGCTGACGTTTACCTCCGAGGAGAAGTGAGGGCCAGAGGCTAGCTGTCACTCAAGAGGCCACGCCCCTAATTATTCATAAACTTTAACCTCCAATAACATAAAAACTAGCCTGGTACAATCTCCAAGCCCGCAGAAGTCCCTCGGCTGTGCATTAGAGGCTGTCACAGTCAAGATCGCGTTCACAGAGCTCAGACAGTTTTGGGAACTTATATGTGACTCATCACAGACACACATCTACTTGTATTCTAATTTTAAAGGTTAAGCTCCTGGTAGTATTATGGCCAGCCTTGTTTAAAACAAACTAAATACTGTGATGTACAAAATACAGTTTGTCTGCGTCAGTCTCTCCCAACACCTCCCTGACCTTACCTTGACCCCACCAGGGTTTGGTGCCACCTAGCTTTGAATGGCCTTTTGTTATCCATGAAAGAGCATGTGAGAAAGCACAATGCTTTACTGCAGCTATCCAAATATATTGTTATTACAGGCAGCATTACATACCCTCAGGAAATGTGTACGCACACTTTGCTTTAATTGGCGGCACGCCATATGGATAGATCTTTTCTGTGAAACCATTTTTTCTCAAGTGGGGAAGTTAAGAATGAAGGTTCACCTGTGCTTCCATTCTGGGCGGCTGTTGATTAGACACATCGAGCTCGGTGATGTAAGTCTTCCTTATGTGAGCTCGGTCCCCAGAGATCTTTCTGTCTTACCTCCTAATCACGTGTTTTCACCTCTCATCGATCGCAGCTCTGGAGGTCATGGAGAGAGAGAAACATTGTATGGACTAAACAGAGAAACATATGAAGATGCAGAGAGTGGAGGGGTATTTCTGTGAACACGGTGGGGGGGGGGGGGGGGGGGGGGGGTTGGTTTGTGGTTATGTGCTTGGCCTCATCAAAAACAACCTCAGACAGCAGAGGCTACATTTTACTCAGTGACAGAATTAAACCGATCACAATAGTCTTGGGAGGTAACGTCAGGTAACTACCCAAGGGTGGATTTGGTTGTATTTAAAAATGAATAAGCTGCTTATACACACACAGGGAGTTTGCATGTCCTCCCCGTGTCTGCGTGGGGTTTCTCCGGGTTCTCCGGTTTCCTCCCACAGTCCAAAGACGTGCAGGTGTTCGGTTCATTGATGACTCTAAATCACCCGCGTCGAACCGCCAATCTCTCGAATCTCTCGAATGGAGGATGACCCACTCTACCACTCATCCACAGTGTAGTGTTATGTTTTTATTTGGTATATAAAAAAATACAAGTCTTTCTTCGTTCTTTGTACACTTTTGGTCGCTCCAAGCACCTGTGCCCAAACTGAACAGGCACCGATCAAAACCCAAACAGCAGGATTGACCGCAGCAGGCCTCTGGCATGCCGTACATCAGGGGTGATGGCTTCAACAAGTTCATGGAGCTCCCAGACCGCAGGTTTCTCTGTCATTGTTCTATTTCCACATACAGTGAAGATCAAAATTAGAGAATAAAGTATAAATTCCGGTTTTATTCTGAAATATTGTTAGTTCTTATAACTTGTGGCTAAACCACTTCTGTACTAGAATGAATCAGTCGGAGTCAAACCTGCAGCCGCTGCCTCAAGGACCTTTGGCCTCTTTACACGGGGGGACTGCTCTAACCACTAAGTCACCGGTCGCCCCCTAGCATATTTCTTTTAATAACACATTGTCAGACACACCCTTTTTATCTGCAGCTCTCCTGGTGACTTTAAAGATCGCAGCTGCTCTAAGGAGACTGAAACCCTGAGACAGCAGGTTGTCCAAGTGAAGGCCAAAGGGACGACCCTCTCAGCCGTCACAGAGAGGTTGGGCGTTCACAGTCTATTATTTCAAGAACACCTCCACTGCAATTGTCTCCAATCAGCTGCAATTTTCACGCAAGACAATGCACAATGCCCCCTGTCACACTGTAAAACAGGTGAAGCAGCTCCTTAAAGCGAAGAAACAATGACACGACAGAGTCCAGAGTCCAGATCTAAAGCCCGTAGAGAACCTCTGTAGGGGGACTGGACTTTTGGCCTTGGGCAGCGGTCTGTACAGTGCCCTCCTATTCTTCATGTGTCCGTTTATTGCAGTGTATAGTTCCCTATCACAGAAGTAGTGCACTATAAAGTGTGTACGCCGTCGGAATTTTAACAATTTATTTGTGATTTCACATTAAAATTAACTAATCAACATCAGTAAAACCTTTGACCGTCCTCCTGAGTGGACGTTTGTATCATAAACAGACTTTAAAACGGGTTTACAGCAACGTTTGTTTACATGATGCTGATCACACATATCTTTCACACACACATATATATGTCAGTCTTGTGTAGTGTCTGAAATCTCGTTTTGTCATTTCCTGTATAGTTCACTATTTAATAAACACTATATCGGGGATAGTGACTGAGTGAGTGAGGGAACGATTTCAAACATAGCTTATGTGAATGACGTCCGCTGACAGGAAGTGAACAAGGACCCTGGCCTTTGCCTCGCAGTGGAATTCCATTGAAATGGTCGATTGATGCCAACTATCTTCTCAACTGTAGGGAAATGAACGTGCATACCAAAGAAAGAGAAGAATGGGTTATGAATAAGACGGCAGATGAAAGTGATATGAGCCAACAAACTGGCTCAAATACCATTAATAGAATATAAACTACTATATACTGCACATGTAGAGACTGGGGGTGGTGTCTTTGTTCTGTAATCATGTCGGGGAATGACTTCAGCTGATGGCACTGTGATGTTTCTTCTTTTGTGAAAACAAGAGGAATTCCAAGAAATGTGCAACCATTGAGTTTCTAATAACAGCATTCCTAAAATAATAGGAAGATACAAAGATCTGGAAAGGAACCAAAGCTTTTGTAATCTTTTGCAAAACTGGCCTGAGGGTCGAATACCATAAAAGTATTCTGGAGAACAGAGAGAAATATCTGCCAACACTCTTTGGCATCCGTCCATAGTTTAAGGGCAACTATTCTACTCCTCTTCAGGTTCATTTTTTGTTTTCATAGAACATGTTTAAATGCGGGGGAGAAGTTCAGCATCCGTGAGGAACTCGGAGTAGAGCCGCTGCTCCTTTGCGTTGAAAGGAGCCAGTTGAGGTGGTTCAGGATCATCTGGTAAGGATGAACCCTAGGCGCCTCCCTAGGGAGGTGTTCCAGGCACGTCCAGCTGGGAGGAGGCCTCGGGGAAGACCCAGGACCAGGTGGAGAGATTAGATCTCCACACTGGTCTGGGAACGCCTCAGGATCCCCCAGTTAGAGCTGGTTAATGTGGCCCGGGAAAGGGAAGTTTGGGGTCCCCTGCTGGAGCTGCTGCCCCCGCGACCCGACCCCGGATAAGAGGCTGAAGATGAGATGAGCTCATGGCTGCTGCAGCTTCAGTCTGAGACGCTCTGTTGCAGCGCCTCTTTCTTTAAAGCCCCACTCCCAGAAAGCCCAGGCTGCTCTGATTGGTCAGACGCCTCCTGGTCTCCTCCCCGCGGTTCCTTATCACTGCCGCTAGCATGTAGCTAAATGTCGATGGAAGTGGACTGTGGGGCAGAAATCACAAATAACACAACCGGACAAGTTGTGGCAGGCGTGTGCTCGCAAATTCACCGACAACTGTTGGTTGTTGACTCTGGCTGGGGCCCAGTCAACGCCGTCTCCATGGTAACTTGCTGTGTCATCGCGCTGACACTCTGCAGACTGAGACACTGACTGGGTACCGGGTCGAGGCGACCCTACAGGCTGATATCACACACTCATCCATGGTCACGTACATAAATATATGCAAAACAACCCACTCACTCACCGCCCACCCCATGCCTTCGCAGCATTGTCTTTCTATATCCATATAAACCAAACCAAACCATATATTGACAAGAACACAAAGGATCCTAGGTTGCTCTGACAATCAGCTAAGAAGCCTTTCTACATTTAGGGTAATATCTGCAGGGGTCAAAATCCACCTTAGAGTCCCATGTTCCAGGTAACTTTTATCCATGTTTAACAGGGTTTTTGACCGGGACAAAAACAATCAAAACCCACTGTGCACACAAGATGAGGTGCATGTCAAACACGCCCAATGGCTTCATGTTTACAGCATCTAAATAACGCACAGGCTCGTTCATCAATGTGTCATTAAAACAGGATTAAAAGTCCTGTTCAATTCAGACAAATTTCAAAAATCTGCCTAGAATCCGAGCTCAGATTCAGCCTGAGCCTCTCCACCCTCACCGGCACCTGCTGTTTCCTGGAGGATTCATCACAAGGATGGATGGAGTTTGAGTGATCTTGCATTTGATCTGGGTGCAGCTGTTCTTTCACAGCTCAAGGAGCTGTTAAAGAAAGGCACGGGCTCTGAGCTGAAAGGTTCCATTAAAGGCGTTAAAGTCGGACGGAGATTGACCCGAATGCTTCCATGCATGAAGGACCAAGGAATACACAAGGGGGAAAAAGGACTTAAGTCATCTGCAGCCAGCTAATCACACCTCCAGAAGCAGGACGCATGAGTGCAGAGGGGGTGTTGGAAGACAGAAAGACAGAAAGAAAGAAACCTGCCAATGTGGTTCGGTAATCTAAACATTAAAGGAAGAAGAAGCTGCAGAGGAGAGTGAACCGAGCCTCAGACATCACAGGGATGAGACAGAAACCATTACGTTGTACGTACGAGGAAGTGCAAACGCTCGCTCTCATCCACTCAACAGGGAGTCTGAACTTCTTACCTCTGGTCGACGATACAAGGCACCCAGGGCAAAACTTCCTTCATCCCTGATGCCATTGGAGCAGTGAACACTGTGTCCCGCTGATGCGTCTTTATTGTTACTGCACGGCTGTTCTGCTTTTTGCCCTGAGGATGTTTGCGTCTGAGGGCGCACACCCACTGTGCCTCCGTCCTGTGCCCCGTGCTTTAGGGTCCTTGTCCCCCCCTCCAGGCCTGTTTGTACTCACACTACCTGGGCCTCGGTGAATGCTTCTTGCTGCCTATACGTCATCACGCCGTAACACGTCACACGCATTGATGACGTCATGGCGATGCGTGGCTTTGTTTCCAGATCTTTCGTAGACCTCGGAGTTTTTGTGCGTCTTGTTGACTGTCTTTGAATCTTTTCATCGACCAAATCTGCAGTAAACACTCCACCTCCGCATCACACCAACGTGAACCTTTCGCCACCATTGTTTTAAATGTCCGCGCATGGTCCCTCCTTCTTTTTTCTATGTCCCAACAGGCGCACAGGAAATGACCTCAGAGCTGCCGTAGGCCTCGTGCTCGTACACGTGCGCACGCTAGTGCTTGTATATGTGCAAACGTGCTTTACAAAAGCCCACCTCTCCCAAACGGGCCGTGGACGTCAAGCGTGCCGCTCCTAGACGCGGTACGGTTGCACTCACACTGGTCAAAGGAACTAGACTTTAGCCGTGACACGTGCTGGGGCAGGGGACGGATGGACAGTGTGAGTGCGCCCTTAAGTGTTGCTGTTGTTGCTTCTACGAGACCAAAGACAAATTTCCACATTGTGGACAATCAATGAAACCAAACGAAAGAAAGAAAGAAAGAACACCCTAGTCCCTTGATAGGAAATCAATTAATCAATGGTTTTCGCTCTGTTGTTGTTTTACACGTCACAAACACACAGGCCTGAATCCTGAGCAGCTGGAGGTTTGTTAAGTTTGAATGAGGATGGTCGACTCGGCTGCTCTCTGTCTCTACAGTTATTTCTCTCTCTGTGGTTTCTAAATAGTTTTATAATTTTAAAAGATCTGCCTCACCTATGGCGGCATTAGCTCAGTCCAGAGGTTAGAGGGTCGGTTAGAGTCCATGTGTCCATGTGTGGAGCGTGGACTGGTGGTCTCATCTCGTCTCATCTTCAGCCTCTTATCCTGGATCAGGTCTCGGGGGCAGCAGCTCCAGCAGGGGACCCCAAACTTCCCTTTCCCGGGCCACATTAACCAGCTCTAACTGGGGGATCCTGAGGCGTTCCCAGGCCAGTGTGGAGATCTAATCTCTCCACCTGGTCCTGGGTCTTCCCCGAGGCCTCCTCCCAGCTGGACGTGCCTGGAACACCTCCCTAGGGAGGCGCCCAGGGTTCATCCTTACCAGATGATCCTGAACCACCTCAACTGGCTCCTTTCAACGCAAAGGAGCAGCGGCTCTACTCCGAGTTCCTCACGGATGGATGAACTTCTCCCCCTACCCCTGGACTGGTGGTGATCGGGCAAATGGATAGGGGGCGCTGATCCACTGGCAGCCCCCCTCGCTCTGACATCTCTCCATTAATTGCATGTATATAGGTCCTGTGTGTGTGTGTGTGTGTGTGTGTGTGTGTGTGTGTGTATGTACGTACAGCTGCGAAACAATAGACAAAGAAAACAAACTTTAAAAAGAAAAAACTAAAAATCTGATGTAGTTTTTAAAAAAAGAGTAAAAGTCAAACTTGTGCTTTGGGCAAAACTGTCAGAAATCTCCACTCTTGACTGGATAAATAGAGTCAGAGTGAGACAGGAGGAAGAATCGCTTTGACAGATCTTCTCCTCTGGATCGTGGATGACAGAGCGAAGCACCTGATGCTGCACCACACATCATCTGCGCCACACATCATCTGTTTGGTTGCATCCCTTTGTCCTGAGCGTTGCTTCCAGATATTTCATTCTCTCCGTTCTTTGACAGAATAATCCATCAATCATCCCTCGTGTCTCTGTGATCGAAGACACCTGCGGCATAAGTGTGCTGCAGACGCAGAGCCTTTGTTCTGCAGTGAAAGAGCCATAATTCACAGTCACACAGTCCCCAAGGTCGTCTCATATTTGTTTTTGTAGCGGTGATTGTTGGTTATATTAGACGGGAGAGAAAGAACTTGACTCCTGTTAAGTTTGAATTGATGACACAGAGAAAGACCTCCAAACCTTTAAAAACATCTCAAAAGACGTTAAAAGAAAAGAATACACTGAATATGAAAGGTCGCGGTGACTGGTAATGAGTGAGCGCTCCCACTTATAATAACAGTGTCACACACTCTGCTGCGAGAACACGCTCGATAATCTGCCAAAGAGCGATGAATGATTCAAAATGCAGCAGACAGCTCGTCTCAGCACGTCAGCGCTAATTACTTTTAGTCACTGGAGCTCACCTGATGGAGTGAGCTGAGACGTTAATTAAAGACAATCTGAAGACACAGTCTCTCGCTCTCTCCATCTGTGTCCCGAGCCCTAACTTCAGTTTTCTGCAAACAGATATAAAACTTTGTTGTTATTATTCGAGCCATCTTACACTGCAGCTAAGAGATATGTTTGATGTGGTAGGTTATTGCCTATTCCTGCAGTAATCATGATGTCCAAACGCGCCTCTACGGCTCCGTTCACACTGCCGGTTTTAACGCACTATTCTGATTGATTGCATGGAAAACAAGGTCCCGTACGGTGCAGTTGATGAGGGATGGGGAATCCTCCATAGCAGTCACACCGCGTATTCAATGACTCCAGGCCATGGTGCAAAATGTCATTCTGTTGGCATCATAAACATTCTTCTTTGATGCCCTTGGGCTCACAGTTCCCACAGACACACCAAACAATGCCTGCACTCGCGTGACGTTTCTGTGCTGCAGGGAAATTCGCCCTTTTACATCTATCTATCCCTGAACCCTCGCACCAAATCCCACACTTTCCTTATTCTGCATCTCTACTTTGAACACCTCTGACCTACAGCGTGTCTTGTAACTCTTATTGTGACATTTTGTTCGCAGGAATAACTAAAACAACATGTCGCTTCCTGCAGGGCTCGAACACAACTTCAACAAATACAACGACGACTACGTCACTGATCAGAATACGGCATACGACTACGAGTCCGTCATGCATTACAGGCCCTTTTCCTTCAACAAGAACGACTCCGTCCCCACCATCACGACCAAAATCCCTGAGTTCTACAACATCATTGGCCAGTACCTCGACTTCAGCGAGATGGACACTCTCAGGATCAACCGGATGTACAACTGCTGTACGTATGTGTGTCAATCATCCCAGGGTCTTTTTCGGCAAATACACTCATCAGATAATCCAAGACAATTGTTTTTGTGTAACATCTATTAACCGAGAAATCCCGGAGAGTTGCTAACAGCCGAATGTGGCTAACAGTGGTTAGCTCGGAGCAGCACGGTGAAGGCATTCAAAGGTCTTTTTTAACCACTAATGCTGCTGAAAATAACAGCAAACCTCTGCAGCAGCATGAGAAGAGTCCCTACACACACAACAAAGCACCAATGGGCTCCTTCCACTGTAATGGACTTTACTATGAGAGGAGCTGGTACAGGGGCCAGTAGGTAAGTCTTTAAAACACTCTTTAATAAACTCTGGCTTCACTAACTACGCTGTTGCTGCTTTGTTTTGTGTGTAGGGACTCTTATATGATGTGTGCAGGTGTTGAAAAAGACCATGGGATGATTTTACGCTGGAATTACACACAGAGAGAGAGAGAGAGAGAGAGAGAGAGAGAGAGAGAGAGAGAGAGAGAGAGAGAGAGAGGGAGAGAGGGAGAGAGAGAGAGCTACACTTTATAATGTTTGTGTTTCAAATCTTTGCTCTGACTTCATCCAACAAATCCACAGTCTGTTGAGAGAACAGATGTTTGCACCAAAGACAGGATAGCACACACAGAACGTACATTACTTGCACCTCAAGTGTTAAAGAAAAACAACAAATTTCCTGCCAGAGCAGATGCTATGTACCAACATGTTAATGTATGTGTGTGTGTGTGTGTGTGTGTGTGTGTGTGTGTGTGTGTGTGTGTGTGTGTGTGAAAGTGGAAAGTATAAAATCCATCTTTTTCATACTGCACCACTGAAACGCCTCCACGGTCTCTCTATTATAACACTGTCTTATACAAGAAGTGCGAGCAATCACTGTCCACACTCGTGATATGTTATTAAATGTTGATGCCACAACAATTTGCACTTCCTTAGAACAAGGTTTGAAGATCCATGATCTCACTTCCTGCTCTGAATGTCACATCCCAATATACTGTGTATATATATATATATATATATATATATAAATAGAAAACAGCTGTTCAAGGGTAAATCAGCAGGAAACACACAGGAAGTAAAACAAGACCTGGAGAGGAGAGAGAACTACAAAATAAAACAGGAAACAAACTCAGACCATGACAGTAAGACTGTGAATGTTCTCATTCGTCCAGGTCGTCGTTCTCCTTAACACAATTTCAGTCCAAAGCAACTGGACTTGGTTATTTGTCTAGGAAGACGTTTCACCTCTCATCCAAGAGGCTTCATCAGTTCATGTACGCATCTGACCAGGCTGGGACTGGACCAGGACCAGGACCAGGACCAGGCTGGGACTGGACCAGGACCAGGATCAGGCTGGGACTGGTCCAACTAACTGGTGTGGAGATCCAGGAATTTAACCCCTCACAGGTCGATGATGTCACTGGAACCCTTTGTGCTCCAAGTGCCAACGCCCGTCGTTAGAGTGGCAGTCGTTGTTGGAAGTAGGCATGGACTTGGTTAGTGCTGGTCCAGTTCCAGTCTGGTCCTGGTCCAGTGGTTGGTGGAAGTAGGTCTGGACTTTGTTAGTGCTCTATTGAGTCTGAACCACAGTTGTTGGAGCCACAGGAGGACGTTTGTGAACAGTTGTTCTTTGAGGTTGGATTGTTGAATGAAGGGATGAAAGGGCAGCATTGTAAACTGGAGAAAAGTGGTGTTTTAGCCCTCCTCCTCTGTTTAGCGATGGTTTCTCTACCATGACAGTATTTATGGTTTGCAGAATTGACAATACTAGCATTTTATCAGGGCCCCTGGGTGATGGGTACAGTTGATGTGAACTCCTGTACATTTCAAACTTCATCAGGGATGAAAACCAACTGTACCAAATGAGGGAAGTGGGCTGATTTTTACCATGACCACAAGGTGTTTTTAATCAATAATGGAACGAAAGGCAGCACAGCCTTCTGCCGACAGTCCCATGTCCGACTGTGCTGTCGCCTTCGACCTCGGAGCCCCTCCACCGCCGCGGAGCAGAGCTTCAACTCGCTCCTCCATCGATCCCTGATGATGAAGGGTCAGGGTCAGCGCTCTCAGTCAATGACTGCATAGACAAATGTCATTTTATGATGTGATGATGCAGGTGTACGGGAGTACAGCACAACATTACTACTACCTACATTATGTGACAGCTGAACAGCAGGAGGAGGGAGGAGTGGGAAGGGGGTCATTTGTTTTCAGAACACATTACGAATCAATCGGAATGAGAGTGAAACGGCTTTATTTTATGTAAAAAGGAACAGATGTTTGCACCAAAGACAGGATACTTGCACCTCAAGTGTTAAAGAGAAACAACAAATTTCCTGCCAGAGCAGATGCTATGTACCAACATGTTAATGTCTGTGTGTCAATGTGTGTGTGTGTGTGTGTGTGTGTGTGTGTGTGTGTGTATGTGTGTGTGTGTGTGTGTGAAAGTGGAAAGTATAAAATCCATCTTTTTCATACTGCACCACTGAAACGCCTCCACGGTCTCTCTATTAAAACACTGTCTTATACAAGAAGTGCGAGCAATCACTGTCCACACTCGTGATATGTTATTAAATGTTGACGCCACAACACTTCTTAGAACAATGTCTAAAGATCCATGATCTCTCTTCCTGCTCTGCATGTCATATATATATATATATATATATATATATATATATATATATATATATATATATATATATATATATGTAGAAAACAGCTGTTCAAGGACAGATCAGCAGGAAACAGACAGGAAGTAAAACAAGACATGGAGAGGAGAGAGAACTACAAAATAAAGCAGGAAACAAACTAAGACCATGACAGTATTTATGGTTTGCAGAATTGACAAGTGAGAGAGAGAGGGGGGCATGCAGCAAAAGGTTGGAGTTGAACCTGCAGCCGCTGCCTCAAGGACCTTCAGCCTCTTTGCACGGGGCGGCTGCTCCAACCACTGAGCCACCATGTGTTTGGTTTGACACCACAATCACTGTACATTTCATTTCCACTGTTGATGACCTGATTTAACTTCTAGCAGCTAAGCACCAAAGCTGCAGACGCACAAATGGAGCCAGTAGCTAATGAACACACTGGAGTATTAAGCTGCTGAAGAGCCTGAACTTTACTTTAATGGAGAGCGAACAGAAGTGCAAAGAAGATTGGACTTTAATATGACCGTGGGTCGTACAGGCTCTCGTGTTTGAATGTAAGTATGTGCTCAATCCTCCCTGCCAGAGGGATTCTGAGTTCTGCAGGTGCTGAGTGCAGTCACTGATTGCCTACTTCCTGATTCCCAGCCAGACCACGCTGACCTGTGCCTTGTATTGACAGGTTTTGATTGTAGCTAAGAGTGAACCTTTGTTAAATGTATCTCTGAACAGTGAAACCCTTTTCTTTAGTGCAGTCCGGGGTGGAAGGGGTGAGTGGCCTTTTAGTTTTGGGAACCTTTTTCTCCTGTTTATTTATTGGACTGTTGCTTTGCATCATGACCGAAAGAACCAGGTCCAAGCGTGTGAAATGTGTTTCCTCAGGAGGGGGTCTGGAGTCTCCCTTAGAGAGAGGGGGAGAAGTTCAGCATCCGTGAGGAACTTGGAGTAGAGCCGCTGCTCCTTTGCGTTGAAAGGAGCCAGTTGAGGTGGTTCAGGATCATCTGGTAAGGATGAACCCTGGGCGCCTCCCTAGGGAGGTGTTCCAGGCACGTCCAGCTGGGAGGAGGCCTCGGGGAAGACCCAGGACCAGGTGGAGAGATTAGATCTCCACACTGGCCTGGGAACGCCTCAGGATCCCCCAGTTAGAGCTGGTTAATGTGGCCCGGGAAAGGGAAGTTTGGGGTCCCCTGCTGGAGCTGCTGCCCCTGCGACCCGACCCCGGATAAGAGGCTGAAGATGCTACTTTGTATCTGGGAGTTTGGGTAAAGGTGAGAGCACTTTTATGTTGTACTCCAGTCCCCCTGGGCTGGGGGCGTAACAGTAAGGTCACAAACACAATCTCAGATGAATTGAATTGAATGACTATTGCTGAATCATTGAAATGACTTCATGGACAGCAATTCTCAGGGCCCTCTAATTCATAATAATCCATATTAAGATATTAATTATTATTAATCCAGGGGCGGCAGTAGCTCAGTCCATAGGTGACTTGGCTGGGCACCGTAGGGTCACTGGTTCAAGTCCCGGTGTGGACCATGTATGGAGTGTGGACTGGTGGCTGGAGAGGTGCCAGTTCATCGAGGTGCTGTTGAGCAAGGCACCGAACCCCCAACTGCTCGGGGCGCTGGTCACTGGCAGCCCCCTCGCTCTGACGTCTCTCCTTAATTGCATGTATATAGGTCCTGTTTGTGCATGTGTGTGTATTTCGGGCCTGTCTGTGTAACATGATTAATAATAAGAGTGAAAAAATTCAATTTCCCCGTTGCAGGATCAATAAAGTAATTCTTCTTCTTCTTCATATATTCATCCCTAAATCAAGTGCATTTGTAATATTTGTACAGCTTCAAAGGTACACTTGCAACTCTTAAATGTAATTCTCACCTGAGCATTGCACAATCAGATCAAGTCTACTGTCCCATGAAGTATGTTATCCGCTCGAAAACATTGTAATGATCACTATGATTTCTCTGACTGTCGAGAGTTCCTTGAGTCACCAGTACACAGGGACGTCTCTCTCACACGATGGTAACAGAAGACACTGAGCTGCTGTCCCTTGTGCTGTTATGTCTCGTTTTGAGTGCTGGGCGCATGACTTGCATCATAACAACCCTCATTAAAACTACAGTTGAGGGAGGAAGATTTTTGTCTGATGTTCATCCGTTCGACTCTCTGGAGATCCAACTGCTCGACACAGTGATTCCCCTATGACATAAATCTCTTCAAAGAGAATCTGTAGAGGATTGCAGGGATGATGGGGGCGGGGGCGGCAGAATACAGAAATATCGTCATTCTGCCAGAGGACAAGGATGGACCAAGCACATCATGTCTGGAAGGTGACTAACTATAGAAAGAAATAAAGGCACACCGCTTTCCAAGAAGCTATTAGATGTGAGCACAACCTCCCCAAGGCGGGGGACACCCAACGCCTTAAAAGCCCCACCTCCCAGCAACACGAAACAATATAGGGCCTTTGAAAAACCCACATCAAACCATGAGAACAGAAACCAACATTGGCTACACAAGTGCACCACTGTAGTGTCACTGCAGGCCACAGTTGTTAGCATGACACATAAACATGAAGGAATAAGCTTGTGTACATGCAGGTGGATGCTCCACTAGCGGCCTGGATTAGAGACTGCTTAACAGACCATCCTCAGTATGTGAGGCTGCAGAACATCACATCAGACACAGACAGAACAGACACCCTTGTGAGCAGCCCGCAGGCACCACCAGGGACTTTTTTTGGGGCTTATTTTTGGACAGCCATTACCAAGGGTATGCAATTCCGGTCCTGGAGAGCCACTGTCCTGCATGTTTTAGGTTTCTCTCTGCTCTAACACACCGGATTCTCATGATTTGCTCGTTATCAAGCAGCTGAATATTGTCACAGTTTGATTATTGTTAGACTCAGGTGTGTTAGGGTAGGGAGGAACATCAAACATGCAGGACAGTGGCTCTCTAGGACCGGACACTGGAGGGCTGCCACCTTCTGCTTCACCTACTGACAACTGCAAGTAAAGCTTATGTGACAGACTTATGTGTCCGACATCTATATGGTGTGGCCTACATCTGATATACAGCACATAGTGTATCGTTAGTGTGTGTTCCCTGGTGCCACATAGTGGACATCGGAAAGAAAAAAATCCATAATTAGCACAGCATAAACCTGGAAACATGATAATATACCTCTAGCCCTAACCCAAATCAGCTCATTATATCTTTTTCAGTGACTTCCTGGTGTCTCCTCTAGTTGCCTGGCAACCTCACAGTGATGACCCCAGGAAGTCACAGGTATTAAAAGGCTGATAAGCACATTTATTTCTATTTTTTAACTTTGCACACAGGCTCGTTGTTTCCCCCTGATATCTCCGGGACTGATGCTCCGCTATGCTGACTGCCTCTTGGCTCCAGCTCCATCACGGACACGAGAGTATTGAAAGGTATCTATCGGATCCTCACAGACAAAGAGAAGCGTCTACTTTATATCTAAACCATTGAAGTCATAGCTCTGATGTCCTCTCCGAGTCATAAAGAAGTCAGCAAGCCAAAGAGCCTTTTATCGTGGCCCCTTACTCTGAAAATACCTACGGATATCAAACAGTCAGTGTCTGTTAAGGCCTTTAAATCCAAATTCAGAACTCATCTTTTCGCCTTAACTTTCAATTACTTGCTTATGCTTTCAGTATCCAGCTGACCGGCTGGTCCCAATGTATAACCGGAGCCCAGCAGTTCTGCCGACGAGAATATTAACTTTCTGAAACCCAAGCTTTTCAATTTCCCTTGGTTGTTTGTATCCCACAAGCAACGATGTGTGCCTCAGTCTATCCCTCTCCCTCTCTCTGTCTTGTAAATCAGGCTTCTCTCTGCTGGATCATGTTGGTGCCTCGTTCCACATGTTGAATTTCAATCTTTGGACTCTCTGCGTCTCTGCTCCCTGGGAGGAGAGATGACTGCTACAGAGACGTTCTCTGGAGTGACACTGGACCCAGCACGCTGTTTGGCTCATTTCTGAAAACAACACGACAATTCACCAGGACGTCACAACAATAATATACGTTCTTCCAGGTGCTAGCTTGTTAACTTGGCCATGCGTCCTCGCAGAAAACATGAACGAACAAAGTTGTTACTCGTCCGGTGATGGAAATTTGCTTTCCTAGACAGTCAGGAGTTTGGTTTAGCAGCTGGCTCTTCTAACGTCTCGACTGCACTGCAAAACTTTACCTCTGAGACTTTCCGCAAGTCACTTCATACATACGTTTGTACAAAGGTCAGTCTGATTGGCAATAGCACACATGAAAATGGCTGCTGCTCTGACCCGTATATGTTGATTTGAACTGGAACGTCCGTTCTCGGCCACGAAATGCCGTAGATTTCACCGTCTACCATTCACAAACCCTCCTGAGTAAGATCAAATCCACATCCCAGGCTGACCCGAGGCGATCTGCTGCAGGCTCTGGACGGATAGCACTTGTTTGTGTTGGCTGTGTATTTGCACAGCAGAACCTCAGAATCACAGAGCATCAACATCAGATACTGTGGAAAGCTTTAGGAACAGTACTCTCTCCGTAGATAAAGTCAAATGTGAGGTATAGGTTGTCAGAGGAGAAAGCATAAAGGAGCTGATCTTCTTAATGTGTTAAACAGATTCAGCCTCAGACTGAATATGTGATGGATGAATATATGTATTCATTTCTTTTAATGGATTCTTTAAACATTTGTGTTCTTGCAAATGTCTACTGCTTGACGTAGTGGTTATGTAAGACTGCCTTTAACAGCGCTCTGGCACTGCATCTGCAGACAGAGTCAATTAGAGAGAAATGGAGTAGAATAAATATTCCCCCCGCTTTACTAATGTGATATACGGGGAGGAAATAAAGACGTGTGCGTAGTATGGGGGCAGTACAGGTCACAGTACATGTTTTAGAGGAACCTGTGACTGAATATGGTGGTGATTCTACAAGTTAGCAAGTGGACAAAGTTCATAGATTAAGTTTTCAGACTTTTAGCAAAGGAGCCTGTGAATGTTCTCATGTGTCCAGGTCGTCGTTCTCCTCAAAGCAATTTCAGTCAAAAGCAACTGGACTTGGTTGTTTGTCAGGAAGACGTTTCACCTCTCATCCAAGAGGCTTCATCAGTTCATGTACGCATCTGACCAGGACCAGGACCAGGACCAGGACCAGGACCAGGACCAGGACCAGGACCAGGCTGGGACGGGAGCAGGACCAGGAGCAGGCTCGGACTGGTCCAACTAACTGGTGTGGAGATCCAGGTGTTTAACCTCTCACAAGGATGATGATGTCACTGGAACCCTTTGTGCTCCAAGTGCCAACGACCGTCGTTAGAGTGACAGTCGTTGGTGGGAAGTAGGTTTGGACTTCGTTAGTGCTGGTCCTGGTCCTGGTCCAGTCGTTGGTGGGAAGTAGGTTTGGACTTCGTTAGTGCTGGTCCAGTCCAAGCCTGGTCCTGGTCCTGGTCCAGTCGTTGGTGGAAGTAACAGGCTGGACTTGGTTAGTGCTCTATTGAGTCTGAACGACAGTCGTTGGAGTCACATGGGGACGTTTGTGAACAGTTGTTCTTTGAGGTTAGATTGTTGAATCTCCTGGGAAAGGACCATCATTAGTATGCATTCATGCTTCCACGCGTGTCGTTAGCAAAGACAATGACTGCAGTTTAAAGTTCATCTGTATCACGGTTGTTGGTTGGTTGCTATCCACTTCGCTGCTGCATTAAGGGCAACCCCCCTTTGTGGGACTAATAAAGGAATATCTCATCTGTTTG
>NC_139844.1:24491668-24564168 GCF_963691815.1 Echiichthys vipera
ATCAATACCTAACCTTGAAGAGGCTCTGTTCTGCAAGGTTTCAGGGTCATATCTGTGTTTTTCGGTTCAACTACAACAGGTTTACATGCTTTGAGCTTTAAAAAACACATATTTCTCATTGTCCACTGCTGCATTACCTCTAATTAGGACTGTATCGGCAAAGGCAGACCCGCCTAACACCGGGTATTCGACTGGAATGGCAGTGTGCCGCAGGACTGACCTTTAACCTATCTGCACAACCGTGTTTTCACAGGTAATCCAATCTGCAATCATTTTTGAAACACACAGAATGAAGAACTACAGACTCAGACTGAGGTGGATGTTGGATGTCGAGTCACATGAACACAGGACCAGTGGCGCAGCGTAGTTGTGCTAGGTCCTGGTGCAAACCTCACGCTGGGCCCAGGGGTGTAAGGACGGGGCTTCCAGTGCGACGCAGCCCCCAGCGCAAAAATGCAGTGTTACATTTCACAGCTCTGCCCCTCTCTTCACCCGAGTGTCCAAAACATACGGACTCAGATCAGATGAGACCATCACAAACTGGATCCTGGACCTTTGGCCGGGGGTGCTCTGGAACCAGGTCCACTTCTGAGCCTCCTTCTGTTCCAACATAGTGTTTGTTAAAGACGATCCAGGACCAGCACACAAGTCTAACACCAGACGCTGGGGTTTAGATCAGGGAGGCCGTTCCTCCCAATCACGCCTCTCCAGGTGTCTCCATCGTTGCCCACGGGGGCGATGAAGTCTCCCAGCAGAACTAGGACGGTGCTTCCAGTGCGACGCACCCCACAAACGCAATAATGCAGTGTAATATTTCACTGTTGCACTCCCACTCACCATCATCTGATAACCTGTGAACAGCTCTTTATGAAACAACGTAGAGCTGAACTTTCTCAGACACCACAGTCACGCTGGTGTGTGATCCACACACTCTTTTGTTTGTCCTCCTTTTCTTTAATGTGTGTTTACTTGGTCTCAGTCCTGACACTTTAAGGGTAAAAGATAAATAATAATTATTTTGTTTTACTCTCAACATTTATAAAAGAGCACGACCTGCTGGGAAACCTGACGGACCATTAGTCACTGTTAACAGGCTATCAGATAATGGTGCATGGTGGTGGAACAGTGAATCTTACCCCCGTGTTTTTATGTGTCTCTGTGAGTGTGTGTGTGTGTGTGTGTGTGTGTGTGTGTGTGTGTGTGTGTGTGTGCGTGTGTGTGCAGGGCTTCCCTGTGCATGCATGCGTGTCAGAGTTTTCCTGATCATGGTGCAAAGACGGAGGAGAGGCTCCATGATAACATCGTCATAATGTAGTTGAGCCATTTGTTGAACACTGGAAAAACATTCTGTATGTTACAGAAAGACCAAACGATTCTTTTGGAGACATGTTTCTGTCCATATGGGGGATGAAAGTCTAATAATCCCTCTGTTTTTGGTCTCTACCAACTCCTGAGAGCATCAGCCGCCTCTGTAGCTGCTCAGCGCTCCACTAAACCGCAGTAACTGTTCGTACGTTTCCATAAACTAGAGTGAACGTGAGCGCCAGAGGGATTACAGAGCGCAGATTTATGAAGAGCTGAGATCATCCTTCAGGCATGTAAAGGCTTTACCGAGAGTGCAACAGGATGGACCGTTACGTTCCTCCTTCATCCAGCTACAGTTCAGACGTTCAAGCCCTAAATCACAACGGGACGTCTCAACCTGGACCGTTTTCCACACGTACACATACCGTAATGAGACATACCGCACGAGGGTGCTTCATCTAAGGAGATCGAGGTTCAGAGACAGACGGAGACGGGGGGGTTTGATCTGGATTTACATGTGGACTGATAAAGGGTCATTCAGACATGATTACTGCCCTGATTTATACCCCAGATGAGCTCTTGCAGGCGGCCGTATCAGCCTTATAAAGTCATGTGAAACACAACTGTTACCGCTGTCGGCTGCAACAAAGTTCTCTGGTGTTTAAACAGGAACTCTGTACATTATCCATTCATTCATCTTCAACCGCTGCTCCCTGTCGGGGTCGCAGGGGGGCTGGAGTCGATCCCAGCCACCATCCATATTAACCATGTGGATGAGAAAGAGTTCAGTCGAACCTCTTCCACTCCTCCACTCGTCCCCTCTTTGACTCTTTTTACGGGGCGCAGGGTTCAGGGGGGGTTGGCAGGTGCCACATCGGAGGTTTGCATCGTCTAAACGCTGAAACCTGAAGATTCACTGGAGAAGCAGCTCTTCTGCTCATAAATCTGCTCCTTCGATGTCGACGGTTGAGAAAAGGGCTGAGAACATGATGATGGACGTCTACGGGGGCCGTTATCATTTTCTATCCCGTCTCATTAGTTGTTGCAGCAACTTCTGGGTCGATACCATTTGTCACAAATGTGCAAAATGTCACTTTTTACAACTCAATAATTGTCAAAGAACCCAATAAAATACCCCATTAAAGTAAAATTCAGGTGTGAAATCATCCCAGGGTCTTTTTCAGCAAATACACAGTTGCTAACAGACGAATGTGGCTAACAGTGATTAGCTCGGGGCAGTGCGTTGAAGGCATTCAAAGGTCTTTTTTAACCACTAATGCTGCTGAAAATAACAGCAAACCTCTGCAGCAGCATGAGAACAGTCCCTACACACACAACAAAGCAGCAATGGGCTCCTTCGACTGTAATGGACTTTACTATGAGAGGAGCTGGTACAGGGGCCAGTAGGTAAGTCTTTAAAACACTCTTTAATAAACTCTGGCTTCACTAACTACGCTGATGCTGCTTCGCTCGCTGAGGGGAGGGGGCTTGTCTCAGACCGTAGCTTTAGCGCGTCAAAGCAAACAGAGACTGAATGAAAGGAAATTCAGTGTAAGAGGTGAAACGGAGTCGGACTTCAAAAGAATCACAGTTGTTTTGCAGCTTGTCACAGAAAGCCTCGATCATCCCCGCAGCATGGTTTCGGTTACCGCACGAGGCCTTTGATCTCTGCTACACACGCCTCAGCTACATGTTCCTGTGCATGTGTTCGGACGTGCAGGGTTGACTTAGCTCCTCTTTAAAACGGAGAAACATAAGAAAGTGACCTGACCTCCAGATTTACAGTCTTATAATTAACATGCTCTTGCACCTTTTTCTGCCGTTGAAGGCTGAACCTTGTGTCAGAGAGTGACCTTTAACTCTCAGGAGGAGAGCGCACGCAGATGCAAAGAGCCTGAGCAGCAGCCGAGGTGTGAAACTCTTCATAAACAGCGGCTGAAGATGCCGTAACTTTATTTTGTTGCTTATTTTGTCACGAACATGTAATGAAATAGAGAAACACTCGAGATTTAAAGACAAGTCTGCAGGGGATTCAAAGCTACTAGAGGGAGATACATGTACAAACAACCATGTGTAAACACAAGAGTTTGGTTACTTCATCAAACTCGTGACCGCGTGGCCGAGGGTCTGAACACGGATCGAACGCTTCAGCTCAAGGCTCAGCGCCCTCTCCCCCGCCGTGACCCCGACAGACGCTGCGTCCTGAACCGTAACAGCGGGAACACGTGAACCGGGGATGATTCCACTTCCTCAGAAACTCTCTCTCTCTCTCTTCTCTGAACAGTCAATATGTTTTCTTTTACACTGAAAAGTGTGTGTGAAGAAAAGAAGACGAGAGCGCGTGACAGTAAATAAAGTTGATATTTATTCATTTTTGAAAAGAATCTCAGCTCATGCAAGGAAACAGCTCTGTAAACAAAATCACTTGGAAACAGAAATGTGCAGATTTCTGTTGCTGTCAAACTCTGGAATGTACAATTTATGGAAGTTAATCACAGATAAAACATAAAGAGCCGTCACCTCGAACCGCCCCTGCCCTGCTGCCGCTTTCCCACACTGTGATAATTCATTGTCCAGCCATACGGTTTAAGAGCTTCTTGTTTTACGCTAGGCGTAGCCAAACCGCACGAGCGCCGTGCTCATTCAAGCGTCACCCGGCGTAAAATCATCCCAGGGTCTTCTTCAGCAAATACTCATCAAATAAAACATGGAGACAGTTCCTTTCTGTAACAACTATTAACGGAGAAATCCAGGTGAGTCGCTAACAGCCGACGTGGCTAACAGTGATTAGCTCGGGGAAGCACGGTGAAGGCATTCAAAGGTCTTTTTTAACCACTAATGCTGCTGAAAATAACAGCAAACCTCTGCAGCAGCATGAGAAGAGTCCCTACACACACAACAAAGCAGCAATGGGCTCCTTCCACTGTGATGGACTTTACTATGAGAGGAGCTGGTACAGGGGCCAGTAGGTAAGTCTTTAAAACACTCTTTAATAAACTCTTGCTTCACTAACTACGCTGTTGCTGCTTTGTTTTATTGACTGATGAGAGAAACTGGCGACGAACGTCTCTTTTCAGGATGTCTGTCGGGGCTTCGATGACTCGCTCGCTCCTGATATTCACGCCACTCTTACTGTGAAATGCCCGACGCTGCCCCCGCGGTTTGTGGTGGTACTGCAACGTTTGGTCCGTATCAGGACGCATCCGTGAGCTCCCAGGATACAGAGGAAATGTACGCAGAATACAGACAGAAGGCTCCGTCCGTACCCATATGAGTCTCTAACGTGGAGCAGAAACGAGCCTTTAGTTCATTAACTACGCTGTTGCTGCTTTGTTGTGTGTGTAGGGACTCTTCTCGTGCTGCTGCAGAGGTTTGCTGTTATTTTCAGCAGCATTAGTGGTTAAAAAAGACCTTTGAATGCCTTCACCGTGCTGCCCCGAGCTAACCACTGTTAGCCACGTCCGCCTGTTAGCGACTCTCTGAGAGTTCTCTGTTAATAGCTGTTAGTCTGTTACGCTTTCTGAGCAGACACCAGCAAAAGCGCGCACACACACACACACACACACGCACACGCACACGCACACGCACACACACAGAAGAAGCCTGAGGATGATTAAAATCAAAGTAACACTTCTTTAAGACATCTGTGAGGCATGAATTAAGATATTTAAAATCAAACAGAACAAGGAACAACAGTAACCAGCACTTGGATGTGTGGTGCACGGGAGCAGATGTGGAACCTGCTGGAAACATATTGTGATCAACACTGACGGCTAAAACCTTCCCCTAATCCATACAGAGGGATATCTACACCGGAGGGGGGGGGGGGGGGGGTACACTTGGTGCCGTGCTGCTCGTTCACACCGAGATAAGCTGTTCATCAGCACACACGCGGTACATTCAGAGCTCAGGGCCACGAGTGAGAGGAACATCATTTTGAACATTAGTTCGACTCGTTTCTGCAGCTCTGAACTTTTCTAACAGTGAGAGGAAGCAGAAAAATAAGAGTTTAGCATCCACAAGGGCAGCAGTAGCTCTGTGTATCTGAAGTATGTGAACGACACGCTTCCTTTTACTGTGGTTGAGCTTCATTTTAAAGCTCTAATGTGCAGGATTCTAACATTTTAGCCTTCAAACAACGACTGAAACGTGTTTTAGTCTTCCTGCGGTCAGCGCAGCGCCCGTGAACGTCTCGGTTATTAATACTGAGGCTACAAGAACAGATGGTTTATCTTCTGTTGTTCTAGCCTCCTGAGCTCATCCTGATCTCTGAGCTCCGTCGTGTTTCACTCTCAGATCAGTCTGGTGACGTTTGAGCAGTTTGAACCGATCAGCGTTGGTTTCTTTGGTGGACTGAAGTGAAACAGAAGAGACTGTTGAGTGTAAACAACATGGAGGCTTCCACGGATGAGATGAGCAGCTATGGAGCAAGCCGCTCACTAACTCTTTGTTCTCTGGATCCTTCTGTTGAATATGGACCGGGCTCCTGAAATTGGGCCTTTGATCCGTAAATTCACGTTAAACACAAAGGGAAAATCTCCTTTACCCACATGTTGTTTCCTTTCTGAGCTTTGCCTCCACGCTGTTAGCACGTCACACGCTTCACTCATCTGATTGGTTGGTTTGGCCCGTATGTTGGTGACAGACAGATGGTTTATCCAATCAGAAACCAGGATTTTCACCCCTTCATAAAGATCTTTAAACCAGAGTTCACATGGATCTGCTGAGACCAGGAGGAGTCAGGTTACTGTTGTTCTGGATTAGCGTAGTTTTAAAAAGCTTCTCTTTGAACTGGCGTATGCTCTGCAATGCACGGGGTCCGTCACTCTGGGAGAGACCCCGTCCATGTCCATGTTGTGCTCGGCGCTCAGACCCTCCACAAACCCCACGGAAGCACGACACATGTGTAAGAGTCAGCGCTGGTGGCACTTAGGCTGAACTGCGTGCTGTAAGCTAAATGCTAACATGCTTCAAGGATGTTTCAAAACAGATCGACCACTAAGCTAATTCTTTAAAGTTTTTTCTTCAACTGTGTAAAATATGGGACTCACTTTGCATATCTGGGTCATGACTGAGAGCAGAAAGGATTCGTATTATTTCGTCGTGTTCACATTAAAAAAAAAACATTGGCTGACGTGAGCAGATTTTTAAAAATTCATTAATATTGGTCTCAAGAATCCAGTATGGGTCAGGTAACAATGATACCAGGTTAACCAATTCAAACTTAGTTTAGCGTGCTAGCATGCTAACACTTCCTAATTGCCAGTAAGTGCAGCTGAGGCTGACGGGTGTCGTTAGTTTTGCAGGTATTCGTAAAGTACTGGACAGATAAAAGACCTGACAGATGAAGATCCTCTCCCCTCGCTACAGAGATGAAGTGTCGTTGAGTTTCTCTAAATCTTCATCCTGATGATGGAGAGTCAGAGGAGCTAGGTACAAAAACGTTGGGCAATGCATTTGTTAGACAGTGATTTATTTCACTGGGTAATTTAGAAATGTATTTGCAGTTCATAAAAGATTTACCGACGTATTCTAGTCTGGCGTGCTGACCGATCCCCTGACAGAGGGCTAGCGTTCGCTAACTCTAGAGCTATGAAGCTAAGTGGCTCCAAAGACACAGATTGCACCATTTTCCCCGGGACTGTCTCATTTCTCTACGTACAAAAACTTCCACCAAGAGAGTATTTTAAAGGATTATATAAATTGCATAAGAAATGTACACATATGGGCTTTAACTCTTTGCTCCTCAAACAGTTAGGATGTGGAAAAAGTTCATTATTATTGCTGCTTCCAGTTAGCGTCACACGTGCGCTCGGGATGTGGGAGGAGATGCAGACTACAGACAGACGTGTGTGCAACGAGGACAGGAAGACGGGTGAGCGCTGTGCATAGCGTGCTCATGCATAACGCATGACGGAGCAGAAGGCTCCTCTCAGATCAAAGATTTCACTTTGAATCAAAGAGGGATGGGAGGAAGGAGAGAAAGAGGTACGGCTGGGATGACGGCTGGATTAAAAGCAGGTTACAGAGATGATCATAAGGGCGCCGCTTTTTGGATGAACGTGCACGTGTTGGTCAGAAACCTGGAGAAAGGAACAGTCTTTCCTCCCTTTCGCTCCTCTGTAGAGGTTGTTTTGTAAGTGGATTCTGCATCAGCTGCAGAGTAGAACAGGCTGAAGCTCTGAGAACGATCCCAGCGAGTAAAACAGTTTGACAAAAATAGAAGAGGCCCTCTGTGGAGTATGTGACCAGGCGTGTCAGTAGATTTTAAAAATATAGATATATACAATATCATGCTGCAAAATTTCCAGACGTCGTCACGGTATATGTGAGCTCCCATTAACAAACACTTAATATCATCAGGCACAGTAGTGTCACCCTGGGTAGGAACGCTAGAAACCATAGAAAAGAGGAACGGAGGCGGCGCGCTCTCTCTGCGGCGCCGGCGGCTCCGCGCAGGAAAGAAAAATCAACGGCTGTGACGATGGAAAGACGTTAACTGAATTTTTTTAAATCAACTATTTGTGCATCGTAAAAAATATCGTAACGAAGGCGAGGAAAACAAGAGTCCCCTGCTTTATACAAAGTCAGTAGTACTGAGAGCGAACCTCGTCCCCGAGGGCTTCGAGGAACGCCGGAGTGACGGGGAGAGAGAGAGGGGGGGGGAGGGGCAGAGGTGGAAGTCCAGCGCAGTAGTTTGAAGTAAGGCCTCCGTTTGTTTGCGTTTGTGTGTGTTGGCAAAATAAAAAAAGAAACATAAACGTTTGGAACTTAATTACATCTAGCTGTGAAAAATGTATGTGCAAAATGTAAATCTTACAAATATACGGGAGAGTTTGTTTTTCATAGATCACTGAAAAAGGATTGTGCTCGAGGTGGTTCGTCACACTTCCCACCCGCTCTCCGTCCGTCCGTCCGTCCGTTCGTCTCTCTCCGTCCTCCAGCAGCCCTTCCTGCTCTCTGGTTGGTCGACGGGCCAGCAGCTGACCTCGAGGCTTGCTGTTGATTGGATCGCGGGCTTCACGTCGAGTGGATGGTCCGCTTCAGTTTCTCTATCTCCATCTGCGAGGACACACACACACACACACACACACACACACAGCACACACACAGTATGGAGATTACGGCACGGACAATGTTGAATAATGCAAATTCCCTATCTGCCAGAGGAGGTTGAGCCCACGATTCAACTAACACCCTCCCTGCTGTGAGGCCCAGCGGTGAAGGCGTCCTGCTGTGGAAGGATTTCTTAGGAGTTGGAAACACAACAAAGACACGCTGGCGAAGAACGGGAGCCGAGCAGCGCGTCTGACACAGCGTCCAAGGACGTTCAAGGGCAACGATCGCCCGTTTTTTATCAACAGGCCTCTTGACCACTGTCGGTCAAATCTCATTAGATAACGAACGGCTCCAATCGAAGGTATCTGATTGGTTGTTAGCTGCGGTATAATTCCTGTAAACCACGGCTTTAACGTTCAATTCTTTGTCACAATACTAAATCACGCCACTTCCATGTTTTTACACAGTGAAGGGACCTGAACCTAAACCCGCAGAAGACTTTAACATTTATATGAAGTGATGGGTTCGTCTTATTTCTAACAACGCTCTCTGTTATTGGAAATGTCCATCAGCTGGGCCAGGGTGTCGCTGACATGGTGGACACAGCGTGCTATCTTTAGCCTGAGCTAACGCTACATGCTAACAGACGTAGAGGCTAAATCTGTGCATAGAATGAATATTTCTTTCTGCAGATATCTTAGTTATAATGGAATTGAGCGAGCACTGCGGTTTAGGGCGCACTCACACTGTCCTTCCGCACCGGGCCAAAACTGTTTTTTCGGCTAAAGCCTAGTGCGTTTGACCAGTGTGAGTGCAACTGCTCCGCGCATAACTGCGGCCAGCTGGCCGTCCACGGCCCGTCTGAGAGAGGTGGGCTTTAGTAGAGTGCGTGCGCACGTGTACGAGAACGAGCATTCGCACGTGTATGAGCACGACGCCTACGACGGTTCTGACGTAATTTATGTGCACCTGTTCGGACATAGAAAATGGGACGGACCATGGCGAAAGGTTCAGTGACGGGGAGTGCAGCCAAACTAGACGCTCATTGGATAAACGCTGGGCTTTGTCCCACCCATCGGACACTCAGCATCTCTGGGGGTCTATGGGGCAGTCCGCTTCTGCGTAATGACTGGATGAGCTGTCTTAGGCTGAATCCTTTTTTTGATTGACAGCTAAATGAGCGAATCAGCGACCCTGAAGAATAAACATCCAGCGGAGCATTTTCCAAGTTTTTCATTCTGTTGTTTTGATCTGATCCGACTTTACCGATCCCCAGAGAATTTGTCTTTGTTAAAAACGACTATTGTTGTGTTTGGCGACTCTGTTCTGCGAAGCTTCACCCTCTGTCACTCACACTCACTCACACTTCACAGTAGCCTGGCGCAGCAGCTCCAGCTGGGCCGAGGCCGTTTAAGCAGCCTAGCTCTGCTGCCATTGAGAGGACACTGGTCAAGTCCCTGGAAAAGACGCCTCGTTGGTACGACGAGGTCACAGATCATTTTCTTTAAAAGGAACTTTACATATAAATAAACAAACACATTTATGATGTAGGCCGGAGAAATGAGCTTCACCTCCTTCAAAGACCAGCAGCCACCACAGACACAATAGTAGGTGCGTTGCCACTATGGTGGACTACCCTGAATGAGGCGGGTCCATCTCGCCAAAAACGCCCCCTAATTTGCATGTGAGTCGCGTAGGAGGCCATTTGACCGGGTAGAAAATGGGCCTGAGGGAGCGTGTGACGTCACGTCTCAACAGCCGGGTTAGGGCTGTAATGGCGTGTGGATTCATCCCAAACCTCTAAGCACAGGATGTTTAGTTTACCAAACCAATGCCTCGTAATAAACGTCTGTGACCCAAACACGTCACAACGTCTACTATACAGAAGAAGTCATTATCACAACCGGCTCACAAAACAGAGAGATCTGGGGTCTGGTTTCACCTGGAAGGCCAGGAGCAGTGCACCAACCCTTCTCTTTCAGCGTGCTGAGCCGAGCCTGCGTGATTGTTTCACTACAGGCAGATTCTCATTACTCGCCAGGTGGGCGGGAGAGTCAAATCAATGAATCAATACATAAACACTGTGGATTTCTTCCCATGGAGCTGACAGGAAGCTATTTTCAGTTCGTTTCTGCTGTCAGTCTCCCGCCTGCTGAGGGCGGTTTGGACAGGATGACACAGCGCTTCCAGGAGGACATATGGAAGGATATATGCTTACACTTATTAAACTATAACTACTAACTATTTAACTACACACCTTCTGAATTCAGGGTTCTGTCTTTCACCAAACTAAGGTGTTGGATGTGGGCTGAACAGCTGCTTGACAGCAAATCCGTGGCTCTTTCTCTTTAAATTAGCAAAATAAAATGATAAAAACAAAAGGCAAAGGCTTTTTTCACCCTGAAAACAACAACAAGCATCGATGTACACGCCCAACCCTAATGGACGACCATTTGATTCGAACTGTAAGCCGACATCGTTGGAGTGAAGTCGGCTTCACCTGTGGCGACACATCAAACACTTTATAAACGGCATCACCGCGAGACAAATAGTGGATAGAAGTCCTTCTGTTCAGGCAGCGTCCCACTGCAGATTCAGACGTGCCAAAGTAACTAATGCTAGCGTGTTCATCACTGTTTATGCTAACACGCTCACATGTACTGTAAGACAGAGAGAGCATAAGGTCGAAATGCAGTCTGATGCGTCTGCCCTGTATTTAATGTTCATACTTGCATCCCAGGGTCTTTTACGGCAAATACACATCAAATAATCCAGGCACTTTTTTCATGTAACAACTATTAACTGAGAAATCCCGGAGAGTACTTAATGTAATGTAATGCGTTGAAGCTCGGGGCAGCACGGTGAAGGCATTCAAAGGTCTTTTTTAACCACTAATGCTGCTGAAAATAACAGCAAACCTCTGCAGCAGCATGAGAAGAGTCCCTACACACACAACAAAGCAGCAACAGCGTAGTTAGTGAAGCCAGAGTTCATTAAAGAGTGTTTTAAAGACTTACCTACTGGCCCCTGTACCAGCTCCTCTCATAGTAAAGTCCATTACAGTGGAAGGAGCCCATTGCTGCTTTGTTGTGTGTGTAGGGACTCTTCTCATGCTGCTGCAGAGGTTTGCTGTTATTTTCAGCAGCATTAGTGGTTAAAAAAGACCTTTGAATGTCTTCTACGTGCTGCCCCGAGCTTATCATTGTTAGCCACGTCCGGGATTGCTCCATCAATAGTTGTTACATGAAAAACAGTGTCTCGATGTCTTATTTGACGAGTGTATTTGCCGAAAAAGACCCTGGGATGATTTCACTTTAACAGGTGAGATGATGGAAACAAAGTCAATTTAAGCATTTTTCATTTTCCATCAAAAACAAACAAACAAAAATATAAACTACAGCAATCTCCATTTTTGTCATTATCTTTTTTCTTTCCCTGGTTTTATTTAAATTTGCATGTCTTCCCACGTGTTTGTGGAAGTATGAGTTAACTGTAGCTGCTAAAACAAACCTGCAGTTATGTTTCTGTGTGTGTGTGTGTGTGTGTGTGTGTGTGTGTGTGTATGTGTGTGTGCGTGCCCGGGGCTCTCTGCAGGGGTCCTCTCCTCCTGTTATGTGATTTATATTGAAGCCATGCTGGGAAGCGTCTGCCACGGTTTACCCAGAAAAACCCGAGAGTCTGACCTGTGATGTTTGAACGCGGCGGCGTACGGGGAGGCTGGACGTGTTCACTGCAGCGAGGGAGACTCCGGAGGGGACCACTAACGTAAGAGTGAGTGCAACATGTGATGGGAGGAGCTGACCTGGCTTATAGAGAAACATCTGCGTTACAACGCAACAATAAAAAGCTTTTAAACAGCTCTTTTGCCCTTTGTTTATAGTGTCAGATCCTCCCACTGCATGTTTACAAATCAACTCCATATTTATTCCAGCACCCTTGCACTACTTTATTACATCCCTCATCTCATCTCATCTTCAGCCTCTTATCCGGGGTCGGGTCTCAGGGGCAGCAGCTTTAGCAGGGGACCCCAAACTTCCCTTTCCCGGGCCACATTAACCAGCTCTATCTGGGGGATCCTGAGGCGTTCCCAGGCCAGTGTGGAGATCTAATCTCTCCACCTGGTCCTGGGTCTTCCCCGAGGCCTCCTCCCAGCTGGACGTGCCTGGAACACCTCCCTAGGGAGGCGCCCAGGGTTCATCCTTACCAGATGATCCTGAACCACCTCAACTGGCTCCTTTCAACGCAAAGGAGCAGCGGCTCTACTCCGAGTTCCTCACGGATGCTGAACTTCTCCCCCTATTATTACATCCCTCTCATACTGATATACCTTTTTCTTTTTTAATAGCTCTATGTCCTGGGAAACTGAACAGATATTGTTGGGTTGGAGTGAATCAGGGCATCGGAAACTTATGACCATCCTCTACACTGCGGCCATTAAGTCAATCCTCTGCTCATCTATTACCGTCTGGCGTGGTACGGCCACAAAGGAAGACATTCACAGACTTGTAGCTGAGAAACTCATTGGTGTCGCCCTGCCCCCCCTCCTGGACTTGTATCTTGCAGACCAGAAAACCAGAAAGCGGGCTGGGAAAGTGCCTGAAGACCCCCCTCACCCTGGTCACAACCTCTGAACTCGTCCCTTCTGGCCGACGTTTCAGATCTCTGTACACACAAAAAAAGCCTCTCCCTCCGCTTTCACTCTACAGCTGATCTGTTGTACTGCCTCTTACATCTACCCCCTGCATTTAAGGCGCCCTCCCACTGTACCTCCGTCCCGTGCCCCGTGCTTTAGGGTCCTTGTCCCCCCCTCCAGGCCCGTTTGTACTCACACTACCTGGGCCTCGGCGAATGCTTCTTGCTGCCTATACGTCATCACGCCGTAACACGTCTCACGCATTGATGACGTCATGGCGATGCGTGGCTTTGTTTCCAGATCTTTCCGTAGACCTCGGAGTTTTTGTGCGTCTTGTCGACTGTTTTTGAATCTTTTCATCGACCAAATCTGCAGTAAACACTCCACCTCCACATCACACCAACGTGAACCTTTCACCGCCATTGTTTGAAATGTCCGCGCATGGTCCCTCCTTCTTTTTTCTACGTCCCAACAGGCGCACAGGAAATGACCTCAGAGCCGCCGTAGGCCTCGTGCTCGTACACGTGCGCACGCTCGTGCTCGTACACGTGCTTTACAAAAGCCCACCTCTCCCAAACGGGCCTTGGACGGCAAGCGTGCCCCTCCTAGACGCGGTACTGTTGCACTCACACTGGTCAAAGGAACCAGACTTTAGCCGCGACACGTGCTGGGGCACGGTACGGAGGGACAGTGGGAGTGCGCCCTTACAGACTGTCACCTGTCTCTCCTGCACCGTGTTAATTGTGAGCTTGTTCTGCTCTTCATCAATACTTGGCTTCACTAACGAGTGTAATGAATGTTGACAGCCCAGCATGTGTTGCTATGGAGATCAATGTTACCTGCAGGGCCACACGCTTCAGCCTCTCCTCATCCAGCTCCCCTCGTAGCTCCGCTATCTCTTTTCTGGAAACACACACACACACACACACATATATAAACTCGTTAGCACGTGTGTTCTCCTGCACCATGTGTGTTTTGGGGAGATTAGAAAAGGTATTAGTCACACACACACAAATTTTTTCACTTAGCATTTCAATAAAGCATGAAAACAAGCTGAGCTGTGTTTCCACGGACAAAACCAAACGTCAGAGCGATTCTTCAAACATCGTGAAGTCCGTGCATCTAACGTCACTTAAGTGAGTTTATGGTTGATGCTCAGTGACCCACATCACATGCGTTTCTAAGTCTTTAAAAGAATGAAATACTTAAAGTGACAGTCCGAGCTATAGGCAACATCATATTATATTATATAATGACACATAATTGTATTAAGTAAGCGACTTCATTACGACGTGGAATGTGAGGAAATGATGAAAACAGCTGGAGGGGATGTGAACGCTCGACAGAACCTAAAACTACAGTGATTCAGAGTGATTGGAGGATCGCGTAATGTGTCAAAACACATCCTTGCGTGACGGTTTTTCCCGTTTCTGCTTTTCGAGCTCGCGTATTCAGAGCCTGTTCGCGTCCACGGGGGCTTCTCTCACGTTTGCTGGGCCTTGAGCAGCTCCACGGACAGCAGCAGCTCCTTCATCTGGCTCCTCAGCTCGTCCAGCTGGGAGGTCGGCTCGTCGGGCTCCAGACGGACTTTGCCGCCCTGCAACGCGCTCTCTGAGCTCGCTGCTGCTGCGGCAGGGCCCGGCCTGGCCTCGGCGCTTCCCGCGGAGAGCCTGTGGGGCGACGGTGACTGGGTTAAGGTGTTGGTGGAAGGCTGTGAGGATGGAAACAAGGAGAAAAACACAAGACAGGGTTAGACGGATGTGCCGAATGTGTGGAACTCTTCTGTAGGTATGAAAAGTTGATAGTCCATTATTTATAAACTGGGTCAGAACCAAAATGTGGGTCGCAGGAGGTTTCAGGGTTCCTCCATTTTCCATTTCTAAAGTCCAGACTTCTACACTGTCCTTCCGCACCGGGCCAAAACCGTTTTTTTCGGCTAAAGCCTAGTGCGTTTGACCAGTGTGAGTGCAACCTCTCCGCGCATAACTGCGGCCACCAGGCCGTCCACGGCCCATCTGGGAGAGGTGGGCTTTTGTAAAGCACGTTTGCACGTGTATGAGCACGAGCGTGCGCACGTGTACGAGCACGAGGCCTACGGTGGTTCTGAGGTCATTTCCTGTGCGCCTGTTGGGACATAGAAAAAAGAAGGAGGGACCATGCGCGGACATTTCAAACAATGGCGGTGAAAGGTTCACGTTGGTGTGATGCGGAGGTGGAGTGTTTACTGCAGATTTGGTCGATGAAAAGATTCAAAAACAGTCGACAAGACGCACAAAAACTCTGAGGTCTACGGAAAGATCTGGAAACAAAGCCACGCATCGCCATGACGTCATCAATGCGTGTGACGTGTTACGGCGTGATGACGTATAGGCAGCAAGAAGCATTTTCCGAGGCCCAGGTAGTGTGAGTACAAACGGGCCTGGAGGGGGGGACAAAGACCCTAAAGCACGGGGCACGGGACGGAGGCACAGTGTGAGTGCGTCCTAAGAGGATGTTTCACTCAATACTAAACGTCTGAACACCAAGTGTTAGATGCTTATTATGTAAATAAATGGTTTTCAAATCCAACCTTGAACACGTGTTGTGTTGTATGTTGCAGAGTGATTAAAGACATTTTACAGACATAATGTAGCTGAATTAAGTGAATGAACTCTGTTAACTTTTAGCATTTTATTCAAGCTAAATGCTAAAAGAGTGAACCTGTAACTCTACAGACAGGAACAAGTCTGTGCTTCATTGGCTTTAGATGGAGTAAACAAACTGTAAATGCATAAAATAATGATAAATCAAAATAAATCAAATGTCAATGAGAATCGCAGTCGCGGTGAACGGTAACCATGGTAACCCGACACCATTCGACAGCAGCTTGATTAGTCGGCTGTGTTGTCGGTAAACTTGTTTTGATTTGTAAATATTAATGTTTTATTTTAGAAAGGGAGGTAAAAACTTATCCAGACCTGGAAGTGACTCGAATTAACGTCCAGACTTTTTCAGTCTGAGAACCCTGAGATGGTTTTTGTGTTGCAAAATGAGATTGTAGACATTAGGGTCTTTTATTTCAGGGGGTCTGGAGTCTCCCTTAGAGAGAGGGGGAGAAGTTCAGCATCCGTGAGGAACTCGGAGTAGAGCCGCTGCTCCTTTGTGTTGAAAGGAGCCAGTTGAGGTGGTTCAGGATCATCTGGTAAGGATGAACCCTGGGCGCCTCCCTAGGGAGGTGTTCCAGGCACGTCCAGCTGGGAGGAGGCATCGGGGAAGACCCAGGACCAGGTGGAGAGATTAGATCTCCACACTGGCCTGGGAACGCCTCAGGATCCCCCAGTTAGAGCTGGTTAATGTGGCCCGGGAAAGGGAAGTTTGGGGTCCCCTGCTGGAGCTGCCGCCCCCGCGACCCGACCCCGGATAAGAGGCTGAAGATGAGATGAGATTGATACTCTGATACTTTCCCCACTAGAAGAAAGCGTCATTAACATCAACGATGATTTTTCTAATCGAATACATTTTAATTATGTGAAACATTTGCATCCTGGACGCCTGAAGGCCACAACTGGACTAACTGATGAGTCTGAAATTGACTTGATTCAAACTTGCTCATGTCCTTTTCTGGTGACCCAGTTTTTTAACATGACAGACCATCATCATCATCAAGTCACATTAAACCTCATCTGGAAAATGTGAAAACAGCCAATTTGTGCATAAATGGACGTTCCTGAACATGTTTCACTGCCAATAGTTTAAACTGGGATGTTAAAGAGATGTACCTTCAATAGGACGGACGTGCACGTTGTGTGTTATTGAAAACATATCCTATAAACATGTTGGACACTCACTAAATGAGGCCGAGTAATGCATTGAGGCAGAGTTATTATGGTTTTTAATTTTATTTCCTCTCGTAGAAAAATAGAGCCTACACATAAATGAGACAAAATAAGAGCATTCTCCTTGTTTTCCCCGAGCATCAGTGGAATAATATGCACATTAGAGACGGGGCAGTAATTGTTTTTGTCGCAGATCGAGATTAAAAACAATCACAATAAGTTGATTGTGGTGAATTTCCATTATCTGGATAATCGTGAAATCCTCACGGGGGACTTTTCAGCAAATTGACTGCAGTCGACTTTAACATTCATCTGCACAGTGGAACATAAAGAACTGTTCGAATCAAGTCGTGGAAGTGCTCTTAGCTGCTTTGTTGTGTGTGTAGGGACTCTTCTCATGCTGCTGCAGAGGTTTGCTGTTATTTTCAGCAGCATTAGTGGTTAAAAAAGACGTTTTTGAGGCGACAGTGGCCACAGTGTTTGGAGCAGTCGCCCCATATAAAAGAGGCTGAAAATAACAGCAAACCTCTGCAGCAGCATGAGAAGAGTCCCTACACACACAACAAGGCACCAATGGGCTCCTTCCTTTGGGATTGACTTTGGTAATCCACTGTAATGGACTTTACTATGAGAGGAGCTGGTACAGGGGCCAGTAGGTAAGTCTTTAAAACACTCTTTTAATAAACTCTGGCTTCACTAACTACGCTGTTGCTGCTTTGTTGTGTGTAGGGACTCTTCTAATGCTGCTGCAGAGGTTTGCTGTTATTTTCAGCAGCATTAGTGGTTAAAAAAGACCTTTGAATGCCTTCACCGTGCTGCCCCGAGTTAATCACTGTTAGCCACTCTCCTGGATTTCTCTGTTAATAGTTGTTACACATAAAAACCGTCTGGTTTATTTAATGGATGCATTTGCGGAAAAAGACCCTGGGGTGATTCCCGGTGCCTTATTCTTCGGGATAACTGAACTCTCAAATGAGCGTTCATCATGAGGATTGATGTTGTTGGGTTGCAGTGCATCAACAAGGATTTATGATTCCCGTCACGTGTCCGACTCACGGGACAGAAATGATCCATCAAATGTAACTATCTACGATAACTCCAGTACAAGCTAAGCTCAGTGCAGCATCATCTCCCTACAGTGGGCAGCGCTTACTCACTCTAATTGCACAAATCTCCTGCTGTCTGTATGCGGCTTACACGTAACCTGTGGAGGTTGTGATCAGACGTAGTGAAGTAAGTACACAGCAATCTTTCTAAGTATGGGTTCTTGTGTTGAAGAGCAACAGCTCTGCAACAGATGAGATGCTGTAATAGTTTTTTGATTGCATGACTTTGCTCAGCATTTCAGTTTTATCCGAGCCCCGGCTCGACCCCAGATGAGGGGTTGTCGGCGGCGTTACAGGAAGCTGACGGCTCTTTATGGCGCTCCAGCGTTTTTCAGAACCGTGACTCATCTTTGAAAAAGTAACTATGACCGTGCATTTTGCAGATCACGTTTACACACACACTCTGAACCTTTCATCCATGATTTGAGTTTTCAGAACAGGTTTGAGTCTCAGTCTTTTTCCTGTGACGGGTTCAAAAATCATGAAAGTACGGACTCAATGTGCAAAGACACAAACCCTCAGACTTGCAGCAAACCCACATCCTCCAACGCCAGGATAATTGAAATGCTCGCCGGCGCCAGAGCCAATTTACTTTGTCTCTACCCTGTTATTTTCTCACTGGTGCCCAACTAGAACATTTGCATACAAAATGCACTATTATCATTATTGTTAAAGATAGTGCGTCTTGTTGCTTCCCATGGCAACATTGTTGGGTCTGTGTAAACCATGAATAAGTCATTGAGTGTCTAGTTCTACTCTATATGCAAAGTGTCTTTAGATAACTTTTGTTATGATTTGGACTGTCATTGAAATTGAATAAAGCTCGGTGGCCCCGAGCCATCGGGTCATGATGTCAAACATCCTCAGCTCCACAAAGAAATAAAAGAATAAATGTTTCATTCTGATTTAACGCTAACTAGTAGGGATCGACCGATGTGGATTTTTTTTAGGGTGATGCTGGTACTGATTTTCACTCTTCAAGTCCGTCCACAGATGTTCTGTAGGATTCAGGTCCGGGCTCCGACTCGGGCACTCCAGGACTTTCACCCTCCTGTCCTTTAGCCACTCTGATGTTTCTATGGAGGTGTGTTTTGGGTCGTTGTCATGCTGGACGGTGAACCACCTGCCCATTTTCAAGTGTCTAACAGAGGGCCTAGGAGGTTTTCTTCAAGAATGAGGTTGGACTTGTCAGCATCCATTATCCCTTCAGTCCTAACCAACTACCCAGTCCCTGCTGAAGAGAAACGAGCCCCCAAACATAACACTGCCACCACCAGGCTTCACTGTAGGGATGGTGTGTTTTGGGTCGTTAAACCACCTGCCCATTTTCAAGTGTCTAACAGAGGGCTGCAGGTTGGACTTGGCAGCATCCATGTTCCCTTAAAGCCTGACCAAGTGCCCGGTCCCTGCTGAAGAGAAACGAGCCCCCAAACATAACACTGCCACCACCACGCTTCACTGCAGGGATGGTGTGTTTTGGGTGGTGTGCTGTGTTGGGAGCATAGAGTTCAGCCCAAAAAGTTCAGTTTTGGTCTCATCCGGCCATATGACCTTTAACACATGGCATCAGAATCTTCAATAGGTTTTTTCTTCTTTCTCTCCGCTACGCTAACTAGTAGGGATCGACCGATGTGGATTTTTTTTAGGGTGATGCTGGTACTGATTTTCACTCTTCAAGTCCGTCCACAGATGTTCTGTAGGATTCAGGTCCGGGCTCCGACTCGGCCACTCCAGGACTTTCAGCCTCCTGTCCTTTAGCCACTCTGTTGTTTTTATGGAGGTGTGTTTTGGGTCGTTGTCATGCTGGACGGTGAACCACCTGCCCATTTTCAAGTGTTTAACGGAGGGCTGCAGGTTGGACTTGGCAGCATCCATTATCACTTCAGTCCTGACCAAGTGCTCAGTCCCTGCTGAAGAGAAACGAGCCCCCAAACATAACGCTGCCACCACCAGGCTTCACTGCAGGGATGGTGTGTTTTGGGTGGTGTGCTGTGTTGGGAGCATAGAGTTCAGCCCAAAAAGTTCAGTTTTGGTCTCATCCGGCCATATCACCTTTAACACATGGCATCAGAATCTTCAAAAGGTTTTTTTTACGACACACAGAAGAGGCTTCTTTCTCTCCGACCTGTCGAACATGTAGAACTTGTGAAATTGCTGTCACATGCACAGATCGACCAGCCTTTGTCTTTAAGACTCGTAACTCCTTAAAGGTCTCCATGGGCCTCTTGGTAGCTTCCCTGATCAATCTGTTCCTGGCTCTGGCTCCAGTTTGAAGGGGCGGCCCAATCTAGGCCAGGTCTGGGTCTAAGTCGGGGTCTAGGTCTGGGTGGATCCGTATGCCTCCACTTCTGGATAATAGTCTGAACGGTCCTCAGAGGGAGAGTTAAAGCCTTTGAAATCGTTTTATATCCTTCTTGTAAATTGAACTGGTGAATTCTGTGTTACCATGCACCACTAGGAGCGGGATCCTCAAGGGAACAGCTAATTATTATCCTGAAGTAATCAAAATTAAAAAAACACCACAGTTGATGTCAGGTGGAGGCCAATTAGCTTGCTGTGTGATCTGGAGGGGGATTGGTTAAACCCGAGAATGTTTATAATGGTTATTCTAAAGGGAATCATGACTTTTCCAACATTGCTCGTCTAGTTTTTCATTTTTTATGAATTGTTTTTTAAGTTTTGGAGAGAAAAATCACGCTGGATCTAAAAGAAATGTATAATTTCAGGCTGCAAAACAAAAAAAGTGACTTTTTCAAAAGGGTATCATAACTTTCTATAGACTGTTGTTTTAAGATCGACTTGAAAGGAACCCAAACATGTCCTCTATGAATCACGCACCTTGAATGAAAGGGTGAGGGGACATCTGCATCTGTTATGTTTCTTTACTCCCCCCCACGTCTCTGGATTTCTCTCCCACAAACCATCCGTCACACCATCTGCCTCCCCTCCTTCAAGTCCTCTTCATACCCACTCTGTGTGACCTTTACTCACCTGTTCTTCACCAAGCCTGTTGTTGTTTAGTGCTTTATATTGTTTTTATTTCTTATACAAGTGAGGTGACCTTGGGTGTCGTGAAAGGCGCCCACAAATACAATGCATTATTTATTATATATATATATATATATATATATATATATAACTCTCCGTATTATCATCTGATTGCAAGTGAAGCTGTCCGACGATGTGAACCAGAGGGTGAGGAAAAGGACACGCAGATGTTTGTGTGAGAGTGCTCGGAGCGAGGCTTTACTCTGACTGCTCCGTCTGTCTGTTGTTACCTATAGGGTAGTCTGATGATCTGTACCCCCGGTTCAACAGCCAGGTCTAATTAGTCTTGGTTGACCGTGACCAATCCAGACTAAATAGGATCTTAAGACAATTAATTAACTGGTGAGCAGGAAGGATGAACAGCTCCATCACTCCATCCCCCTCTCTGCTTACAAACTACCACACAAGAGAACCGTCTCATTGTCTGACGGTGCCGATTAACGCGCTCGTATTTCATGTGTTTTACATATTGTCCCTTTAAATTTCACATTTATGTTCAACTCTAACTTGAACTCTTTCTGCATTTACAATAGTCCACTGTAGTGGTTGATTTAATTGTCCTGACACCTTTTGAAAGTGCTGCTGGGAGATCGAACAGTGCACCATCCCACTCATTTCTTCTCTCCAAGGCCGTTTTCACACTTAGACTTCTCTTTATCGATCCCTTTGGGGCGACTCCGCCAAGAAAATTGGACTTTCAGCAGCTTACAAAACACTCCAAGAAGGTAGAAAGAATACAGTCTAAGGTAAACAATAAACTCTTAGATGAACAAATATAGAAAGTAAAACAATAGACAGTAAAAAATAAACTCTGCAGAGATTAGAATTCATCTCATCTCATCTTCAGCCTCTTATCCGGGGTCGGGTCTCAGGGGCAGCAGCTTTAGCAGGGGACCCCAAACTTCCCTTTCCCGTGCCACATTAACCAGCTCTAACTGGGGGATCCTGAGGCGTTCCCAGGCCAGTGTGGAGATCTAATCCCTCCACCTGGTCCTGGGTCTTCCCTGAGGCCTCCTCCCAGCTGGACGTGCCTGGAACACCTCCCTAGGGAGGCGCCCAGGGTTCATCCTTACTTCCTGAACCACCTCAATAAGAATACAAGTAAAATGAAATTCCCCGAAAATGAAATCAAATGAGTGAAGTGTAGAGAGCTGTTCAGAGGATAAGTGTAGATAAATAGAGATAATATATATAGGACTGTGTATGGCGTTTAGTTTTATACAGTTGATGAAAGACATTAGCAGTTAAATTGACTCATTATTGCACTTAAGTGGTGGATTAACCCATTTAGGCCTGAACGCCTGAAAAACCTCTGGGCGACTTTAAAATAAAACCCTAAAACCAGACGTACAAGTGTCAACGCCGGCTAAATCATTGGTTTCTCAGGCTCTGTAGCAGATAGAAATGAAATTCAAACAGTATTTGAGAGCTTAAACCTTTAGTTTTATTTGTCCAAACCTTCAATAAATCCACAAACTCAGCCAACAGAGTATAGAGTCTATATATCGTGAATTACACTGGACTGTAAGCTACGGTCTATACTTGTATGTGATGACTGAATAAAGCTCCTATGCATGATACTGATACATGCCCATAAGCAAGATGTGAACGTGATACATCATTGGAAGAAATGTCCATTAGCCTACTGTAATTATAATAATACATTATATGTGTATTGCACTTTTTAGGGTACTCAACGACGCAAACAGTCATGATTTCTTATATCATCAGCACATTCATCCATAAATCCCGCTCGATTGGTTCCAAGGGTCCAAAGTCCGGATCAGCAGTGAAATCGTTGGTGCCATTTTCATCACGGTCGCTTCCTTCTCCAACTCCTGAGCTTCCTCCGATACGATCCGTCGTCTTCCTTCATGATTTCAAAGTGATGGAAAAGTCCCGTGTGGCAGTGGGACACGTGTATATTCTGATGCATGTCATCGGCCAAGAGACCGAGAATGGGTGGAAAAAACTACAAATGCTACGAAATGACGTATCAGCTGCACCGGCTTTAATGGTAGAAATGCAGAAATGCTTTCCCAGCTTAAATGTTACATGGGTTGAGTTGTTGCACGATGGATGGATGGATGGATGGATGGATGGATGGATAGACAGATAGAGAGACGGACGGACGGATGGACGGATGGACGGATGGATGGATGGATGGATGGATGGATGGATAGATGGATGGATAGATGGATAGATGGATGGATAGATGGATAGATGGATAGATGGATAGATGGATGGATGGATAGATGGATAGATAGATAAATGGATGGATAGATGGATGGATGGATGGACGGATAGATGGATGGACAGACAGATAGATGGATGGACAGATAGATGGATGGACGGATGGATGGATGGATAACTTTATTTATCCCCGAGGGGAAATGAGGTCATCGTAGCAGCGTTACAAAACAATCAGAAATACAAAATATAAAATACAATAAGAACAGTATCACACATTTAAAACACTATATTACAATATCTGTCTTTTTTATTTCCTCCTCCCCAGAGTGAGGAGTTGTAGAGGATGACGCCCTGAGGGGCAAAGGAGTTCTTGAGGAGCCTGTTGGTCCTGAACTTGGGCCGGAGCAGCCTTCCACTGAACAGGCTCCTATGGGTGCTGATGACGCTGTGCAGGGGGGGTCCAGCAGTTTGTCCAGTGTCCTCCTCTCTGCCACCGTCACCAGTGAGTCCAGTTGCATGCCAACCACAGAGTTGACCCGCCTGATCCGTTGATCCAGTCTGGAGGTGTCCTTCTTGGATATGCTGCCCCCCCAGCACACCCCAGTGTAGAAGAGGACCCTGGTGACCACAGACTGGTGACACATCCACAGCAGTTTGCTGCAGATGTTAAAGGGCCGCAGTCTCCTCAGAAAGTCCAACCCGCGTTGTGTCTTCCTGTACAGGTGGCTGGTGCGTGTTGTCCAGCCACAGCCCGAGGTGTTTGTATGATGGATTCACTGCAAACCTAAAAATATCTAGACATCACCCGGCAGAGCTGCATGTGGAAAGGCTCTTTACCCTTTCGTCTCCTTAGCACAAAGGCTGTTTATTCTCCCGAGTCAGCTCATGTGAATACCATTGTGCAGAGAATTGACTGCGAGTGACGGCCGTGTTGATGATGCTTCTCATCAATACCAGGAGAGAACACACCTCCAAGCCTACAGAGGAAGGTGACGGAGGAAAAAGTCTCAATGTAGAGACAAGATTCATGGACCTTTGTCAGTCCGAGTGGACGCTGAAAGTGTCCGAACGAAATTCAAGGAACGGTAAGAGGCCTGGTTGTTTATGACCAGATCCTGGAGCAGCTCCGTCCGCGTGATGTGGTCTGGGTCACGTCCTCCCTCGCCCCACGGCTAAGAGCACACACAAGTGTTTCCAGTTAATGGGAATGCCCCTGACACAGGAAACCCATTGTCTTTTCCCTGGCTTTATTTTACTCTTGTCTTCTTTGTTGTTTGAACGCTGTCTGGTCACTTGATTTGTAAGACCATGGCTGGTCTGTCTTTATCATTTCTAAAAAGAGCTTTGTGAGGAAGCTGCAGACTAGCTGCTAAATATCTTCATTTACAACCAGGAGTTCACGGCTGCGACCCAGGTTTACCCGTATTACAATTTCCGTTATGTGCACAACAACAACAGAGTCTTAATCTGATGTTTTTATCCTGTTACGTTGATGCTTACATCACGGGGGTAAAGCGTTTATGACACAAGGTTTATGGTGAGGTTCAAATTAAATCCAGCACAACTGACCCGTGCAGGACGGATGAGGATTTAATCCACTGCTGTGGTGCAGGAGGAGGCGTACGGGGCGGTTTTACACAATGGGATTGTGGTGTGTCCTCAGGAGACACACGTTAAATCGGGTGAAACATGTTAAAGCTCAAATATGGAGAACGAGTCAACTGATTTAATGTTTTAAGGGCTTCACTGCAGCAATGGCGGGAATGTGCGTCATCTGTGACTCATGAAACTGGTGAATAGCGGTTCTCTAACTCACCTTTCTGGTTTCTGTTAGCTTTGGTTTGGCAGCGTCCTCTTCATCCGTCTTGAAGGATTTCTCCACGTTCACTTCCTTGTTGGGCTGCAAGAGAAGAGTTTGATTGACATTAACATGTGATTTGATTTTCACTCCACAGCTTCGTCCAAACGTTACTGATAAAAACAAAAACACACACACGATAGTCTGCCAACTCTCAGGTAAGTGCCTTTCCCCAGGGACGTCTGACGGTTAAGCTCACACATTCATTTGGACAAGTGCAGCTAAGTGTGTGTGTGTGTGTGTGTGTGTGTGTGTGTGTGTGTGTGTGTGTGTGTGTGTGTGTGTGTGTGTGTGTGTGTGTGTGTGTGTGTGTGTGTGTGTGTGTGTGTGTGTGTGTGTGAGACAGTGGATGACAGTGAGCGTGACAGAGGTGGAGTGTGTGAAGGGATGTGACAGGTTACAGAGAGCTGAGGGGTTTCAAATCCATGGAGTGACGCATCCATTTCATTAGAGAGCGAGAAAAACAGATAAGTGTTAAAAAAAACTTCAGCATAAACAAGATGGATTTGTAACGACTTATTTTTATTCTGAGAAGCCAGAAACTTTCAACGGGAGCTTCATTTCTTCCATCTCCGCGCTGAGAGCAATCAGATTAACAGCTTCAAATATGAAATCCTGGTTAAATGGATCTTAAAATATCAGGTTTAGATTCCTGGCAGCTGACTTTGAACATTAGAGATCCACGTATTTTGTGTATTAACTTAAAATATGCAGCAAGACGATGATGCGTAAAGTTGAAATGCGAGGTTCAGCAGTTATTTCGATGCCACTTTCATGGCGTCGCTCAACTACGAAAACAAATCAGTTAATGTGACAACGGTTTTTAACGTTAGCCTCGCTCTCAACTCAAGATGATTCCTTGTTTCTGTCGTAACAACAGACAACTCTGGCAACCAGCAACGCCCAACGCTATCGGCTGCTACAATGGAAACAGAACGGGACAGGAAGTCAATGTCAATGTGGCCTCGTGTCAGGCTGGCTTTCATAGTGCCTGAACCAAACCTACACTACAAAGGACCCGAGCCTTGTGTCAGGCTGGCTTTCATAGCGCCCGAACCAAACCTACACTACAAAGGACCCGAGCCTTGTGTCAGGCTGGCTTTCATAGCGCCCGAACCAAACCTACACTACAAAGGACCCGAGCCTTGTGTCAAGCTGGCTTTCATAGCGCCTGAACCAAACCTACACTACAAACGACCCGAGCCTTGTGTCAGGCTGGCTTTCATAGTGCCTGAACCAACCCTACACTACAAAGGACCCAAGCCTTGTGTCAGACTGGCTTTCATAGCGCCCGAACCAAACCTACACTACAAAGGACCCGAGCCTTGTATCAGGCTGGCTTTCATAGTGCCCGAACCAAACCTACACTACAAAGGACCCGAGCCTTGTATCAGGCTGGCTTTCATAGTGCCTGAACCAAACCTACACTACAAACGACCCGAGCCTTGTGTCAGGCTGGCTTTCATAGTGCCTGAACCAAACCTACACTACAAAGGACTTGAGCCTTGTGTCAGGCTGGCTTTCATAGTGCCCGGACCAAACCAAGTGTGGGGTATAAATTGGTTTTTACAGGCGTCTCTGGATTAATGTGGTGATGACTGCCTTTAAGGGTGGGTAGATGTAGTGTAGGTATATATGACAGTGATTTGGGGTCTGGAAAATAACTGATAACTAATTGATGACTTTATTGATTTCGATTAAAGATGGTATGGTCCATGGGAGGGGCTAGGCCTTTAAATTGAGGCGTTGGACACTGTGTAGTCAGTCGGTGAAGGGCTGTGTAGCTGTGTGGACCCAAGTACTGTGAATATCTTTATTTGGCTTTCTGGTTGAAACTCTGCTGTAAAAGGACAATAAAACATTTCATTTTTTTCTTCGAGTGGACTCGCTCTCAACTCAAAATGATTCCCTGTTTCTGTCGTAACAACAGACAACTCTGGCAACCAGCAACGCCCAACGCTATCGGCTGCTACCATGGAAACACAACGGGACAGAGATTCAATGTCAAACCTGTGAGGGGGGACAAGGACCCTAAAGCACAGGTCCCCAAAGCACGGGGGCGCGGTGCGGAAGGACACTGTGAGTGCGGCCTAAGTGATAAAATACGGTAATGCCAAGATATTAGAGATTAAACACCAAACCTTATGAACATTCACAGGTGTTTCTTTCCCTCACCTCAATAAAAGACTAGACATCAACAGCTGTATGATGGTCCAACTGGCCACAGCAAAGGTTCTCATCACCAGCTAAAATATTATAATAATGTTCCCGACACATTTGGAGAGGATTTTAAGTGATGTTTGAGTTTGGGTGTGAGGGGCGACCCTGCAGTGTGACATGACTCTCACCATAAAATATAAATCTGCAGTAAAATGCAAATTTAAAAAGACACGGTAACAATTTCCCACTATTCTAAACATCCCAACATGTGCAAAACACAGTTGACCATCATCCCCTGTGTGTGTGAGTGTGTGTGAGTGTGTGGGAGTGTGCTGAGTGCTTGCGTTTGCTCACCGATTGTCCGCCGAACTGGGCGGGCAGCCTCCTCCCAGGCATCTTTGGTCTGTTCGCAGTCGGGTGAGAGAGCTTCTCAGAGGTAGACGACAGCTCATCAAAACTCATCAGATCTGCTGAGAGTAGAGGAGAAAGGTCAAGACGAGTGGGATATTTCAGCTGTGGGTAAAAACAGGGTCAGTTTGGAGGTAGGGAATTTATGGCGTGCATTTAAAAAGCATATAGTATCTCAGTATAGTTACTTGTGAGTGTGAAAGAGAAAAAGAAGCATGAGTCACTCCAACTTTTCTTATACAACACTGAAAAACTTCCTCCTCTGTGGTGTGACAGCACTTCTCAGCTACAAGGCGGTAAACAGCGGGGGTCAGAGAGCGTCGCCTGTGGCTGATTGAATTTCCGTGTTCGGTGTCAGTACGTGTTAGACTGACTTCTGATGAGCGGCGTGGAGTTTTAGCAGCTTTTTTAGCACCGTCACAAACGGAGAAGAGGGAGGCTTTTCACCGGAGCGTTCTCCGAGCTGCTGCCTCGCACTTAACCCTCCTCCTCCACCCTCCGAACCTCCAAACCGTTCATCTCTGCAGTTACGTCTGTTCCTGGAAAATGTCTTTTAACAACTATTACAGAGGTATCCTTTCATTTGGTCTTGATGTCGGGACGTGGCGCCCTTTACTTCACGTAACCCCGGTTCCGGTACTCTACGGGGGAATTGTTGGGTCTCTTTGTTTGTGGCAAAGACTTTAAGAGTTAAATGTATAAAACTAACATCTTGGTATACAAGCAGATGTTTGCATTGACACACTTCATTCTGAGAAGTCGGCCCGCAGAGCCGAAAGAACTAGACTCGGTGGCAAAGAGGTCGCTGCGTGTCCGCTCTGCTCTGCGTCCGGTGTGAACAGCTCGCTTAACCGACATGGGAGAGGAAATAAAAGAAGGACGGGAGCGTTTTCACGTCCTGTTTTGGTATGTTTAACACGCTCTGAAGCATCGTACCGCGCCGCTTATCCTCCAGAACAGTCTCTGACGTGTGACGACCTCGTTAAAGATAAACAAACGTATGAACCTGGTTTCTAGACGCTTCAAACTCCAATTTCCAAAGAAAGTGTGTTGAACATTACATTGAGTTTAATGTTACAACATGAGAAGCAGCAGCAGCAGCTTTATTTAGATGCAGCATGCAAACAAATACCACTGGGTAGATGTGCTTCACGTCCACTTACGTCACACGAACGTCATCTGTGGTTCAAATAATCACCCAGTCACCTCCATAATCAGACAGAATGCCAGTCATAGTCCGTCTGTAGCCAAGACTGTACGTACCCATATCCGGAGACTTGTCCCCCCAGTCCCCAGACAGGGTTTTGGGTTTGGTGGGCAATGATGGCTCAAAGTCCGACTTTGGTCGCGTTGAAGGCACCTCTCCATTGTGCCTGCAGATGAAAATGGAATAAAGACAATTACTGTATATACACACAAGTATTTACAGGACATCATCAGTCGTTATGGTCGACTGATTGTTGTTCTTGTATATTTATATTAACAGAAGACAAAAGACAGGACGTACACGGGTTCCGTACGGACAGAAAAGCTCTGCAGTTCATAGTTGAACAGCACGGCGAACACACCAGATGATCAGTTGCTGGACTGAGAGATGAATCGACTCCGATGATGAACTTACTTGAGGTTCGGCGAGGGAGCGAGAGGCTTGTCCGGCCTCTTCGGGGGGAGACTTCCCGGCCTGCCTTTCCCGGGAGGGGGGACCGGCTTCTTGGGCGGGACCACAGGCGCTGCGGGCTTGGATGGTTTGTGATCTGGTGTAGTCCTGTCAACTGAAAAGAGACAGACGATTAAAACTAACTGACGGTGGTCTGGTGGTTAGTACTGTGGCCTCACAGCAAGAAGAAGAAGAAGAAGAAGAAGAATTCCTTTAATTGTCCCGCAATCGGGAAATTCAGTTGTCACTCTTTTATTATTTTTTTCATGTTACACACACGGGCCCGAAATACACACACATGCACAAACAGGACCTATATACATGCAATTAAGGAGAGATGTTAGAGCGAGGGGGCTGCCAGGGACCGGCGCCCCGAGCAGTTGGGGGTTCGGTGCATTGCTCAACAGCACCTCGACAGTGCTCAGGAGATGAACTGGCACCTCTCCAGCCACCAGTCCACGCTCCATTCATGGTCCACACAGGGACTCAAACCGGCCACTCCGGTTCCCAGCCAAGTCACCTATGGACTGAGCTACTGCTGCCCCAGGGTTCCTGGTTTGAATCCCGGCTGGGGCCCTTCTGTGTGGAGTTTGCATGTTGTCCCCGTGTCTGCGTGGGTTTTCTCCGGGTTCTCCGGTTTCCTCCCACAGTCCAAAGACGTGCAGGTGTTCGGTTCATTGATGACTCTAAATCACCCGTAGGTGTGAATGGTTGTCTGTCTCTGTTCGTCTCTATGTGTCCTGTGATAGACTGGCGTCCTGTCCAGGGTGGACCCCGCCTCACGCCCGATGTCAGCTGGGATCGACTCCAGCCCCCCACGACCCCGACAGGGACAAGAGGATGAAGATGAATGAATGCATGATAATACATTTTATCTGTATTACACTTTACATTCAACAATCTCAAAGTGCTACATTTAGAAAAGTGCTTTGGTGAACAGGAAGGTTCTCAGGTCTTTTTTAAAAGCGTGTGTAGTCTGCGGGGCCCTCGGGTGGTCAGGGAGGGCGCTCCATAACCTCGGAAAAGGCCCAATCACCCGTGGTGCGGAGCTTGGTTCATGGAGGGTGTTTGAGGAACCAGAACTGAGGGTGTGAGGAGGTCTCGGGGGGGTCAGGAGGTCCTTGAAGTATGGGGTGCATGTCCGTGAGGTACGTGAGGAGGGAGACCGTGTACTCGATGTTGAGTGGGACGGGGACAAACTACATTTCATCTTCTTGAAATCCACTCAACAACCACACACACAGAAACGGAGGCAAATAATTTGAAGTCTGAGTCACAAAAGCTCCGTCTGTTTTTGTGCCGAGCTAAAAAAAAATGCTCCGGACAAATTGATTTTCAACGAGCGAGTCTGCTGATGGAGTGTGTCAACAGCTGAACTCTGAGTCAACAGTCAGCTCTCTTTCATGCTTGTTTTTAAAAGGGAGCATCTCTGGGACAGGGGGTAATCAGGGCCTCGCTCAGACAAAGACAAAGCTTGGAAAAGGGAAAAATGTGATCTGAATTGTAAAAGTGTTATAACTAAAGTCATGTTTTTCACTTCCATTCACTGAGGGCGCCCTCCCACTGTTCCTCCGTCCCGTGCCCCGTGCTTTAGGGTCCTTGTCCCCCCCTCCAGGCCCGTTTGTACTCACACTACCTGGGCCTCGGAGAATGCTTCTTGCTGCCTATACATCATCACGCCGTAACACATCACACGCATTGATGACGTCATGGCGATGTGTGGCTTTGTTTCCAGATCTTTCCGTAGACCTCAGAGTTTTTGTGCGTCTTGTCGACTGTTTTTGAATCTTTTCATCGACCAAATCTGCAGTAAACACTCCACCTCCGCATCACACCAACGTGAACCTTTCACCGCCATTGTTTGAAATGTCCGCGCATGGTCCCTCCTTCTTTTTTCTACGTCCCAACAGGCGCACAGGAAATGACCTCAGAACCGCCGTAGGCCTCGTGCTCGTACACGTGCAAACGTGCTTTACTAAAGCCCACCTCTCCCAAACGGGCCGTGGACGGCAAGCGTGCCGCTCCTAGACACGGTACAGTTGCACTCATACTGGTCAAAGGAACCAGACTTTAGCTGTGAAACGTGTTTGGGCACGGTACGGAGGCACAGTGGGAGTGCGCCCTGAGACTCCTCTCAAACTGTTTGGAGCTAAACCACTTTGAAAAGCTCTGTCAAAGGTCAAGAACATGGTAAAACAGAACACCTTGAATAGAAATGTTGGGGGAAAAAGCACTTGGCCTTAAGTGGGTCCAAATACAAAATGTTTATCTGTCTCCTGGATATCACACTTATAAAAGTGCTGTTGTGCAACAGGTCGTGACGGAAATGTCATCTTCAATTCTCATCCCCCTTCTCTGTCTCTCTCTTTATATATAGATCTGTCTGTCAGGGTTCGTCTGCTCGTCTGTCGCTCCCAGTTGAGACACAACTGACAAACATGTGGAATAAGAACGTAATTTAAAAAACAATAATAATCAGCGGAGATATGCGTCTTAAACATGTTTTTATTGAGGTTTTATTGGTGTTATATGTTTTGTTTTGTGTGAGCGGCACCTTAGGAGCAGCTAATGGAGATCAGGTTAAGAAAGAAGAATACAAGGGTTATTTATAAAAGCCCACCTCTCCCAAACGGGCCGTTGACGGCAAGCGTGCCGCTCCTAGACGCGGTACGGTTGCACTCACACTGGTCAAAGGAACCAGACTTTAGCCGTGGAACGTGCTGGGGCACGGTACGGAGGAACAGTGGGAGTGCGCCCTCACTGCAAACCCCTAAATCCTACACACTGGTCCAAACTGGGGTACATCCTTTAGCTAATATTCAAGAAAGGAAGAGGTCAGCTGAATTGATCTTGATGTAGCTCACAGTTAAAGTCTGTCACATCAGATCTGTTGTGTAATGTTTACGCTCTAAATGCTCCGTCTATATTTGCATATGTTAGGAAGCAAAGCCTGCGCTTGTTTAATAAGTGGGGCTAACGTGAGATGAGATGAGTGATGCTGACTGACATCGCCCGGGCGCATGTTGGAAACGACGTAATAAAGAATCAGGGGTGATCAGCTTCAGTGGCACTGAGGATTCACAGCTTCAGGGAGAAACCACGTTCGGAGTTCAGATCGTTTTCTGCAAAGATCACAAACACAATCTTTGTTTTGCACAAGTTAAATTCTTCATCATCGTAGAATTAGTGTTTCTCCGGGAACACAAAATGAAAAGAAAAAGTATTAAAAATTAAAAATTTAGTGTTTAACGAGTTGAAACTTGCAGCGCAACGCTCTGAAACCAGTTTACACCAGTGAGACGGTGTACCGTTTCCATAGCAACGCCTCTCTGACCTCTGACTTTTAAGGCTTTTTTCAAAACTGGATATAATTTACCGCTTTTTTTATCTCTTTATATCATCACTGCATCACTTTATATCATCACTGCATCACAGAGCTTTGCCTTCCTCAGCTCTCTTTTCATCACAACGGTGCGGTAGAGCGACTGCAGCTCCGCCCCCGCTGCTCCGATTCTCCGGCCAAACTCACGCTCCATCGTCCCCTCACTCGTGAACAAGATCCCGAGGTCCTTGAACTCCTTCACTTGGGGTCAGGACTCTTTAATTCTGCTTTATCAGTAATGACAAATGGATAACGTATGTACATCAGTCACACATGTTTCTCCAGATCAACCGCTGTTGACACTCGTTCCACCACTGAGTAAAGCCGTTCACTGCCTCCCCTCGTCCACGGTGGAGCGGGTGGTGACACGGATCACAGGGCACGAGCAATACAATACTCCAAACAAGGATAGACATGAAGAAGGTAGCTTCTCACGTGTGGTGCAGCAAAGTTGTGAAGAAGGTGAGTTAATGAAAGGATGAAATGAGGTAATGAAGGTGAAGACGGAGAGTCCTACCTCTGTCCTCTGGCCTGATGGGATGAGGCTTCTTGTCGGCGCTTGGAACCTCCGGTTTGAGAGCTGCAGAACGAGACATGGTCGACACAACGTTACCTCGACTGTCTGTCTAACCTGACTGACTCAAGACTCACCAGACAATAAGAAGGAACTCACACACTTACACAAGTAAAACACAAAAACCACACACACACACACACACGCACGCAATCTCTATTCGGCACTACTGTGCTGTGCACGGATCGCTGCAACCACTCACTTGGGGTTTCTGTGTGAGACAAGTATAAAGTTATTAAACAGAATCACAACACAGACAGGAAGTCGTGTACAGGCTCAGAGATGTCTCAGAAACACACACACACACACACACACACACACACACACACACACACACACACACACACACACACACACACACACACACACACACACACACACACACACACACACACACACACACACACACACACACACACACACACACACACACACACACACACACACACACACACACACACACACACACACACACACACACACACACACACACACACACACACACACATACATATATATATATATATATATATAAATCTGCAACCCAATGCAGCGGTTGAAGGCCATGAATGCAAACTCTGTTACTTCCTGTGCAGACAGGAAAACAATTATGCAAGTGTGCATTTTGCAAACTGTAGATATTGGTGCCGATATGAAGCACGACGGCTTTAACAGCAGCACTGATCCAGGAACACACATCAAGAGAAACCACTGTGGACACAAAGGCTCAGTCCTTCTTCACGTGGTGACTTTGACAGAGGCAGAGAAGAGACTTCTGCACATCTACATGCTCAACTCTCCAGGTAAAGAATGTTTACAGCCACTTCTTCCTACTATAAAATATTCTAAACAGCCATCTGAGTCCCACTGCAGTCATATCCACATAGAAAAGACTTGCAGCTCAAAACTACGAACAGAATAGCGGTCGCCATAACGATTGCCGCTCTTTTCCCCCTTTAAAACCGGCATCGATCTTAAAAATCCTAAATCGCTTGAATGAAATAATTGAAATACTACTATTAGTTCTCATTCATTCATCTTCAACCGCTTGTCCCTGTCCCTGTCCAGCTGACATCGGGCGTGAGGCGGGGTCCACCCTGGACAGGACGCCAGTCTATCACAGGACACATAGAGACGAACAGAGACAGACAACCATTCACACCTACGGGTGATTTAGAGTCATCAATGAACCGAACACCTGCACGTCTTTGGACTGTGGGAGGAAACCGGAGAACCCGGAGAAAACCCACGCAGACACGGAGACAACAACTCCACACAGATTCGAACCGGGAACCCTCCTGCTGTGTGGTGACAGTGCAAACCACCACACCACCATGTTTCAAATAAAGTAAAATGACTTCACACCATGTTCTTCTACTGCCCAGCTCGTTTTTAATAGTCCCGCTCTGTGCTGTGATATAAATTATATTTTAATACAGTTCCCACGATGGATCAAACACACTCTGGCATCAGCCCGTCACAAACCCACTGGTCCCACATGTACACCAGCATAAAGACAGAGAACCAGACACTCTGAGAGTGATGTTTAAGGTGGAATAAGATCTGTTTCCATAACATGCACACATGGAGACAGAGGACAGACGTCATTAGATACCACGGTTACAGATCCTATGGAAGCACCTCTGCACATTCTGCAGCCGCGGAGGAAAATGTGTTCTGTACGCAGCGTTTCTTCACATCAGACAGTTCCTCCCCCTCCCCGCTGAGCTGTATTTAATGAGGTGGAGGGTGAAAAGTGTTGCTTACCTATGCTTTTTGATGGCGGAGGTGGCTTCTTCGGCTTCTGACGGGAAGAGAAGGTGAGAGAGAGAGAGAGAGAGAGTGAGAGGTCAGAGCGACTGACTTGTGTTATCTCATACACAGAAATCCCCAGCTGTGTGTGTCGATGGGTAATTACACATCTGAGCGTACACAACCAGACCATACGAGCACCGGCTGAGTGCATCCAACAACAAATCAATGATTGGATGTGCCTGTGCCAGAATTATCGGTGTAGTCGTGGACTGGAGCGAGCAGAGGAACGGAGGAGCTTGAACGCCCCGCGTCATTTAAACCCCCTGTATGGGAGCATTATGAGGGCGCCCTCCCACTGTGCCTCCGTCCCGTGCCCCATGCCCCGTGCTTTAGGGTCCTTGTCCCCCCTCCAGGCCCGTTTGTACTCACACTACCTGGGCCTCGGAGAATGCTTCTTGCTGCCTATACGTCATCACGCCGTAACACGTCACACGCATTGATGACGTCATGGCGATGCGTGGCTTTGTTTCCAGATCTTTCCGTAGACCTCAGAGTTTTTGTGCGTCTTGTCGACTGTTTTTGAATCTTTTCATCGACCAAATCTGCAGTAAACACTCCACCTCCACATCACACCAACGTGAACCTTTCACCGCCATTGTTTGAAATGTCCACGCATGGTCCCTCCTTCTTTTTTCTACGTCCCAACAGGCGCACAGGAAATGACCTCAGAACCGCCGTAGGCCTCGGCCTCGTGCTCGTACACGTGCGCACGCTCGTGCTCGTAAACGTGCAAACGTGCTTTACAGAAGCCCACCTCTCCCAAACGGGCCGTGGACGGCAAGCGTGCTGCACCTAGACGTGGTACGGTTGCACTCACACTGGTCAAAGGAACCAGACTTTAGCCGTGAAACGGACTCGGGCACGGTACCGATGGACAGTGGGAGTGCGCCCTAGGTGACCGTGGTCAGGCCGTGTCACATACGTCTGCTGTATGAGAAGGCTGCATCGTCTCTGTAATAACTATGATAACATTTGTTCACTGACAGCTTACCTCCTCAGACTCCTGCCTCGGAGACGACCTCACTGACCCTCTGGACGCTGGAGTCTGAAAGAAGAACCAGAATATGATCAATGAATGAAATCTGTGGAAAACGTCAAATCACTGTGTGTGAGGACACCTCACCTGGTGTCCTTTAACTGGTTTCTAATGATCATGCAGACTCCTCATACGGCACACACACACACACACACACACACACAGACGCACAGAAGCGCGCACACACTCACAGAGACACTCAGACAGACGCACAGAGACGCACACAGAGACACACGCACGCACAGAGACACAGACACACTCACTCACACAGACACACACTAACACGCACTCAGAGACTCGCAGACACACACACACACACACACACACACACACACACACACACACACACACACACACACACACACACACACACACACACACACACACACACACACACACACACACACACACACACACACACACACACACACACACACACACACACACACACACACACACACACACACACACACACACACACACACACACACACACACACACACACACACACACACACACACACACACACACACACACACACACACAGTCTGCTCAAACGCATTAACGCCCTTTTCGAAAGCTGGTTCAGTGATCATTAAAAGTGCCTGGTCGACACTTATCAGTAATAAGTTAAAAGGCATCTGGCTGATTTTCATGAGACCTTATCACCGTGTGGGAAAGACGTGCTCCTGTTACATTATAGTAATTAGACGATGGAAGGTTTAGTGGGCCATGTGTCAGGTTTGAGATGAGATGAGATGAGATGTACGGACTAGATTCTTTAAAGTCTCATCCTCCACTCGACGTTACACACTCTATTCATGTGCCCTATTTCCTTAGTAGCATCTTCTAAGATATACTAAGATACCCTCCACACACTTTAAGACGTATATAAATGCTCTAATTTGGAGAATAACTCGTCTGATAAATGGCTCAATCACCCACTAACAAGTGCTGAGGGCGCACTCACACTGTGCCTCCGTCCCGTGCCAAAACAGGTTCCACGGCTAAAGTCTGGTTCCTTTGACCAGTGTGAGTGCAACCGTACCACGTCTAGGAGCGGCACGCTTGCTGTCCACGGCCCGTTTGGGAGAGGTGGGCTTTAGTAAAGCACGTTTGCACACACGTGAGCACGGTGGTTCTGAGGTCATTTCCTGTGCGCCTGTTGGGACGTAGAAAAAAGAAGGAGGGACCATGCGCGGACATTTAAACTAATGGCGGTGAAAGGTTCACGTTGGTGTGATGCGGAGGTGGAGTGTTTACTGCAGATTTGGTCGATGAAAAGATTCAAAAACAGTCGACAAGACGCACAAAAACTCCGAGGTCTACGGAAAGATCTGGAAACAAAGCCACGCATCGCCATGACGTCATCAATGCGTGTGACGTGTTACGGCGTGATGACGTATAGGCAGCAAGAAGCATTCTCCGAGGCCCAGGTAGTGTGAGTACAAACGGGCCTGGAGGGGGGGACAAGGACCCTAAAGCACGGGGCACGGCACGGAGGCACAGTGGGAGTGCGCCCTCAGACTTAGAACTTTTTCTTCTCCCTCACTGAAAAATAAATAAATAACTATTATAAAGAGTTTTCATTTCGTGTGTGTGTGTGTGTGTGTGTGTGTGTGTGTGTGTGTGTGTGTGTGTGTGTGTGTGTGTGTGTGTGTGTGTGTGTGTGTGTGTGTGTGTGTTCTATATTAATGCATGTTCTGTATCCGTATTGTTCTTTATTTTATGTAGAGCAGGTTTTATGTGACAGCATTGGGGTCAAAGATAATAATCTTATCACATCTTACCTCTTTGTCTGCTTCAGTCACCATGACGACAAAGTTGTCAGGGAAGACGCCGTCTCTGCCCCCGATCTCCCCTCGCCACCAGCCGGGCTCTCCTGTGTCCTGGAAGAGATCGGATTAACCTTTAATTTGACACTTTCCAAATACAAGCACTTGCCCACAGTGTCCACTAGGTGGTGGTGTCCTCCTAATAAAGAGTTAGTAGGGAGCGTGAGGGAGTCAGAGTTGTGTGTCACCATTCTCCTGCTGTTCAAGAGTCACCGTGTCACAGTTATCTGGATTAAATCAGCTGAGACGACGAACTGGGGCTTAACAAAGACAGAGTATCATGCTACAGTGAGTCACTCTGGAGAAAACACCAACAACATGCTTAAAAAAATAAAAAAACAATGACAGGAGCCTCCACATTGGGGTAAACAGAAAACCCACTCACACAGATCAGGATCTACGGTTTGACTCCCACCACCCCCTGAACCACGAGCTTGGAGTTATCAGAACTCTGAACACAGAGCTGATAACGGACCCACCAGCTCACAGAACCTGTGCCCCCCCAGCTGGACCTTTGTGAACACAGCAGCTGCTTCAGATAGAAAACCAAAGAGGTTTAGAAAGAAAACAAGAGGAACAACAGAGTCGTCCCGTATGTGGCTGGGGTATCAGAGAAACTCAGGAGGGTCTTCAACAAACACTGCATCCCTGTGTGTTTCAAACCCAGTAACACACTCACACACACTCACACACACGCACAGACACGCACAGACACACTCAGACAGAGACCAGTTCATCCCAAGGACAGAACACAAAGCAACCTGGTTTATGCTGTTAATGCAACGAGGAATGCAAAGATCTCTACACTGGAGAAACACAACAACCACTGCATAAACGCACGGCCCAACACAGGAGAGCTCCCTCCTCAGGCCTGGACTCTGCTGCCCACTCACACCTCAAGGAGAAAGCCCACTCCTTTGATGACAACAATGTCCAAATCTTGGACAGAGAGGACAGATGGTTTGAAAGAGGAGGAAAAGAAGCATCTCTGTAAAAGTAGAGAAACCATCGCTAACCAGAGGAGGAGGTCTGAGACTCCACTTCTCTCCAGTTTACAATGCTGCCCTTTCATCCCTTCATTCAACAATCCAACCTCAAAGAACAACTGTTCACAAACGTCCTCCTGTGACTCCAACGACTGTCGTTCAGACTCAATAGAGCACTAACCAAGTCCAGACCTACTTCCACCAACCACTGGACCAGGACCAGGACCAGGCTGGGACTGGACCAGCACTAACCAAGTCCAGACCTACTTCCACCAACGACTGCCACTCTAACGACGGTCGTTGGCACTTGGAGCACAAAGGGTTCCAGTGACATCATCGACCTTGTGAGAGGTTAAAGACCTGGATCTCCGCACCAGTTAGCTTGACCAGTCCCAGCCTGGTCCTGGTCCTGGTCCAGTCCCAGCCTGGTCCTGGTCCAGTCCCAGCCTGGTCCTGGTCCAGTCCCAGCCTGGTCAGATGCGTACATGAACTGATGAAGCCTCTTGGATGAGAGGTGAAACGTCTTCCTGACAAATAACCAAGTCCAGTTGCTTTTGACTGAAATTACTTTGAGGGTAACGACCTGGACACATGAGAACTTTCACAGGCGTAAAAAAACCACACTTATTAATTGTAACGCACACTTAAACACACACACGCGCACACACACACGCGCACACACACACACACACACACACACACACGCGCACGCACGCACGCACGCACGCACGCACGCACGCACGCACGCACGCACGCACGCACGCACGCACACACACACACACGGTGAAGGATTCAAATTTGCCCTCTGGGGGTTTTTTCTTCGTCCTGCAGTTTCTCATTCGTCATTTTTTGTAACGTCTATGAATGTTTTTACATTTTGCAAACAACATAAATAAATAAATAAACAAAGAAATAAACAGAGCAGTGGGAACTTACCTTGCTCAGGATGTGAATGACATCGCCCTCTTTTATGGACAGCTCGTCCTCGTTTGTGGCCTCAAACCCAAACGTGACCTTACAGTACTCTTTGGCTGAGGAGGCAGAAATAATGGAGTCAGAGGCAAAAGCAGGAACATGTAAACACAGACAAACACACACATGGTCTAAGAAATGACACATTTCTTTGGGATATACACAACTTATTATATCTCATGAACACACACACACACACACACACACACACACACATACACACACACAACTATTCTGTCAGTATTGCAAGTGTTGCTTCATCAGACCCCGACTACACAGTGGAGCTGGAACTGATGACACACACTAACAATGCTAACGAGGCTAGCACACCAACTGTGGAAGCAAACGGGATGAACAGAAAAGGTGTTTTTCCCTCACACTGACGAGGATCTGGTGACAGTAAATACACTCAGGGTGCACTCCCACTGTGCCTCAGTGCCATGCCCAAACAGGTTTCACGGCTAAAGTCTGGTTCCTTTGACCAGTGTGAGTGCAACCGTACCACGTCTAGGAGCGGCACGCTTGCCGTCCACGGCCCGTTTGGGAGAGGTGGTCTTTAGTAAAGCACGTTTGCACGTGTATGAGCAGGAGCGTGCGCACGTGTACGAGCACGAGGCCTACGGCAGTTCTGAGGTCATTTCCTGTGCGCCTGTTGGGACGTAGAAAAAAGAAGGAGGGACCATGCGCGGACATTTCAAACAATGGCGGCGAAAGGTTCACACTGGTGTGATGCGGAGGTGGAGTGTTTACTGCAGATTTGGTCGATGAAAAGATTCAAAAACAGTCGACAAGACGCACAAAAACTCCGAGGTCTACGGAAAGATCTGGAAACAAAGCCACGCATCGTCATGACGTCATCAATGCGTGTGACGTGTTACGGCGTGATGACGTATAGGCAGCAAGAAGCATTCGCCGAGGCCCAGGTAGTGTGAGTACAAACGGGCCTGGAGGGGGGGACAAGGACCCTAAAGCACGGGGCACGGGACGGACGCACAGTGGGAGGGCGCCCTTAAAGAACTTGAAAAGTGTTTTTACCTTTGGATTTGCTGTCTCCGTCTGCTCTCTGCGAGTCGGTCATGGTGGGGTGGGCGGGCTTTGCGGCGGATGGTAATGATGGGATTGGCTAAAATGAAGCAAACCATACAGATGGAAATGATTTATCTCACATGAGGGGATATGTGAGTCCCGACGATGAGACAGTGTGTGCCTGAACCCATGACTGTTCTGTTGCGTATAAATGTGCATGAATGATGCGGTTAATGTCGGGGTTAGCGGTTCAGGACTTTGGAAGGGAGCGAGAGAAAGAATAATTACTGAAAGGAAGGAAAGAGGGACACACAGGAGGCTTGTACCTCTCCTGCTTTACAAGGAACGCCTGACGTTACAGCTCGCGAGTTGTGATTAGTGCGTCACAGGCGAGAGAAATAGTATTACTACACTGTGACAAAGTGTTAGCCCGCTTAAAGCACCAGACAGGTGTTCAACAGACCTCTTCTGATAAACAGGAAATCAAAATCAAGCAAAACTGAAGATGTCAGAAGCAGGATGCCTTATGTCCTTGCTCCACTTCTACACTGCCATCATCGAGTCCATCCTCACCTCCTCCGTCAGCGTCTGGTACGCTGCTGCCTCTGCCAAGGACAGGCGTAGACTGCAGCGTATCATACGTTCTGCAGAGAAGGTGATTGGCTGCAACTGAACTCTACTCTTCCAGGCCCCGAGGAGAGCAGGGAAGATAGCTGCTGATCCCTCCCACCCTGGACACTATCTGTGTGAACCTCTCCCCTCTGGCCCTGGAGGCAAGAGGGGAGAGGTTCAAACAGGTAGTGTTTTTTTTGTCGTTTCGTCATGTTTTTGTGGTGTTTTGCGCCTGTTTTTAGTCATTTTGTCATGTTTTTGTGGTGTTTTCATCTGTTTTTAGTCGTTTTGTCACGTTTTTGTGGTGTTTTCATCTGTTTATAGTCGTTTTGTCATGTTTTTGTGGTGTTTTCATCTGTTTTTAGTCATTTTGTCATCTTTTTGTGGTGTTTTCATCTGTTTTTAGTCGTTTGTCATCTTTTTCTGGTGTTTTCATCTGTTTTAAGTCGTTTTGTCCTGTTTTTGTGGTGTTTTCGGTCTGTTTTTGCGAAGTGCGAAGATAGCTGCTGATCCCTCCCATCCTGGACACTATCTGTTTGAACCTCTCCCCTCTGGCGGGAGGCTGCGGTCCATCAGGACCAAAACCTCCCGCCACAGGAACAGTTTCTTCCCCTCTGCCATCAGGCTCTGGAATTCAGTTAAAGACACTTAACGGTCATTCGTCATATTAACGACATCTGGAACTCATACGTTATATAAACGTACCCAAATCACAGGTGTTACATTAACACCCCCCCTTCACTGGACACTGTAACTTGCACACTACCACCTGCACTGGTCATGCAAGTACACTCACTTATATTTCATGCATATGATTCAATGCCTTATGTTTAGTTTGCTTGTGTTCATGTTGATATTTATGTAGGCGCCGTCAAAGCAAGTCAAAGTCCTTGTAATGAAAATTGCCTGGCAATAAACCTGAATCTGACTCTGACAATCCTATCGCAGGCAGAGGGGAGAGCAGGAAGTGCATCATGTGAGCAGGTCAGGACCCAAATGGAGATCTCTTAGGCTGCGGAGAGGGTGGCGTGAGAGCATGTGACATGTGGTGGTACGTGAGGAGTGGAGGAGAGCGGAGGAAGCCGTGTTAGTGGTGAAAGAGAGAGTGAGAGCTGTGAAGAGGAGAGAGAAGGAGAAGAAGGGAGGGTTTCAGAACGGAGTCACGTGATAAACGAAGGCAGCGAGCGTCTGCTGCAACTGTTCAGGGTGTTAATGTCAACGTGCTGTGGTGTGACGGCCGGGCCTTCTGTTTATGTGCATTTAAAAAAACAGTAAAATCACATTTAAACTCAGGGTTTTCAGGCTGTTCTCCATTAAAGACATTTCCAGTTGACTGAAACCTTTTTGTCTGGTGTGATTTACTAGTTAATTTAATCTACAGATGTATAAATTTGAGTTTCTTCACATAGAACTGAGCAAAAGCAACACTTTAGATCAAAGATACGCTCATAGTTTTCTGGGAAATAACAAATTCAGCAAGAAAAAAGTATAAAAAATGACTTATTGACTAAAGAAATCCCAGTCCTCAAAGGTTCAGGACTCGTAAAACCTTTCTGAGGTCAAATTAAAGCACATTTCAAGCTCCTCCAGCACCTTACAGCTGTGGAAAATCACATATTTCTACTAATACACTCAATCATTTCACTTGTTTATTTAAAAAATCACGTTAAAATAGATGTTATTATGTTATAAAACACTAAAAATGTTTCATAACAGCGGAAGGATTTAATATTTAATTAGATTTCTACTTTATAACTATTTGTTCAATAGGTATTGAGACAAATTTCAAGCACTTCATGCAAAAATTCAAGTGTTTCCAAGGATTTCAAGCACCTGCATGAAACTCTAAAGGTTTTCCATTTAAATATGTAAAATTATGTTTTTTCCACAGACGCAAAAAGCTGCTCGCGTGTGACGTTTAGTGCTGACGACAGCGAAACAAGTGTGTTCACAACAAACTGAGTCAGCGTGTGTTCGTGCACCAACAGACGTCTGAACCAGGACGCCTGCTCCAAACCAACACACAGATACATTTATATATTAATTTATATAGACAGCACACGGCTATGCACATAGATGTAGTTAGGAACTGTTAGCGGGGCTAATGGGGATGCTAACGTGCAGCAGCTAACTGTCATCAGTGCAACACTTTGCATGTGTTTCTTTAAAGAGCCACAGTTCGTGTGATTTGCATCCGCTGCTGCTGCTGAATTAGATCTGATATCAGACTTTTACCTGCACGAGTGTCACATCAACTGTGCGCTCAGGGGTTCAATTCAATTCAATTCAGCTTTATTTACGGCGCCAAATCATAACAAAGGGATCTCAGGACACTTTACGGAGTGGGTACAGACCACACAATGTTCAGGTAACATCTCTTTGAGCTAATGTTTCTATTGAGTATTAAAGACGTCCACTGAAAGAGGACGTCTTTTTAATTATTGCCCCTGATTCACCTGCAAAATGTCCATTTCTCTGATGTTTGATGGCCACTGTCTCCAAATGAGGGGTTGGTTTAATAGTGACTCTGTCAGAGTACGCAACATTTTGAAGTATGTATATGTATTCATATTTATATATTTATAATATACATACACAATAATTTCCCTCGGGATCAATAAAGCTGCTTGAATCTTGAATATACGCAACAATAAATCACTTGTTTCTGTTTCTTTTGCCAATGTTAGGAATATTTTATGTCATAAATGTAAATTAGAGCCAGGCCAGTAATACCTGCCTTTAACAGACATATCAGTAATAGTATATATGTGCCAATATGAAATGATTAATGTTCACATTTTAACGTATAATACTAAAAAGATGGTCAGCAATTGACTGACACTGAACCTACAGCTATAGTAGTAAAGTATAGTTTAGTATAATAGTACTGATCTTTATTTGTCTTTGATCTTTTTCCCCGTGTTCATTTCTAGAATTGATAAATGTAATAAATTGTATTTTTAATGTACAATAAAGTTAAATCTTCTTTAATAAAGTCACTTGTTTAGGAAACAAACACAGAAAAGGTAAAAACTGAACCATATGGATGATCTACATTTTGAAGTATTACCGTTTATATATATATTTATATACGCAACAATAAACCACTTGTTTCTGTTTCTTTCACCAATGTTACTAATATTTTATGCCACATTGGTAGATAAGAGCCTTTAACAGATGTATCAGTATCAGTATATATGTGGTCCTATGTGAAATTATTCATTTTTACATTTTAACGTATAATACTGAAAAAGAAGGTCAGAAATTAACTGACACTGATCTTTATTTATCTTTGATCGCCGGTGCAGACAGATGTGCATCCTCCACAGAGCTGGGTCTGTCTGACGTTCCTGTCTGTTATAGTGAAGGTGTTCGTTGCCACCGTACTCTACGGGGGAATTGTTGGGTCTGTGTAAATCATAAATAAGTCATAGAGTGTGGTCTTTACCTACTCTGTAAAGTGTCCTGAGATCACCGCTGTTAGGATTCGACACAGTAAATAAAAGTGAATTGAATTGATCTTTTCCCCCGTGTTCATTTCTAGAATTGATAAATGTAATAAATTGTATATATGATGCATAACAATGTTAAATCTTCTTTAATAAAGTTACTTGTTTAGGAAACACACACAGAAAAGGTAAAACTGAACCATAAGGGTGATCTGAAGGCCGTCGTGGTGTTTTCTTAGAGTTCAGCTTTAACAGCATTTCTTTTATTACATAAACTGTATTTCCCCGAGGTGACAAACTCTTACTTTCTCCTTCTTGTCCTCTGTCTCGGGGCTCGGCAGTCGGACCCTTAGTTTGACGGACCCTTCTCGGAAAATGTCTCCGAAGCCTACACCGCGGATCTTCTTGGGCTGAGCGATGACTCCGTTCCCTGAGGCAGTCTGAGGGGACGTGGGGGTGCCAGCGCTTTCCATTCCACTTCCATCTGCAGAGGAGATGCAACAGTTAATCCACGAGCACCAAACCTCACTGCTACATGATGACGATACATTTAACTAGTTAAACACACATTTTATTCCCCTTTCAGCCACCAGAGGGCGCTAGAAATCATTTTTATTGTCTCAGCCATGATGAAAAACATGAAAGATGAGGAACTTGCATCATATTTGACACAATATAATATTTCCTCACATTGTTGCATTCAAATGCAGTCACCAAGGGCGCCCTCCCACTGTTCCTCCGTCCCGTGCTCCGTGCTTTAGGGTCCTTGTCCCCCCTCCAGGCCCGTTTGTACTCCCACTACCTGGGCCTCGGAGAATGCTTCTTGCTGCCTATACGTCATCACGCCGTAACACGTCACACGCATTGATGACGTCATGGCGATGCGTGGCTTTGTTTCCAGATCTTTCCGTAGACCTCGGAGTTTTTGTGCGTCTTGTCGACTGTTTTTGAATCTTTTCATCGACCAAATCTGCAGTAAACACTCCACCTCCGCATCACACCAACGTGAACCTTTCACCGCCATTGTTTTAAATGTCCGCGCATGGTCCCTCCTTCTTTTTTCTACGTCCCAACAGGCGCACAGGAAATGACCTCAGAACCGCCGTAGGCTTCGTGCTTGTACACGTGTGCACGCTCGTGCTCGTACACGTGCAAACGTGCTTTACTAAAGCCCACCTCTCCCAAACGGGCCGTGGACGGCAAGCGTGCCGCTCCTAGACGCGGTACGGTTGCACTCACACTGGTCAAAGGAACTAGATTCTACTGTGGATCCTAAATGTGCACACACACACACACACACACAGTTGTTTGAAGAGCTGCTGCAGACAGAGGGCTTAGAAACACCCAGCTGCGACTGAACCCTCCGCCAAACTTCTTGTCGAGGCTCGTTTCAGCGGGACTGCAATGACACCTCAGCAGCTCTATTACTACACTTCATGTTACTGACAAACAAGAAACGGCCACAATACAAAGAGAACAACACGCGGGGACACACGCTAACATTCTTAAGCACTGCCCACACAGGCCGTCAAGCGCCTAAGTTTGATGTATATTTTGTAAACATGTATATATTTAAAGCAAGTTAACAAAGCCCTGACTTTACTGTGACACTTCAGTGAATTAAATGATATTAACAGGAGGTAAAATACATCTATTTAAAGAGACGCTTAAGTGTTAACTTATGTATTTAGCCTCCACGCCTCTTCTTCATACGTGCTGCCCCTCCCTCTCTTTCGTTAACACTGAAATAACAATCTTCTTTAAGGTGTTGAGTCCTCCACAGAAAAGTATTTAACACCAACGATGGGAAACACTGAGTAATGGAGTGAGCTGGAGAGAGAGAGGCGCCCGCGGCACTCTAAACACACAAACGCGGTTTGTTTTGACTTGGTAAAGAGTCATATTTGATCTGCAGCTGTATTCAAAGTCAGAATTACCACTGTGGAAGTAACACTGTGTGCTTACGGCCAGGTAAAGCAGCCTACACGTCTCCACGAGGGATCGACTGATATGGACTTTTTAGGGCCGACGGCGATTTTCTTTAGCCGATGACTGATATTGATTTTCTTGAGCCGATATTTTGAGCCGATTCTACATTTGCTCCCTCAGTTTACATCCTAAAAATCACACAGTGATGATAAACAAATGGAACAAGTCTCAGTTAAGAAAAGGAACATTTAGTGAACTTTAAAAAGGCGTCCGCAGCAACACGGAGCTGCCTGTGGACGCCTGTCTGTAAATAACAACGGGAAACACTATCGGTGAACGGAGCATCCTGCACAGTAATGCTCTTGCAATAAAGTCCTGAGATTGAGGGCGCCCTCCCACTGTGCCTCCGTCCCGTGCCCCGTGCTTTAGGGTCCTTGTCCCCCCCTCCAGGCCCGTTTGTACTCACACTACCTGGGCCTCGGAGAATGCTTCTTGCTGCCTATACGTCATCACGCCGTAACACGTCACACGCATTGATGACGTCATGGCGATGCGTGGCTTTGTTTCCAGATCTTTCCGTAGACCTCAGAGTTTTTGTGCGTCTTGTCGACTGTTTTTGAATCTTTTCATCGACCAAATCTGCAGTAAACACTCCACCTCCGCATCACACCAACGTGAACCTTTCACCGCCATTGTTTTAAATGTCCGCGCATGGTCCCTCCTTCTTTTTTCTATGTCCACACAGGCGCACAGGAAATGACCTCAGAACCGCCGTAGGCCTCGTGCTCGTACACGTACACGTGCGCACGCTCGTGCTCGTACATGTGCAAACGTGCTTTACTAAAGCCCACCTCTCCCAAACGGGCCGTGGACGGCAAGCGTGCCGCTCCTAGACGCGGTACGGTTGCACTCACACTGGTCAAAGGAACCAGACTTTACGCGTAAAACCTGTTTGGGCACGGGGCGGATGGACAGTGGGAGTGCGCCCTGAGACAAGGGCGAGCAATAGTCTGATCGATTCGACAACCCTGACCAGGCCTTCCAACCCCGCTCCAGGGATCACTACCCTGCATTTTCCTCACGCCAGTGGACGGTCACCGCTGAAGAAAATGGATTAGGGTCTGCAACGTCAGCGACGCAGCACCACTGGACTAAAGGGATGCCACGTCCTCTGATCCTACTGTTCCTGTCACGTGTGTATTTCAAAGCTCTCTGCGGACTGACAGCCGCAGCTGAGTCTCATAAGAACCAGTATAACAGTCATTGTGCTGAGCTGCGGTTAATGCACCTGCCTTGAGATGTGTTCTGGTACGGTGCCTAACCAAACATGCATTTCCAGCACACCTTCACACTAACGAGGCCCCGCTCGTTTGCGTCTTACCGGCCTCATCTGCGGCTGTGTCGTTGGAGTCTGCGTCCTCTCCTGTGCTGTCCAGCTCTTTCACAAAGTTGGAGGGGAACAGTCCGGACTTGCCGTTCAGGTTGCCGTTCCACCAGCCCTCTTCGACCTGTGCAGAAGACATTACGAGATGTAAAACGTCTTTCTGTGACTTTAAATATGAAAGATGTGAACGGCTCAGAGTGTTCGGTGTCAAAGGCAGAAGCTAAGAGTTTAGTGTTGAGGTCAAATATCAACAATCTTTCTCCAGAACAGCGTCTTTAATGTGTTTAAGAGCATTCTTTACATTGTGATACACACCAGCAATGTGGTTAGTGCTCAAAGGCAAGTACACACACACGCAGACACACACACACGCAGACAGACATACACTAAGACACAGACAGAGACACACACACACACACACACACAGACACAGACAAAGACACACACACACAGACACTAAGACGCACACACACACACACACACACTCAGACACACAGACAGAGAGACACACAAACTAAGACACAGACAGAGACACACTGAGACACAGACAGAGACAAACGCACTGAGACACAGACAGAGACACACACACACACACAAACACACACTAAGACAGACAGAGACACACACACACACACACTAAGACACACACACACACACACACTAAGACAGACAGAGACACACACACAGACACAGACACACACACAGACACTAAGGCACAGACAGAGACACACACACACACACTAAGACACAGACAGAGACACACACACACTAAGACAGACAGAGACACACACACAGACACACTAAGACACACACACATACGCAGACACAGACAGACACACAGACAGACACAAAGATACAGACACACACACACACACAGAGACACATACAGACACTAAGACAGACAGAGACACAGACACACACACACTCACAAAGACACAGACAGAGACACAGAGACACAGAGACACACACACACACACTCACAAAGACACACAGACACACAGACACACAGACACACACAGACACAGAGACACAGAGACACAGAGACACACACACACACACACACACACACACACACACACACACACACACACACACACACACACACACACACACACACACACACACACACACACACACACACACACACACACACACACACACACACACACACACACACACACACACACACACACACACACACACACACACACACACACACACACACACACACACACACACACACACACACACACACACACTAAACTTCCTGCTGCACATTGCTGACTCTAGCTTGTTCTGACCTGCCTCCACCACAAATAACCAGTTAACAGATGGTGCATCCTCAGAGGTTAAAGACGTGATATAAGTGTAATATTACACGGACACCAGTGTCTCAAAGTACACACCAAAGACCGAAGCAACCTCTTGTTTATCCTAAACACTTTAAAGGTCACCATTTCTAAATGACAACGTGCAGATCCCAGGAAACAGACTCTTCCAAAAGAATGCAGTCATACCAGAACGTGATTGGTTGAATATGTACAGGACCTTTACAGTATCAAGTCAGTGCATGCGTTAAAAGTACCTCTTCGATGATGTCTACGATGTCTCCGACCTTCAGATCCAGCTCATCTTCGTTCTGTGGCTGATAGTCAAACAGAGCTTTGCACTGCCTCTTCTTCGGCTCTGTGGGAAGGCGGGTCACAAAAACACCAGTTAGTCAACCGACCTGTTGTGTGGCCTCACGTGTGCGTGAGATGTCGTGTCAGTCTGTGTCTTATCAAATGGGGAGAGCTCTGCTGTGTGCCCTGGCACGTCTCTGTCTCGTGTCAAGAGGGGGCGGTGTGAGAACTGGGACAGGTAAAGGAAGTGAACCAGGGGTGAATCCAGGGAGTGGGACCGCGCTGCGAGGTGGTTTCAGACACAACCTGCTGAACGAGCACAACTGCACACAACAACAGGTGAGAGGCAGAGAAGAAACGGCATCAACGTGAACGTGAACGTGTGGGAAGACTTATTAAAACACCAGCTGATCCACTTCAGACAAGAGTTTTCTACAGTGGAGACCAGAGTTTCCAGCACCAGCCTGGTCCCCTTTGACCACTTATCATTGTATTGCTTCATCTAGTGACATGTTTGTTTGTTTGTTTACATTCTCTGATCAGCTGATAAAGTGATCAGTCACTGTATTGATACTTAAAAGCACTGTTCATTAAAGAATTCCTCTGGCAGCTTTAAATAACATGCTGGTTTTTGGGAAGGGGGCAAATAACTTTCCAACGTCCCAAATGCTGGCGAGGGAAAACCGGGTACAGCCATTCTCAAAGGGCTCCCTTGACCTTTGACCTCAACATATCTGATGAGAACCGGCTCTATGGGTACCCACAAGCACCCCCTTTACAGACAAGCCTGTACTTTGTGATAACCCAGACAGTCTGGGATAAAACCAAGTTGAGCTCTGTACTTTGGACTCCTCAAAAAGCACGGCAGTCACTGGAGCTCAGTGGGAAAAGTCAAAGATAAAAGTGCTCTACTGACGGGATGTTTGAGCAAGACGGGACACGGTGCTGCTATGCCACACACACACACACACGTATACATGAGAGGACACATCAGCTCACACACAGCAGACGCACGAGTAATAATGTTACAGTGTAGAGGGTTTGATGTGTTTAAGGAAATAATAATTATAACATAGAAAGAAAAGATCTCCGTCAAACCAAACAAAACAATAGAGCGGATGAAATGGCATCAATAAGCAGCACTGCAAAAGACAAACACACCACAATTCAGTTCACTTTTCAATTTGTATCATTCAGCGTTGTGTGAATAGTGTCCCACAGTCTCAGAGATCAATCCACGGACTCAGGTCCAACAACAGTTCAATCCAGTTCACAAAAGGCAACTCAAAGCTCCGCTCCGGGTTTTACTGCGGACCCCACGACACAAAGCAAACCAGGAAATCAAAACCAAAATAAGTGTTGACATGACGCGCTGTAGTTGGCCTTGAACACCACTTATTTACAGGTATTACGTCCTGACCCATATAACCTTGCATCTTACTCTTTGCAGCTGCTGGGGGCTGCGGCAGGAAGCCGCCGGTGGGGATGCCGATGGTGCTCATCCTCTGCACCAGGTTGGCCACGTTCCCTGCACTCTTCTCTCTCCTGGGAGCATGAGAGGACTCCTCTTTTGGCTCGTTCTTTGTTTCCTTGACCTCTTTGGAGTCTTTCTTTAATTCCTAAAAAACAAAAACAATAACAAAGACACAGCAATAAATGGGAAGCATCTTTTTAAAGCATCGGAAATGCCTCGGATGCTGCAGGCATCAGGGTTTATTTATGTTCTTTTTCAGTTATGAGGGGCCATCAAAAGAAAGAAATCAATATAATAAATTATAATAATACATATTTTAACACACTGGTGTCAGATCTGTACTCGTATACACGGATACACAAGTTCAGATATCGGAATCAGTAAAGAAACAAATGGTATCTGAACATCTCTAATACTTCTTTTCCACCCCGTCTTTAATGCAGATTACTGTAGGGCGCACTCACACTGTGCCTCCGTACCGTGCCCAAACAACAAGTCTGGTTTCTTTGACCAGTGTGAGTGCAACCGTACCGCGTCTAGGAGCGGCATGCTTGCCGTCCACGGCCCGTTTGGGAGAGGTGGGCTTTAGTAAAGCACGTTTGCACGTGTACGAGCACGAGCACGTGTACGAGCACGAGGCCTACGGCGGTTCTGAGGTCATTTCCTGTGCGCCTGTTGGGACATAGAAAAAACAAGGAGGGACCATGCGCGGACATTTCAAACAATGGTGGTGAAAGGTTCACGTTGGTGTGATGCGGAGGTGGAGTGTTTACTGCAGATTTGGTCGATGAAAAGATTCAAAAACAGTCGACAAGACGCACAAAAACTCCGAGGTCTACGGAAAGATCTGGAAACAAAGCCACGCATCGCCATGACGTCATCAATGCGTGTGACGTGTTACGGCGTGATGACGTATAGGCAGCAAGAAGCATTCGCCGAGGCCCAGGTAGTGTGAGTACAAACGGACAGTAGACATTACACCTTACCAAGTAATCTTCATTTTAAAACCCTAAACATTCGTCTTTGACTGGATAATATTTATTTATTCACGCTGAAGACTTTCATAATCCTCTGTGTTCAGCAGCAGTGTGACTCATTTCTGACCTCTGACCATGAACCTCATTTTCTAACCCCAACATTAAACATTAAAGCCCAAATTAACTCATTAAAGAGGTGAGGATCTGCATACTGTCGCAGTGGAGCAAAGAAAGAACTAAGAAATCCCTGTGTTCCTCTCAGGGCTGCAGCCCAAACACACAGTGTGCTCATCTTCTGGATGTGGTCAGGGAAACACGTCTCTCCGTTCTGCATCCAGGAGCGAAGCTATGTGCGCAAAAATGCCGAGGCAGCAGAGACGGCAACAACGTCGTCCCAAGGGGATTCTGGAGACGTTGGTATGGAAGGGAACAGGTCGCCGTTTCACAAAACACAAGGGGAAGATAAATGCGTGCGACAAACTGCATTCTGGTGAGCTCAAGGGACACAAAATAAACCATAACCATGGCAACGAGCCTTGGTGCTCAGCGCGGTGTGTCGACTAGTTACAGCCCACAGCCCCGTCGCTAATGATCCCAATCACATCACGCAGCCGGGCCGTAAAAGCTGTCACATTCCCTCGGCCCGGGGAACTCCCTGACAACGGCACAAAGTCCACATCGCACCTTCACTGAATGCTGTCAGCAGTGTGCAGATGGGCGACGCTGCACTGGTGCTTTAAGCCCAGCTCAGACCGTTCCTTCACAACGAGAAGGGTTGGGACTTGCAACTACTTCCAACAGGCAGGTCCGCAACGTTCTGAAACCTGTTCAGACCGAGGAGACAAGGTGGGGTGGTTATCGTCTCCAAAGCAACGCCTCTCTGTACTTCCGAATAATTTGTAGCATTAAAAGATATAAATGAGGACAGAGGTGTAGAGATGCTCGCTCCAGCTGCATTTGTAGTCGTGATGAAACAGACAAAATAACTTTTTATTACCCTGATTCACTGCGCTCGCTCTCCTTATTTATTGTATCGCTCACTTGACCCTCTCTCCATCTCTCTCTCTCTCTCGCTCTAACACACACACACACACACACACACAAACACACACACACACACTTGCTTCATCCAGCTGTCAACCAGCTGACAGTTTAGTGACTTGACCAGCGGACTTTGCTCAGACTTGATTGGCTGTTGAAACAGGTGACGTGTGTGTTACGTTGTAAAAGCAGCTGCTGGTGATTTAACAAGCTCAGTCTCAGGCGACAACATCAGCCAGTTTGAGTCCAGACGAGACGGGTCAGTTCACGCCGCTGCAACTTTCACCTGCAACGATCTAAAACAGTTCCGTCGTGTTGTGAATTACTGGTCTGAACTGGGCTTTACACGTACAGTGGTCTTGTCTATGCCCACTCATCGGGATCCAGAGAACAAAGAGTTAGTGAGCGGCTCGCTCCATAGCTGCTCATCTCATCCGTGGAAGCCTCCATGTTGTTTACACTCAACAGTCTCTTCTGTTTCACTTCAATCCACCAAAGAAACAAACGCTGAGATCAGGACGGACTCACCAGGCTCTGATGACAGACCATCACTATGGTGCTACTGCTCAGGGGCTTATATTTGTGGCTGATTATTTCCTGTATCTTATATTGTGCTTAAATGTCATTCTAAAGCATCCCCTTGTACGACAATTTGAATTGCATGTTTAAATTGCTTCACAATTAAACTTTTAGTTCCTTAAAAAAAAACTCAGGACCCGAACCAACGACTGAAAAATTACAGAATCAGAATTTATCCCCCAAATAAAATAATCCAGCAAAATAAAGGTTCTTTGTGCTGCACTATAAATATTTGCTTGACATTACAAACGTTCATAATGTCCCATTAACACATATATCATAGCCTTATTCACACAGATACATTTTGACACAGCCAGCAACACTGGGATGGTTGCACCTCCAAGGAAATACACACAGACCTGAAACCTACTCCCATAAACATGACTCATAATCACACACCAACTCTTTTTATCCTCACGACAATCTTTAAGACCTTACATTCATTTCAATTAACAAGATACATCCATGCCAATTAATGCTAATTAACCATGGTTAAGCACTGCTTACCGTCTCCCCCCCAGACATGTTTCATGCCCCCCGGTCGCTCAGCAACAACACCAGTAAGGAAACAGGAAGAGGACAACATCTGAGGCGACAGGGACGCTGTCCGGAGCAAAGGTCAGCAGCCAGCAGGCTCCTTACAGGATTAACTATCGAGCTCAGTGACTGGGCCAGGCTGTTTAGCAGATTACCTATCTCACTACGCCGGATTATTGAACGGGGTAAAACAGCTGAGAGACGTCAAAGACGGCAAGAGAGAACGTAAGCAATGTGCACTGCAGTCTTTACAGCACTCTTTTAGCACCTGTTTTTAACTAAGCACTATATCACGACAACGCAACGGCTCATTTAAGAGCCACACACTAACTAAAGGCTTTCCGTCAGGGGTCGGGGGGGGGGGGGGGGGGGGGATATAAACAATATAAGAGCATGCTGATGACCTGCCAAAGCAGAGAGATCGTACTATCACATCAAAGTCCCACTATTGGCTGGTCAGGCTCATGCACCACCCTACAGATACACCAATCAATCAATCCTAGCAAACTACAGGCAGAGGAGCGTGAAGAGTCAAGGCAAGATGGCTGCAGGTAGAGCAGTCTGTTCTGTTTTTAGGGTGACTTTAACATCTGTCTAGGGACTAGAGATGAAAAATAGCCTCTTGGTTAATTCTGGTGCATTTACAGTAATGTTATTAATGTGCACTGTCCCTGTTTTCAAATAAACTAAACTTAAAGTCATGGCTGAAAAAATGAAATGTAACTACTGTGTCCTAACGGCATACGAGCGTCAGACTGTCGCGGTGCATGGACGCCGTCTGTCCACACTTATAAGTTGTAAAATAAGAGCCTAAAAAACAGGTATAAATCCTGTGCAACTGCGGACTCCTGCCTTTTGTCAACGCAATTTCACATTCTGATCTGGAACAAATATAATGGGAAGTGTCGTCCTTGGTGTTGCTGTCACACCAACGTGAACCTTTCGCCGCCATTGTTTTAAATGTCCGCGCATGGTCCCTCCTTCTTTTTTCTATGTCCCAACAGGCGCACAGGAAATGACCTCAGAACCGCCGTAGGCCTCGTGCTCGTACACGTGCGCACGCTCGTGCTCGTACATGTGCAAACGTGCTTTACTAAAGCCCACCTCTCCCAAACGGGCCGTGGACAGCAAGCGTACCGCTCCCAGACGTGGTACGGTTGCACTCACACTGGTCAAAGGAACCAGACTTTAGCCGTGAAACGTGCTGGGGCACGGGACAGAGGCACAGCGGGAGCGCCCTAACTCTTGTTTTGCTGTAAAAAGACTCGCATTACCCCCAATAAATAGCTTTAATTCCTTCTCAGTAACCCAGACGTGGCTCAGAAATCAGTCACCGTCTACTGTAGGATGTGGTCAACACTTCGCTGCAGACCGCTGACGGTCTGAAAATGATCTCTGATGAAACAACAGCGTTTTAAACCTGATGAGGTGTTTACGAGGTCAGCTCTACCTTGTAAACATCTGATCATTTAAGAGTGGTCGAGTCAGAGGCATTACAAAAGACCTATATCCTAAATCAAACAGAGACTAATCAGTCTGCCTCTCACCTTAACAAAGTTGTCGGGGAAGAGGCCCCGTTTCCCGTTGAGGTCTCCCTCCATCCAGCCGTCCTCCTCGATGTACCGCACGTTTTTGATGACGTCGCCGGGTCGCAGGGTCAGCTCGTCCTCATGGAGCGCCTCGTACTCGTACTCCACCACGACCTCTGCTCGAGAGAGAGAATGACGGAGGAAATAGACAGGAAAGGAAAAGGAAGGGGGGGGGGGGGGGTGTGGGAATGAGAGGAAGCCAACATGAGGGGGAAAGAGGCAACAGAGGCAGTTGCAGGAAGGGCAGAAGGTCGAGAGCGACGGGATGAGGACGTTCAGGAAGAGAAAGGGTTTGAAGGGAGTGACAAGAGAAACAACAAGAAGAAGAGATTAACAAACTAACAATAGCAGCAATGAGCAAATGTCAATTCTGTATTAAATATTCAAAACTTTGAGCATCAATGGTTAAGGTTAGTGTCTCCGAGACGTGAGTCTTGCAAGATCTAGGGCTACCATCGAGGCACAACCAGAACATAGTGGTGAAAACAGCTGTTGTTATTGTGGCAGGAGCTGAAGTTTCTACAGCAAACTCAAGTGAAACTCAACAGTTAGAAAAGCTTTCAATAGTCACACTAATTAAAACAGAGTCTGAACTTCTGGACTGCACCGTGAAGTGATTAGTTGAGATTCTGTTTAACCCTCCTGTTCTCCTAAGGGTCAATTTGACCCCATTTAATGTTTAACATCTCTAAATAATGTCATTTTTTTGTTTTTTTGCTTTATATTTATGACTTTTCCTCATTTTATGGGGACAACTCATAAAAAACCTAAAATTATCATGATTATATATATTTTTTATTGTTCTTATCGTACATGTACTTGTGGCATCGGTGTTCCTTTGGGTCAGTTTGATAATCTGGATGATTTAATCATTATTATTATTGTTTATTTTACAATTCAAATATTATATGAGGTCAAATTCACGCTGCTGTCCTTGATAACGGACGTTACTTTCATTCCAGATGTTACAAATAACACAAAATAGCCTTAAAATAACAGAGTTACTTTAAAACACACACACAGAAATCCCTCCATGCAGTTTAACATCAGTGATATTTTTCATTTTGTTAAATAAAAACATAAAGTACCCGACTTCACTTGAGTCACACATTGATTATGATCATTTTACAGATGTTTAAACTGCTGCGGTCAAATTGACCCCTAGAATAAATGGTGTTAGTCAAATTTGAGGGCAACAGGAGGGTTAAATGTCTCTGGTTATTATAGATGTCATAATAGTTACCGTATTTCCCGCACTATAAGGCGCACAACATCATAAGGCGCATAGAACAGACGCTACAGTGGAGGCTGGGGTTACGTTCTGCATCCATTAGATGGAGCTGCGCTAAAGGGAACGTCAACAAAACAGTCAGGGGAGGTCGTGTTGTTGCTTCCTCCACTTCGGCACCATTGATTGGTTCATGTTAAACTCTCTGGCTGCTGCTCTATTCCCGTGTTCTCCTGCGTGACTAATGGCCTTGAGTGTAATCTCTGCGTCGTAAGCGTGTCTCTTAACAGGAGCCATTTTGGGCTCTTTACACAAACACACACATGGAAATGAAACGGCACGCTTCACACAGTCGTATATCTCAACATGCACCGCGCGTTACTTCTTCTACGGGGGAAAATAGAGTCGGCGGCTGCTCACCGTAGTTGGAGACCTGTTGTGGCTCAATATTGGTCCATATATAAGGAGCACCACATTATAAAGGCGCACTGTCGACTTTGGAGACAGTTGAAGGTTTTTAGGTGCAACTTATAGTGTGGAAAATACGGTATGTGGCATCCAGACAAAGGTTTGGAGTGAATTCAGGTTGTTAGAAGAAATCATGGCAGTCGTTTCATAACTTGGATCGATGTCAGGAACTACAACAAAACAACCATTTGATGACCCTAAAGGTTTCTTAGGGCCGGTCCACACGGAGACATGTTTCCCTGTTACAGCTCAACTTTAATAACGCTGTCCGACAATCAACACCGGCGCAATTATATCTGGGTCTTTTGAAACCGAGTCCCAGAGTGGGAAGATTTGAAAACGCCCCCCATGACGTTGGTCTGGACGGTGAAAGCTCAGACTTCGGCACCGGTGATGATGATCAGATGATGCGCTTGCATGAATGACACCATGGGATATTTTGGGAGCAGTCTGGAGCCCTTTGTAAAATACACCGTGCAACCAAAGATACCTTTCAAAAGCATAGGAACATTGAAAAATCATTCTTCTTGATTGTGAAGTGGCTGTTTGAGCTAAAAACAACAACATAAAAGTATTAAATAAGGATAAGTAAATAAGAATACAACAGCAAGAGTGTTAAGAGATTATTCTGCTGCTGTGCGAGATACATTTAAAAAGTTGAGGTTGAGGTACAAAGCTGCAATAAAGTAACTGTGTCCTGAAACTGAAGCAATTTGTCTTGATTAATCCTCTTAAAATGAGATTTTAATGTTGACCGTAATTAGTGGTAAGAGTGGTATTATGCTTGCCATTATCGTACATTCCTATCGTATGTCCTTTGTTTCCTGGCCGTTTGTCAAACAGCTGAAAATATAATCACGTTAGGGGGAACTCCAAGAAAAAAGCCCGGACAACACTTCTACAGAGAAACAGCGTACACATACAGTATATAATAACAGACGTTCACCCACGCATAATGTGTTGTCCTCTGACGAGCTAAGATGCATCTGTGTTCACAAGAACGACAGATCGAGAGCAAAGGAGAGGCGAGGGAGTTTGACGGGCTGCCGGGCTGATTCCAGTGCAGCGGGTTGAGCAGCCTCTAAAAATAGGCAGGCTGCAGAGGACTAACTGGTAATGAGGTAATTTACTACACGTTATGGCCCTTTAACACATGACTCAGTGCAGAGAGACTCGACCGGCACGGCAGACGTCACGTCACGGACAGCCAAAACAAAAACAAGAAGGGAGCTCTGCAGACGTTGTGTCTTTCTCGGCACTAAACTAAATTAGTGGAGCGAAGAAAGCTAAACTGCTGTAAAACGTGTTTGACTGTTGGCGTGTACGTGTGTGTGTGTGGCTCTCCTGTCCGTCTGACATCACCAGCTGTGGCCCCGACGCTACAGCAGCCTGGGCCAACCTCAGAGGAGGAACGGGCCCTGACCACTGATCTGAGACCAGCTTTCCTTTCGACATCAAGTTCTCAGTATCTAGGGGTGCACTCACACTGTCCATCTGTCCCGTGCCCAAACAGGTTTCACGGCTAAAGTCTGGTTCCTTTGACCAGTGTGAGTGCAACCGTACCGCGTCTAGGAGCTGCACGCTTGCCATCCACAGCCTGTTTGGGAGAGGTGGGCTTTTGTAAAGCACGTTTGCACTCCTGACGTTTTTGTGTGTTCGCACAGCACCTCTTGCTTCTGCGCTTGACCCGTGACACAAACACCTTAAAGTTTTAACCCCACCATCAAAGTAGTTGTGTGAGCTACATGACGGGGTTACCGTGCAAGGCCCAGATGATATGGAGTGGGAAAGCAGTGATGTTTGGGGCCGCAACGCTGAGCCACTGGACACCCTCCTCAGGAGGCCTAGTTTGAAAATATTGGTGTTAACGAGGTAGATGCTTGTTTCGGTGAGCGGTGCATTCGTCCTCAGAAAAACCCACCGGAGTGGTGGAAGTCCAACAGGCACCGGGACAAAAAAACGTCTGATACCCGCCACCTCTGTGCCAAAGGAGCGCCTGTTCTCCACAGCTGACTGATCATTAACAGAATGGGAAGAGGAATAAATCCTTAAAGAGGAACTGTGACTGTTGTGATTGAGAATAAGCATCAGGTGTTGGGTGGGCTGTGTCGCTGTGCAGCATTATTCCTGCAGGAAGAAGCGTTGCATTCTAAAAAATATGTAATTATAATTCGGGATATCGAATCGAATCATGAGACCATCAGTCGAGACACATGAAGTGCAGAGAAAAACCCAACACAAGCTGAGCAACACACAAATAAACAAGCCAGACAAGGCCCCGGACAGTCATTCGGGAGCGTCCGTCCGTGTAACCACAGGAAGAGATACGCTCTGCTGTAGTAAACAAAACAAGAGGCAACCGATGGACAAAGTCACACTCTGCTGAGTTAACGGGGCGACTTCCAGATGACTGGATGTGCAACAGAGGGATTTTCTGCAGCCACACACACACACGACAGCGCCTCAGCAACCACACAAACACACCCTGCCTGAGTAACGTAGGCCGGCCCACTCAGTACCACGTCAACACCTCTGAACAGGATTTTGTTCTCTGGCGCTTTAAGACACAGATAATCAGGGGGAGGTGTTGTTCAAAAGCTCTGTGGATACCAGCTCTGATACAGGTGCCTGAGTGAGGTTTTTCATACTAATTTGTAAACATTAGATTTATTTATTTGCCCCTGTGGTGCACACTGAAGTCAAGCATCTGAAAATACAACAACGTAGTGATTTCAAAAGGTCTTCTCTTTGTTTGTGAGAGGAAAAACATTACACACACATGAACTGTGAACAGTCTCTGCTCTAACACTGAGTGAGTGAAGGGTGTTGGCCTGTGACATACCAGCAACAGCAGCGGGGCAGCGGACAAAGTCTTCTTAGTTTGTTCCGCAAAGGAAATGCCTTTCTAAATACACTAAACACAGCCAGCATACAGGTGTGTGTGTGTGTGTGTGTGTGTGTGTGTGTGTGTGTGTGTGTGTGTGTGTGTGTGTGTGTGTGTGTGTGTGTGTGTGTGTGTGTGTGTAAATATAGGACTCATCCACAGCCGTGCTGCAGGAGTTGTCCTGTTGTCCGGCCATGAATACAGAAATGGGTCAAAGCTAAGAGCCAAAAGCACATCCACTAAATGATGTGCCGTCAAGCAGATGATGAGAGTAGAGCGAGAGGCGTGTGCCGGAGCGGGACCAGATACATAACCAAGGGAAGAGAGGGTGCGGGGTGTCCTGCCGCACGCCCCTGGAGTCTTGTGGCAACGATAGAGGCGTCTTAAAAACATTTTTGTACAATGTTTTTTGACACTATGGAAGACACGTCTGGAGTCATCACACACACACAACACAGTCACAGCTCTGAGGACCTGACCTCAGCACTAAGCTGTTTTATATATTGTAGGTTGATGATGATACCGTGTTCAGACGGAGACGATCTAGAAAGGAAGCACAAAAGTGGCGTTACGTTCTCACTTTTTGCTCCGCGTGTAGACGAGCGTCTATGGGGGAAATCTGCGTGCACACGGTGACGCAAATGTGTGTAAATTGGACGTAGTGTGCACGACAGGTGTGTAGGTGGAGCTGTGAAGCGCTGCCACACCACAGCACCCAGAGCTGGTGCATGCTGGGAAACGTCCTTTTCTCCCTAACAGCGGAGAAGCAGGAAGCCGTACAGTGTGACAGGGATCTGCAGCACGGTCTGCAGCCTCCCAACGCCTCAGCTCCACCCAGGACACTTGAACGTCCCACTGATGGAAACAGTCCCACATGTTTGTTGTTGTTTACCTGAACTCTGCACACGGATGTTACGGAGACACGCACGCCACGAGAGCCAGCGTGAGCAGATCAGAGCTCACTTTAGTGTTTTTACCTTTACACGCAAACACAACGCTGGAGCAGATCAGAGCTCACTTTAGTGTTTTTACCTTTACACGCAAACACAACACTGGAGCAGACCAGAGCTCACTTTAGTGTTTTTACCTTTACACGCAAACACAACGCTGGAGCAGATCAGAGCTCACTTTAGTGTTTTTACCTTTACACGCAAACACAACGCTGGAGCAGATCAGAGCTCACTTTAGTGTTTTTACCTTTACACGCAAACACAACGCTGGAGCAGATCAGAGCTCACTTTAGTGTTTTTACCTTTACACGCAAACACAACGCTGGAGCAGATCAGAGCTCACTTTAGTGTTTTTACCTTTACACGCAAACACAACGCTGGAGCAGATCAGAGCTCACTTTAGTGTTTTTACCTTTACACGCAAACACAACGCTGGAGCAGATCAGAGCTCACTTTAGTGTTTTTACCTTTACACGCAAACACAACGCTGGAGCAGATCAGAGCTCACTTTAGTGTTTTTACCTTTACACGCAAACACAACGCTGGAGGAGATCAGAGCTCACTTTAGTGTTTTTACCTTGAGATATGAAATGACTCTAAATATTTCCATTCACCTGCCAACACTGTGTTTGACCGACCGATAAGGAACAGTGCCTGGCTCTTACAGTGAACAGTGAGCACTGCTATTGTAAATTCACCTTGAGACTGATACAAAGCACACTGCCAGGTCACTTCCTGGTGGATTATTTGGCGCCGCCCACGGGTTTACAGACCACCAGGAACAAGAGGAAACGAAAGTTAGCCGACCTCTGATGTGGGTGTTAAAGTAGCGAGAGATAACGATAGAAAGAATGCAAACACACACACTGGGAAACATGCTTTCTCTCTCATTATGAAGATTGAACAGTGGCATGAGACCGTAGGGCCTTAGGGAGCAGCAGCTGAGGATTCCTGACATGTTTGCTGCTCCCTAAGGGCGCCCTCCCACTGTGCCTCTGTACCATGCCCAGGCTCGTTTCACAGCTAAAGTCTGGTTCCTTTGACCAGTGTGAGTGCAACCGTACCACGTCTAGGAGCGGCACGCTTGCCGTCCACGGCCCGTTTGGGAGAGGTGGGCTTTAGTAAAGCACGTTTGCACATGTACGAGCACAAGCATGCGCACGTGTACGAGCACGAGGCCTACGGCGGTTCTGAGGTCATTTCCTGTGCGCCTGTTGGGACATAGAAAAAAGAAGGAGGGACCATGCGCGGACATTTCAAACAATGGCGGTGAAAGGTTCACGTTGGTGTGATGTGGAGGTGGAGTGTTTACTGCAGATTTGGTCAATGAAAAGATTCAAAAACAGTCGACAAGACGCACAAAAACTCTGAGGTCTACGGAAAGATCTGGAAACAAAGCCACGCATCGCCATGACGTCATCAATGCGTGTGACGTGTTACAGCGTGATGACGTATCGGCAGCAAGAAGCATTCTCCGAGGCCCAGGTAGTGTGAGTACAAACGGGCCTGGAGGGGGGGACAAGGACCCTAAAGCACGGGGCTCGGGACGGAGGCACAGTGGGAGGGCGCCCCTAGGGAGCAGCAGCTGAGGATTCCTGACATGTTTGCTGCAGAGAGATGATCAAAAGGAGTCATTCCACAAAACTGGGCTGAAACATGCTCACTGTTCTTCTTACCAGCCAAAATCATAATTGAAAAACTAAAATGTGATAACTCCAACAGCCTTAAAAGACTAAAACAAACAGACACAGTTCATGCCTGAGTGTCAGACGAGGAAATGCTTCTTCCGCGGCCCGTAGCCCGTTGTTAACCCCCCTCTCTGTAACTCTCAGAGCGGGGAAAGGGCATTTCCTGTCATACACCACGGAGCGCAGCGCGGCGTCGCCTCTGCTGTCACATGAGTCCTGACAGTGAAAGCTCTGATTTTATCGATGTCTGCACTCATGACTGCATGAGGCAGCACTTTACTTAGAGTTTCAGGTCGTTGTTTTATCGGAAACTTGGATCATAGTGTGTTTTTTGTGTCTTATTGCCGTTTAAATGTAGGCTTTTTTATGGCTATTTAAATATTTTAGATATATATATGAGCTTTTTTCCAAAACGCTCTAAATCCATTTGAATAGTTTTCAGGAAAATGACATTTTTTACCCAGACCCACACATTTGGTTAATATTCAATGTATCGTGTCAAAATGGTTTTTATGGCTCAGTCTGAACATGTTGAACGGACGGACGCTTCAGAGCGCCGCCATGTTGGATCGCATAGAACGCTCACTGGATTCTGATTGGTCGAGAGTTTTCATCAGTTTATAGAATTTTTTTTACCTTTCTTGTGGTATTTTGCATCTGTTTTTAATCGTTTTTGTGTTTTTTCAACAGTTTTTAATCGTTTTTGTGTTTTTCATCTGTTTTTAGTTGTTTTTGTGGTGTTTTCATCTGTTCTTAGTCATTTTTTTTGCTTTTTGTGTGTGTTTTCATCTGTTTTTAGTCGTTTTTTTCACTTTTTGTGGTATTTTGCATCTGTTTTTAATAATTTTGTCACATTTTTGTGGTGTTTTTCATTTGTTTTTAGTCGTTTTTTTCACTTTCACTCAGTCTGAACATGTTGAACGGACGGACGACACAAAAAACTCTCCCGCTTCAGAGGGCCGCCATGTTGGATCGCATAGAACGCTCACTGGATTCTGATTGGTCGAGAGGACGTAACGCATTTAGGCTAAAAATAGGTTTGGCGCTGGTCGCGGTTTGGAAAGGAACTGCATCTTGAGACCGTTTTAAACAAGGACATAAAGAGATTTGGCAGAAACACTGATGAAGCAGTGAAAAGGTTCTGTAAACAGCAAAGTGGCTTTTATCTCGTTTTGGAAAAGAGCTCTTCATTTATATGGAACGACTATTAGATATATAATAGCCTAGATTTAAACAGCAATAAGACAATTATATATATATATATATATATATATATATATATAATTGTTTTATTGGAAACTTGGATCATAGATCATAGTGATCGATCAAAGTGTTTTTTTGTGTCTGAGGGCGCGCTCACACTGTCCTCCCGGACCGAGACCCGGACTTTAGGGTACTTGTCCCCCCTCCCTTTCCCCCCCGCGCCCCAGCCCCGTTTGTACTCACACTGCCTGGGCCTCGGCCAATGCTTCTTGCTGTCCATACGCCATCACGCCGTAACACGTCACACGCATTGATCGCGTGTGCGTGGCTTTGTTTACAAATCTTTCCATAGACCTCGGAGTTTTTGTGCGTCTTGTCGACTGTTTTTGAATCTTTTCATCGACCAAATCTGCAGTAAACACTCCACCTCCGCATCACACCAACGTGAACCTTTCACCGCCATTGTTGTTGTTGTTAAATGTCCGCGCATGGTCCGTCCTTCTATTTACATGTCCGAACAGGCGGACATAACGCTACTGCCGTAGGGCTCGTGCTCGTGCTCGTGCGCACGCTCGTGCTCGTACATGTGCAAACGGCTCCGCTAAAGCCCACCTCTTTCAAGCGGGCCGTGGACGGTCCGCTGGCCGCAGTTGAGCGCGGAGCGGGTGCACTCACATGGCTTAAAGGTACTAGACTTAAACTGAAAAACCGGTTTTGGCCGCGGCCAAAAGGACAGTGTGAGCACGCTATTATTGATGCTTAAATCTAGGCTATTATATATATATATATATATATATATATATATATATATATATATATATATATAAATAATCGTTGATCCAAAGCCTTCTCCCCATAATTGACTAAGCTCACACACTGGTTATGAGTTACATTAATAATGTTGCATAGCCTATTTGCAAGTATTTTAAATACATTTGATCATGATGTCTTTACTTTGGAGTGTAGCAGTCAAACAGAGAGACCACAGCTAACTTTGATGTCACTTCCTGTCCGTGTGCTGGGTCCACACACACACACACACACACACAATGCTTCCAGGTAAAGAGTTTGTACATTACGGGTCTTATATAAGCCAGTGAGAGACAGCAGGATGTAACGGGGAGGGAGAGAGGGGGGGAGGAAGGAAGGAAGAGAAGGAAAGAAAGGGGGGGATACTCGAGGCCACGCAAGCAAGCTGACTGCCAGGCAGAGCGTCTACATCAGCGTGCTCTCTGTGCTTCACACATAATCAGTGCAAACGCATACGTGCATTCCTCCCCACTGATCTGAGAGGTGGGTGATATGAAGGGCAAAGTGTTACCCAGAGAAATGGAGTGAGAGGGAGGAGAGAGCACGACTCCATCACCTTTATTTACCCACAGCACAGACTGTGAGGATAATAGCTGAGCATGTGTGTGTGTGTGTGTGTGTGTGTTTTACCAACGCCCTGACACGTTACACACACCTGGAAGCTACGTTTGGCCAACTAGACTACTGCTGTTATTAAAGTCATTAAACCTGTTTCACGTATTACATAACCCAAAGTTCTGTGAGCAAACTAAACGCCTGCAGCCATGTGCAAACAACGACCAGAGACGTCAGGGAGGCTGAGGGCGCCCTCCCACTGTGCCTCCATACCGTGCCCCATGCTTTAGGGTCCTTGTCCCCCCCTCCAGGCCCGTTTGTACTCACACTACCTGGGCCTCGGAGAATGCTTCTTGCTGCCTATACGTCATCACGCCGTAACACGTCACACGCATTGCTGACGTCATGGCGATGCGTGGCTTTGTTTCCAGATCTTTCCGTAGACCTCTGAGTTTTTGTGCGTCTTGTCGACTGTTTTTGAATCTTTTCATCGACCAAATCTGCAGTAAACACTCCACCTCCGCATCACATCAACGTGAACCTTTCGCCGCCATTGTTTGAAATGTCCGCGCACAGGAAATGACCTCAGAACCTCCGTAGGCCTCGTGCTCGTACACGTGCGCACGCTCGTGCTCGTACACGTGCAACCGTGCTTTACAAAAGCCCACCTCTCCCTAACGGGCCATGGACGGCAAGCGTGCCGCTCCTAGACGCGGTACAGTTGCACTCACACTGGCCAAAGGAACCAGACTTTAGCCGTGAAACCTGTTTGGGTACGGAGGCACAGTGGGAGTGCGCCCTTTGTTGTTTTCTTACCACTCATTTCCTTTCTCTTGTGTGCCGTCCGCTATCAAAATAAAAGAGAAAATGCCAAAGAATTACTGTACAAGATTGAAAAATGCCTGTTGTCGCAGAGGTGGAAAGAGCGGACCAGACAAAGCAACACTCACTGCTACAAAAAACAAAATGTCACCTTGGGGGATTTGAATCGATGAACCAGCAGCAGGATGCATGTAGGCTAAGCTAAGTTCAGAGAGAGCAAACACAGAATGTGAGGGGCTCACACACACACACACACACACACACATTTGCACAGCTCGGGCATGTTCAAACACAGCCGAGAAATCCTTGGAGCTGAGCCACTGCAGGAGAAACATACCAAAGTAGAGGACCGTGCGTTACATGTGAACCTATAGTGTCCTATTGACGAACACTGGTTAAGAGGCCGACTCTGATTGAGTCTCATGTGAAGTTGTCAGATATTTTAAAGACACGGTTTCAGTTTTACTTGTTGCTTCACATCCGCGAGAACTCCTCGGCCTGTTATCTGATTACATTCTGTAATGTTTTGCTAATCAAGTGTAGTGTTTCATGTGTCTCCTAAATGCTCACTGTGGCGTATCGCAGTAGTGTTTCATACTCCTAAGTGTAAGAAAGTAGTTTTGTTTGAAGTAGTTCAGACTTCAAATGTCAAAGCACCACCTGCAACCCTTGCACATGTAAAGGCTAAGCAGGGCTGGGCGTATAACCTGTTTTACAGCATAGCAACATTCTTGAACAAGTCCTACTGCACACAAACCACACCAACCACAGACACATCTAGCACCACGCAGCAGGCGGGTTTCACTGTACAGTACAGATGTTCGCAGTTTACGGACAAAGATCAGAGTGTTTCCTCTAGATTCAGTCAGAGTGACCATCACAACAACCAACCGTGACAGTGCTTAACACGCGGTTTTTAAAAAACGATCATAATCAGGTTAAGGGCAGACTCCAGTTTCTCAAACACGATGTAAACACAGTAACCCGGGTAAAATTTGGGTTCTCATACCTAGAGACTCCTTTAACCTGTAACTGGAGTTCTCACGCACGTTAGCGCTTTTCCCAGGTTGTTATCGGGTTTCTCGTCTGCGCACGTGCCGGGGTTAGAACCGCCATGGCACCTAACTTCACTACCAAGAAGACCCGTTTCTGTCGTAACGCTGTCCAAGAGTCGGCCATTTTTCTACCAACCTAAAACATGCAGGAGAATAAGGTGAATTTAGTGCCACGTTGTAAGGCTGAAGGAAGAACAACAGACTGAACGCATTAGAGCCGTGTTTCTCAAACTTTGTATGTGGCGTACCACCCCGATTGTCCGCGCATGTAAACAGCGTTCTCAGATTGTTATCGGGCTTCTCGTCTTTGCATGCTCCCCACTCTGCAGCAGTGGCTTTTGACCCGGAAATAGAATAAACCAGGAAGCAACGGCACCGACAACAACAACAATTAAGCGTTCCCTCTAAACCCAGGGAGGACTGGGACAAAAACATCACTACCAAAAGACCCGTTTCTGTCGTAATTCTGTCCAAAAGTCGTCTGTTTGTGATTGTGACAAAGGTGAAGGTGGAAATAAAGGCGTGTTCAGAGCAGCTGGATGTTGGTGGAGCTCCACCTACTGTACCGGAGGAAGAGTTACTCCCTCATTTCACCATTCAACCCCCGCACATGGACACCAGGGGACTTCAGTCAGCTGGTTTTTCCCTAAACCGGGGAAAGACCATTTTCGGGTTACTAATGTTTACGGAAACGCACTGACTGTAGACAACCAATCACAGCTAGAGTTGCAAAGGGACAGAAAATTCTGGTAAATTGCTGGAAACTTTCCAGAAACAAAAGGGATGACAGGAAATGCTAAACTTAATTTAAATCGAATTTCAAGGATCCTAAAAGTTGAGGTATTTGCTTAGCATGACATTAATTTAGTAATAAGTAATGAATGATTCCTTTTTGTTTCATTTTGGAGACTCAAAGAACCACCAGAGAGAGTTTGAGGACCACAGTTTCAGAACCTGTGGGAAATTACAGTAAGTCACGGAAACAACGAGTCAAGACACAGTGTGTGCACAAAAACACCTGACTACTGCTTACATCAGACCTAAAGTCAATACCACAAGGGGAAGTTAACCTGCACCGTCAGAAGAGGCTACAGTAAAGTCTCCTGTTTCACTTATCACTTTATATCACTTGATATCATCACTGCATCACTTTATATCATCACTGTATCACTTTATATCACTTTATATCATCACTGCATCACTTTATATCATCACTGCATCACTTTATATCATCACTGCATCACTTTATATCATCACTGCATCACTTTATATCATCACTGCATCACTTTATATCATCACTGCATCACTTTATATCACTTTATATCACTTTATATCACTTTATATCATCACTGCATCACTTTATATCATCACTGCATCACTTTATATCATCACTGCATCACTTTGTATCACTTTATATCATCACTGCATCACTTTATATCATCACTGCATCACTTTATATCATCACTGCATCACTTTATATCACTTTATATCATCACTGCATCACTTTATATCATCACTGCATCACTTTATATCATCACTGCATCACTTTATATCACTTTATATCATCACTGCATCACTTTATATCATCACTGCATCACTTTATATCATCACTGCATCACTTTCTATCACTTCATATCATCACTGCATCACTTTATATCACTTTATATCATCACTGCATCACTTTATATCATCACTGCATCACTTTATATCATCACTGCATCACTGTATATCACTTTATATCATCACTGCATCACTTTATATCATCACTGCATCACTTTCTATCACTTTATATCATCACTGCATCACTTTATATCACTTTATATCGTCACTGCATCACTTTATATCATCACTGCATCACTTTATATCATCACCGCATCACTTTATATCATCACTGCATCACTTTATATCATCACTGCATCACTGTATTCAGTTGTAACTTAGTTCAGTCAGAAATGCTGCTACACTTTAACACTGTTATCACTTATCGCTCCTCATCACTTATTTAGTTTGTACTTATTTTATTTAATCTGCTGCTAAACTGCACGCTGCGTATTGTTGTTTATTGTATGAACCTGCGTTTAACCACAATGTCTGTTGCACTCTGTCACACTTAGTTATTTGTTTGACTTATTTTGATTTGATTTATGTTTTTATGCTTATTGTCACTTTCATCTTTGTATTGAAACTGTTGCACAATAAATAAAGCTTCTTGAATCTTGTTTATTTTTCCACATAAGCTGCAAAGAGTCCTAACTTTTGATAACAGAAAATAGAGAATAAAGTGGGAATTTCAACTAACTAAGGTGACAGTAGGTTGAAGTTACACCATGGGGAGGTTTTTGCAGAGGTTCTGTTGACATCAGCTTTGAGGTAAAGTTCACATAGAGTGTGTGTGTGTGTGTGTGTGTGTGTGTGTGTGTGTGTGTGTGTGTGTGTGTGTGTGTGTGTGTGTGTGTGTGTGTGTGTGTGTGTGTGTGTGTGTGAGAGTGTGTGTGTGTGCAGCCAAATCCAAGGATGGAGGTGGCGTTACCCAGTACAGCAGGCAGCTAGCTTGCTAGGCTAACCAGCTAGCTGCCCGCTTTGCTCACTTTAACTCCCGGGTGGAAAAAAGCTTAACAGCCTAAATTAAGTCACTGACATTTCCTTTAACACCTCGAGTGTGTTTCCTTATATCACACGGAGATAAGGAGCAGTTTCAAACCCCAACACAAGCGCCACATCATGGAAAACTCACCCATTCCTGTCCTTCGCACCGCCTCGATAGCAAACGTCGGGAATGTTGCCGCCTCACTGCTAGCTTGCTCCCGGCCAGGTAGGCGTCCAACCGGCGACTAAGTGCGGTGTTTTGGGGGGTTTCACTGCCGTAAAAGAGGTGAAATGAGCCGTGTATCCATTCGCCCTCGCCCCCGGTAGCAGCAGCGGAGTCCCAGCTCTCTCTCTCGGCGGTGCTTCGGGATTATAGTGCAGGAAGTTGACCGGGAGTCTCCACCTTTCTTGGGCTTGCCTCCTCGGGCTGCTGCTGGCTGTCTGCCGCCGCTGCTGCCACCAAAATACCAAACAGCAGGAAATCTCGCGATGTTTCACGGGATAGTCCCGCGAGAGGAGAGGTATGTTTAATGTAATGTTGCCCCCCCCCCCTCAGAAAGTACAGTAACCACAGCAACGCAGGTTTATTTATTATATATATTATATTCAATACAATTATTATATTACAGTTCAATAACAAGGACATTCAAAGAGCTTTACATCAAATATTTAAAAGCACTGAAACAGAAAAGGGTAAATAAAACATATAAAAGAAGAACATATATAACATATAACATATATAATAATAATATATAAAGAAGTTACAGTGCATTTACTGGAAATCGACATTTAAAACATATGAAATAGTGTTACAATAAAGAAGTTACAGTGCAGTTTACTGTGAAAAAACACATAAAACATATAAAACATTTGTTACAGGTACAGAAGTTATAGTGCGGTTTAGTGGGAAAAACACATATTAAAGATTTAAAAACACATAAAGGTCATTTAAAACATATTAAAGAAGAACATATATGACATATAACATATATAATAATAATATATAAAGAAGTTACAGTGCATTTACTGGGAATCGACATTTAAAACATATAAAATAGTGTTACAATAAAGAAGTTACAGTGCAGTTCACTAAAAAAAAGTTTTTATTGAAGATTTAAAACACATAATGGTCATTTAAAACATATAAAAGAAGAACGGATATGACATATATAATAATATATAAAGAACTTACAGTGCATTTACTTGAAATCAACATTTAAAACACATAAAAGATTGTCACAGTTACAGAAGTTACAGTGCTGTCTTTATTTGTAAAGCATAATTCAATAACAAGGACATTCAAAGAGCTTTACATCAAATATTAAAAAGCACTGAAACAGAAAAGGTAATTTAAAACATATTAAAGAAGAACATATATGACATATAACATATATAATAATAATAATATGTAAAGAACTTACAGTGCATTTACTGGAAATCAACATTTAAAACATATAAAATAGTGTTACAATAAAGAAGTTACAGTGCAGTTCACTAAAAAAAGTTTTTATTGAAGATTTAAAACACATAAAGGTAATTTAAAACATATAAAAGAAGAACGGATATGACATATATAATAATATATAAAGAAGTTACAGTGCATTTACTGGAAATAAACATTTAAAACATGTAGAAGATTGTTACAATAAAGAAGTTACAGTGCAGGTTACTGAAAAAACACATAAAACATATAAAACATTTGTTACAGGTACAGAAGTTACAGTGCGGTTTAGTGGGAAAAACACATATTAAAGATTTAAAACACATACAAGGTCATTTAAAACATGTAAAAGATTTAAAAGATTTGTAACAGTTACAAAAGTTGCAGTGCAAAATCATTTCCGCAGCCATGATGTGTCGGCATAAATACTGAGTAAATAGATTATAACAGTTAAAGGCATAAATACTGAGTAAATAGATTATAACAGTTAAAGGCATAAATACTGAGTAAATAGATTATACATAATAGCCTAATTAATTCAATTCAATTCAATTCAAAAAACTTTATTTGTCCCTGGGGGGCAATTCAGGGCACACAGAGCAGCAAATAACGACAGTGCAACTATACAAAAACATTTTGACCTAACAACAAGAATAAAGTGTAAGAGAAGAGTTAGTGTCAGGATGTTAGTGTGTTAGTACAGGTTAGATACAGAGAACATCATCGGCGTGAGATGTAGAAAGACATGT
>NC_139844.1:24571668-24881668 GCF_963691815.1 Echiichthys vipera
ACTGTGAGGAGGACGGGGTCACGAGGTTCATCGGCTGGTTGGACGTTCTCTAACGTGGAGCATACGGGCTCAGAAGGATCTCACCTGCACACGGAAACGTATTTTAAAGCATGTAATTCCAGGAAAGCAGCAGGAGTATCAGTGTCAGAGGCAGATCATCTTTCTGTCTCTGACATCTGATCCTTTCACCACAAACATACCAGAGCTATCGTCCCCTCATGGAGACAGAGTAAAAACACGTGCACTGTACATTCCTGTTTATTTTAAAGATCCCTTCCAGACATTTAGGGCGCACTCCAACTGTCCAGCCGTACCGTGCCCAAACAGGTTTCACGGCTAAAGTCTGGTTCCTTTGACCAGTGTGAGTGCAACTGTACCGCGTCTAAGAGCGGCACGCTTGCCGTCCACGGCCCGTTTGGGAGAGGTGGGCTTTAGTAAAGCACGTTTGCACGTGTACGAGCACGAGCGCGCGCACGTGTACGAGCACGAGGCCTACGGCGGTTCTGAGGTCATTTCCTGTGCGCCTGTTGGGACATAGAAAAAAGAAGGAGGGACCATGCGCGGACATTTCAAACAATGGCGGTGAAAGGTTCACGTTGGTGTGATGCGGAGGTGGAGTGTTTACTGCAGATTTGGTCGATGAAAAGATTCAAAAACAGTCGACAAGACGCACAAAAACTCCGAGGTCTACGGAAAGATCTGGAAACAAAGCCACGCATCGCCATGACGTCATCAATGCGTGTGACGTGTTACGGCGTGATGACGTATAGGCAGCAAGAAGCATTCTCCGAGGCCCAGGTAGTGTGAGTACAAACGGGCCTGGAGGGGGGGACAAGGACCCTAAAGCACGGGGCACGGGACGGAGGAACAGTGGGAGTGGTACTTATCGGTTCTGTGTGCACCGTACGATTCAATAGGTTCAGATGTGGGTTGTCTCTGATTGCTCATGAGCCTTGCCTGACTTCTTTTTACCAATGACAATATGACTCTCGTTGTGATAAACTGGAACAATCGTTTAAAAAGAATTACAACAGCGGTGATTTAAATGTGTGTGTGTGGGGGGGGGGGGGGGGGGGGGGCTGCTGTGTGTGGCTGTTGGAGTTGGCTGCAGGCGTTCACATCACTGAAACTGTTGGAGCATAAAGACAAACACACACACACACACGCATGAGAACACTATTTTCTCACTCAGAGCCTACTCACACTGTCCTTTTGGCCGCGGCCAAAACCGTTTTTTCAGTTTAAGTCTAGTACCTTTAAGCCATGTGAGTGCACCCGCTCCGCGCTCAACTGCGGCCAGCGGACCGTCCACGGCCCGCTTGAAAGAGGTGGGCTTTAGCGGAGCCGTTTGCACATGTACTAGCACGAGCGTGCGCATGTGTACGAGCCCGAGCACGAGTCCTACGGCTGCGGACATTTAACAACAACAACAATGGCGGTGAAAGGTGCACGTTGGTGTGATGCGGAGGTGGAGTGTTTACTGCAGATTTGGTCGGATGAAAAGATTCAAAAACAGTCGACAAGACGCACAAAAACTCTGAGGTCTGTGGAAAGATTTGTAAACAAAGCCACACACACGCGATCAATGCGTGTGACGTGTTACGGCGTGATGGCGTATGGACAGCAAGAAGCATTGGCCGGCCCTGGCAGTGTGAGTACAAACGGGGCTTGGGCACGGGGGGGAGAGGGAGGGGGGACAAGTACCCTAAAGTCCGGGTCGCGGTCCGGGAGGACAGTGTGAGCACGCTCTCAGTGTGTTTCCCCGTCATGAAGAACACAGACTTTCTCAAGCGTTTCCTCCAAAATCCGCCTGTTTTGTGTCTTTTCTGCATGAGGCGGCTTCAACCCTGCGGTCTGAGGATGTGTGGCCCACTGAACGCCGGCTCTGCAGCATGAGTGAGCAGCAGCGGCGGCGGTGTTTTCCAGGACGTACGTGCGATCTGTCCTCTTTATCCTGCTCTCTGAGGTCAAACCGCTCTACGCCCGGGCCGAATATCCAAGAGGATTGTGTTAACTCTTCATTTTCCCTTCCTCTCCCGTCATCCCACTGAGTCACTGACCCACTTCACTTCCCCCCGCCAGCAAAAGCAAAGTGGCACGTTTCATCCCTTTATCTCTCCCCTCCTCCCTCCCTCCCTCGGCACTCTGTGTCCACGCTCTTCCCCTCCACGTGCAGGCCAGATGGTGCTCCGCTCCTTTAGCGGCTGCTGCTATTTGCAGTACCGTCTGAGGCTGCGAGCGCGCCGGCTTGTGCGTATGCAGACTGTTTACTAAAGGCCAAAACACTGCACACGCTGTGTCTGGATGTCTCAACAGCACGGCCGTAACCGGAGGCATGACAGGTTGACTGATCTGAACAGATGACTGAGTGGCTGGTTCAGGCCGCCATGTTTGATCCACTGACACATTTGTGGGGCCGCCACAGTCGACGCCTGATATCATGAGGACAGAATTACACAGAGGAAACCTGGACCGATCCCAGGTGGAGGTTGGGTAGTGGGGTGTTGTTGCCAACGCCTCAGTGGATTTGGTCTCTTCCAACATGTCCGTATATTCACAAGGCAACAAAGGTCAATGAATAATAGTCAAATCATTTCTGTTCTGTGTGTCTGATGCTCCACTGTCACAGTTTTAAACCATTAACCTTGTGAATGTAAACAAAAACCATAAATGTTACTGAGGTCTAGACAACAAAACTAAGACTAGGTTTAGTTTTGAAAACTACCTTTTTTTCTACGTCGTTCTTAAAAAGTTCCCTTTTCCACTGGTCCTGGTCCTGGTCCTGGTCCTGGTCCTCGTCCTGGGTCCCGGATCCTAAATCTCTGTGTCCACAGGAAAGCAGGTGCAGCGACTCCAAACGCTGTAGTACCCATGCCAGGCCTGGAGGTGGCGCTGTAACTGCCACAGAAATACACCAACAACGGAGAAGAAGAGACGGGGAGACGCTGTGGAGAATCCAAACACCGGAGAGTTCCTCTCCAAATCCTCCTCCATCCTAGAGACAAACGTGTCCCTGGTTCTGGTCTTAGTGGAGACTTTGGTGCTGTTCTGGACTCTGATGCACCCATCACTCTGCAGTTAGTGTCCTCATTGAGCAGAGGGGGCTGCTGGGAGCCCCTTCACTCTGCAGTTAGTGTCCTCACTGAGCAGAGGGTGCTGCTGGAGCCCCATCACTCTGCAGTTAGTGTCCTCACTGAGCAGAGGGGGCTGCTGGGAGCCCCTTCACTCTGCAGTTAGTGTCCTCACTGAGCAGAGGGTGCTGCTGGGAGCCCCTTCACTCTGCAGTTAGTGTCCTCACTGAGCAGAGGGGGCTGCTGGGAGCCCCTTCACTCTGCAGTTAGTGTCCTCACTGAGCAGAGGGTGCTGCTGGGAGCCCCTTCACTCTGCAGTTAGTGTCCTCATTGAGCAGAGGGGGCTGCTGGGAGCCCCTTCACTCTGCAGTTAGTGTCCTCACTGAGCAGAGGGTGCTGCTGGAGCCCCATCACTCTGCAGTTAGTGTCCTCACTGAGCAGAGGGGGCTGCTGGGAGCCCCTTCACTCTGCAGTTAGTGTCCTCACTGAGCAGAGGGTGCTGCTGGGAGCCCCTTCACTCTGCAGTTAGTGTCCTCACTGAGCAGAGGGGGCTGCTGGGAGCCCCTTCACTCTGCAGTTAGTGTCCTCACTGAGCAGAGGGGGCTGCTGGGAGCCCCTTCACTCTGCAGTTAGTGTCCTCACTGAGCAGAGGGGGCTGCTGGGAGCCCCTTCACTCTGCAGTTAGTGTCCTCACTGAGCAGAGGGGGCTGCTGGGAGCCCCTTCCCCGTCCCAAAGCACTCCCAGGCGCCACTTTCTCACTACATTCAGAGACTTTTCACATCTTCTTAGAACTTTAGTTTGTGCTGAGTAAGGGGAAAATAACAGAAGAATCCAAATATGGGAAAGTTTCTAAAAAGACCCAAATATTCCCGATGATGCAACGATTCATTCTTTTTTTTATATCACCGTGAAAGTGACTGAGTTGAATATTTACATCAATGTAATTACATATGTGCTGATTTAATAAACACCAACAGATGTAAACATTGGGTATGGTCAATAAAAATAATAATCCATAAAGGCTGCTTTAAAGTTCTTCTTCTGGCTCCTTTTATTAACGCTCATGTAAATTAAACGGGTTCATTCAGAGCTGAACATTAAAGTCTTTCACTGTTTTATATCAACAACATTCACCCAGACACGTTCACCTGTTTATACCTGATGTTTACATCTGTTGGTGTTTAACAAATCAGCACATATGTAATTACATTATGCACCGTTTGCTCATGTGAACAAACTATTTCAAAAACGTGTGATACATGTTTTCTTTGTCTTTGTGTAAATAATCAACAAGCCCCGCCCACAGCTTCCTTCCTGTTTGATCCAATCAGGAAGCTCCGTCAGCGTCAGTTCTCTGAGTGTCCACTAGGGGCAGGTTTCATAACAGAGCAGTGTCTCATTGAGCCCCATGTTAAACAGGCCGTTTACACAGCATCATTAAACCTGTTTAAGGACAAAAGAACATTCTAGTCTGTGTGTTTAGCTCAGATCTCCATGACAACACTGAGGGGGAGGGGCTAGTTTTTATTTTATTTGAGGTTAAAGGTTATGAATAATTAGGGGCGTGGCCTCTTGAGTGACAGCTAGCCTCTGGCCCTCACTTCTCCTCGGAGGTAAACGTCAGCCAGATGGACGTACGCCCCTCCCCCCAACGTCACATACATGCCCTTTATTGGTCAGAGGAAATGAGGCGGAGTCAAAGTCTGACAGGAGACTCCTGTAGGCGAGGAGGACTGGATCAAGTTGAGAGAACGGACCTGACGGAGACGCCACGTCTGTTTTTATACAGTCGATGTGTCTGAAGGTTGTTTTTTTAACTATTAATGTGAGAAAAATAATGAATATTTGAATCTTAGGGAATTTTTGGGTATTTTTTAGTAACTTTCACGCATTTTTCCCCTTACACAGACAATTTTGACCCCTATTTTGCCTTAAAATGACCAGACTTTTCCCTTTTTCTTGCCTTATTACACTGTATTATACTGTTTATCACTTCAAAGTAACGCCACAAACTCAGGAAACATCACCATCAGCAGCTTGAACAGTGTGACTGTGTTTACAGTTGCATTTTATTCAGTTTAGTAAGTATGACAGTGAGTGTAGCTCGGTGTGCTCTCCACCCTCGGCTCCTGTCGTGTCTTAAAATGTCCAAACTAAAGGATTTAAAGAGAATATAAAGTTAGATTCTTCTGCCTCACAGAGCAGCAGCAGGACACAGAGGACGGGACGTTCTGGACCTGCTCAATCTGGGTTCACCTGCAAACACACACACACACACACACCCACACACTCACACACATTAACACACACAAGCACACATACAGCATTCTCTACTCAACATAGTCTCTCTCTCTCTCACACACACACACATTAACACACACACACAAACACACAAATTAACACACACAGACACACACACACACACACACACACAGCATTCTCTACTCAACAAAGTCTCTCTCGCTCTCGCACACACATAAGCACACACGCACATTAACACACATGCTCACACACACATACACACACACAGACATACACACACACACATACACACACACAGCATTCTCTACTCAACATAGTCTCTCTCTCTCTCTCTCTCTCTCACACACACACACACACACACAAACACAGACACACACACACACAAACACACACACACAGCATTCTCTACTCAACATAGTCTCTCTCTCTCTCTCTCTCTCTCTCTCTCACACACACACACACACACACACAAACAAACACACACACACACAGCATTCTCTACTCAACATAGTCTCTCTCTCACACACACACACAAACACAGACACACGCTCACACTCACTCACACACACACAGGAGGGGGCTCAACACACGTGCGTGGCCTCTGCGGGCCTGTGATTGGCTGCGGCGCGTCGCTAGCCCCCGCCCCCTCCGCGCACACGTCACCGCGGCGCTCCGCAGCAGCAGCGGCCGAAGGGGAGCCGCACTGCACAGGGACGAGCAGGACCGGGGCGAGGCGGCGATCCAAGCGTGTGCCCTCATCCGTCATCGCTATGGGACTCACCGCAGCCTTCTTCCTGAACCAAGCCCTGATCCCGTACTACGTGAAACCGGTCCACCTGGAGACACGGACTATAAAAGCCTGCAGTTGAGAGAGAGTCTCTGCACCAGAGCCCGGCTCCGCTCCAGCTGAGGAGGGTCATGATGATGAGGAGGATGAGGATGAGGAGGATGAGGAGATGAGAAGTGTTCCTCCAGCGCACAACTTGGACCAGGACGTTCGCTCGAGCCTCGCCTGTGCCGGGTAAACCAGGACCATGTCTGCCGTGTGTGTGTCCGCAGTGGTGAGTGTGTTGCCCCGTCATTCACCTCCCTGCTTTGTGTTGTTTGACTCTTTATTCTAAGGACTTGCTCCAGCAGGTTCTCCCTTTAAAGGGACAGTGCATGTTTGTTTGTTTGTTTTCGTCCCGGACTCAACTTCACATCAAGTGTCCAGAATAATGTCTGACTATTAAATTATGACACTTTATTAAGATTTAACACCTCTGCAGAGTCATTGCACACCAAAGAGTCTCCACTGAGGATGGAGAGAGAGAGAGAGAGAGAGAGAGAGAGAGAGAGAGGGGCAGTCTATTGTTGCACCCTTCCTGTAACTGTGTGTCAGCTCCACAGCTGGACCTGTCAGTCACCTGACTCTAATAACAAAGACGTGGTTTGATGTGATTTCATGTATTTATGTATTTAAAGGAGAGTGCACGCTGATCAACACGTGTGTGAATGTGCCACAAAAGAGAGAATACACACAAAAACACACAACAACAACAGCAGAGGATGCCATTAACCCTCCTGTTGCCCTCAAATTAGACTAACTCCATTTATTCTTGGGGTCAATTTGACCGTTAAACATCTGGAAAATGATCATAATCAATGTGTGACTCACATTAAGTCGGGTACTTTATGTTTTTATTTAACAAAATGAAAAATATCACTGATGTTAAACTGCATGGAGGGATTTCTGTGTGTGTGTTTTAAAGTAAGTCTGTTATTTTAAGTGCTATTTTGTGTTATTTGTAACATCTGGAATGAAAGTAACGTCCGTTATCAAGGACAGCAGCGTGAATTTGACCTCATATAATATTTGAATTGTAAAATAAACAATAATAATAATGATTAAATCATCCAGATGATCAAACTGACCCAAAGGAACACCGATGTGACAAGTACATGTACGATAAGAACAATAAAAAATATATATAATCATGATAATTTTAGGTTTTTTATGAGTCGTCCCCATAAAATGAGGAAAAGTCATAAATATAAAGCAAAAAAATGTCATTATTTAGAGATGTTAAACATTAAATGGGGTCAAAATGACCCTTAGGAGAACAGGAGGGTTAAGTGACAGACGTACACCCAAACAAACATCCTTACCCACCTCCGCGAATCAGAGTTAGATTACAAAACACAGGAAACGACTGAAGTAAACAAAGAGAAATCAGTTTAACGTGAATGCATGAGTTTGTTTAGCTTGTTTTAACCATAAAGGACTTTATATTTCATCATACATGATACATAATATCCTCACATATCACAGATTAAGAGCAGGTTGTGTGTGTGTTGTGTTGTGTGCCTGTACGTGTACATGATGCGGACAGGACTGTTGTTGTTGACAGTGGCGGAGTCTTATGTTCTGCCGCTGACGTGTGGGAGATGCAGGAGTTGTTGTGTAGCCGCTGCAGCTCAAGGTCTCCTCTTCCTCAGCGAGGCTCTTTGTCTCAGAGCGGTTCGCCCCAAACGTCACGTTCTCCTTTGAGTGACTTTCCTCTTTCACCGTCACAGGAAAACCCGGTTTGAGATCGCAGTGTTTTTCTATTAAAGCAGGAGAAAGGTTAAAAACCGTCTCACTCTTTCCAGGTGAAGAGATGTGAGTTCAGTGTGAGGCTGTTGCTGCATCTGCACGGCGTGTCCTCAGGGTGATGCACGTGCAGAAGGCGTAGCTGTGTGGGGGTTACTCCAACTTTCAATTCAACTGAAGGTTTGTTTAAAGTCGGGATCGACCGATACGGATTTTCAGGGTCGATGCCGATGAGCGATACGCAGTGACGATTTGATATTTGGAGCCGATTTGACTTTTGCTCCCTCAGTTCACATCATAAAACATGTTATTAGTCTTAATTCTTTTAAAAAAAGGACCATTTATTGTACTTAAAGTTGTGTTCTGCAAGATTTTCATCTATTTAATTGTCTTTGAGGGCGCACTCACACTCTCCTTCCGCACCGCGCCAAAACACATTTTACGGGTAAAGCCTAGTGCGTTTGACCAGTGTGAGTGCAACCGCTCCGCGCATAACTGCGGCCCGCTTGCCGTCCACGGCCCGTTTGGGAGAGGTGGGCTTTTGTAAAGCACGTTTGCACATGTACGAGCACGAGCGTGCGAACATGTACGAGCACGAGGCCTACGGCGGTTCTGAGGTCATTTCCTGTGCGCCTGTTGGGACGTAGAAAAAAGAAGGAGGGACCATGCGCGGACATTTCAAACAATGGCGGCGAAAGGTTCACGTTGGTGTGATGCGGAGGTGGAGTGTTTACTGCAGGGTTTGTACATATGACTACGAAAGGTAATGCACTGTGATTAATATATAACGTGTTTATTAGAGTATAAACGTCTGGAGCAGAGCAGGAAATCAGGGGACGTGTTTGACGTTAAACCTTTAAACAGGTTAGTGTCTCTTTATCCGCTCCGAACGCACAACAAAGAGAATCTGTCCAAGCTGTGAACCGGACTACAGAGACCGATGTTTGCAAGTGAGAGTTTCACAGAGGAGGAGCTCGGTCCGTCCCGCTGCGTCCCGAACATCGACACATAAATCATCACCGCTGCTATTGTCAGTGATGAATTCAGCTCGGCTGAGTCCAAACAGAGCCTCTTTCTCTGAGGACGCACAGCAACAGGTGCTGCTGTGTGTGTGTGTGTGTGTGTGTGTGTGTGTGTGTGTGTGTGTGTGTGTGTGCGTGTGCGTGTTCGGGGAGAGCAGTACGTGCATGTAGGAATGCCTGGTGTGTGTGTGTGTGTGTGTGTGTGTGTTTATTGTGGGCCTTTCTTTAATTGGATAGTAATTACAGCGTTGTGTCTCCTGCCACACACACTAACACAAACTTCCCACCCACATATAAACGTTTGTATGCACACACCTCATTATGTAACACATGTGGTCCCTCCCACACACACACACACAGGCACTAAACTAAACAGTAGCTTGATTATTTATCTAAGTTGTGCAAAAACCTGCAAAATGTCTAAAAGACTGAGAACAGGAAGCTGTCCGAAACTGCCCCCAGTCGACTTCCTGCTCCGTGGTGAACCTGTCTGCTGCTCAACATACATCACGAGTCACAGGATGCGTCGGGTGTAGCGGTGTGGCGATGCCTTGCGGACAGACAGCTCTTCCTCTGTGTTGACAGAATGCACGAGGTGGTGTGCAGCCCGTGTGTCCGTGTGCACGCTAACGGCTTATATTGGGATGTTGTTAGGAAATGTAAAGACGCCCTAAGGTGCTTCTGCCTGTTGTTCATCTCCAGTGTCAGGTGGATGGGTTCACGGGGCTGAGGTACCGCCTGTGTCCCAGGCCCAAACTTTAGGCCGTGGTTAGAAGTGCCGTCTACGTTATGATCAATCAATGACAACGTTGTTTTGTGTAGATTTATACATCATACGCACAGAAGGCGTCAACAGGAGGCTCACTGCCTTTCACACACAAACAGAGCTGCAGGTGTCAGCAGCAGATAGCAGGAAGAATGAATAGGCAAAAAAAAGTCCTGACTCAGCAGTTTTGATGACTGACGCACATAAGCAGTCACCCAGGATCCACTGCATTAAGGTTAAACAGGAGTCTTTAAACAGACGAGTCAGCACTCTCTGTCAGGAGAGGGGCTGTTTGGGAAACGGGGTTTTATTGACAGAGAAGCAACAGCGCTAACTGGACAGAAGCAGCACCCAGGCTAGCTGCATGCTAAAGCAAAGCACAGCTACACTAAAGGGCTACTCCACAGATGTAGTGTTGCACTTCTACAAAACTTGCAAGAGACAGATATTGTGAAATTCAAAGCGGCAAAGATCGAGAAATCCAGACTTTTCGTCACTAATGTGGGGCACGCTACAAAAACACTGGATCCTACATTTACCATCATGCAACGTGTCTTTTGTCAGAGTCTCCCCGTCTAGCACGTCCCCATCCTCAGCTGTCTGTTAAAAAGGAGACCATTGAAAACACCATGTGTATTGAAACCAATGGGCTCCTTCCTTTGGGATTGACTTTGGTAATCCACTGTAATGAACTTTACTATGAGAGGAGCTGGTACAGGGGCCAGTAGGTAAGTCTTTAAGTTTGCACTCACACTGTCCATCCGTACCGGGCACAAACAGGTTTTACGGGTAAAGTCTGGTTCCTTTGACCAGTGTGAGTGCAACTGTGCCAGGCCTTGCGCCGCATGCTTGCCGTCCGCGGCCCGTTTGGGAGAGGTGGGCTTTAGTAAAGCACGTTTGCACGTGTACGAGCACGATCGGCGCACGTGTACGAGCACAAGGCCTACGGCGGCTCTCACGTCATTTTCTGTGCGCCTGTTGAAACATAGAAAAAAGAAGGAGGGACCATGCACGGACATTTAAAACAATGGCGGTGAAAGGTTCACGTTGGTGTGATGTGGAGGTGGAGTGTTTACTGCAGATGTGGTCGATGAAAAGATTCAAAAACAGTCGACAAGACGCACAAAAACTCTGAGGTCTACGGAAAGATCTGGAAACAAAGCCACGCATCGCCATGAATGTCATCAATGCGTGTGACGTGTTACGGCGTGATGACGTATAGACAGCAAGAAGCATTCTCCGAGGCCCAGGTAGTGTGAGTACAAACGGGCCTGGAGGGGGGGACAAGGACCCTAAAGCACGGGGCACGGGACGGACGCACAGTGGGAGTGCACCCTAAACACTATTTTAATAAACTCTGGGTTCACTAACTACGCTGATGATGCTTCGTTTTATGTTACATGAGAAAAATGGTCTGGGTGGCTTATTTGAGTGTATTCGCTAAAAGACACCGGGATGTTTTATGCTGGAATTTCACTTTAAGTTAGACAACAAAAAATAGAAGAAGCTGATGCTTGAAAAGGGCATTTTTTGAGTCATGTAAGCTATCGACAGGTGTCTCGGTTGGTCACATTCAGTTGTGGCGGTTGCCATCCCAACATTCACTGAACTGTATATATTGTGGTTCAAGTACGTGAAAAGGACAGTGGAAGAAAAGCAAAAGTAGTACAAGGTTCACAGTCCCCCCAGAAATCTGCAGGTGACGTCCCGGATGTTTTTCCACGATCTACAACAACTGAGACACTGGCTGCTTCAATAATGAAGTTCAAACGTGCTCGAGGCCTCACTTGCACCCAACACAAAGAGAGAGAGAGACCGTGGTGCATATTATGTTTGAACACACCCGTAAAAAACACTCCCTGATTCTCTGCTGCACCGATGCACTGCCTTCACCTCTTTACCCCTCTCAAACCAGTCCAAACAAACGCCGTCTCATGAAGTATGTGGTGCAGCCGTGTCCCATCATGTCCCAGCATGTGCTGAACAACGTGCAGACGACTGCCTGCTCACACACACACAAAAACAGGGAAGTAAGAAGAGGTTCAGGTTCTGCAGCCTAAAAAAAGACCTGACCTGATATCAGCTGTGCTTCTGTTCCGACGCCTGAAGCGAATTGGACGCTGGGCGCGCCTGTGGCTGCTGCTGGGGGTAGAATTACAGGGTGTTCTGCTCAGCCTCCAGTGTGTGTACTCAGGGTGTGTGTGCTCTACAGGAACCGGCTCTGCAGTGGTGCAGTGGTGCCACAGTGTTGCCTGTCTGATGTAAACAGAAGCTGTCTGACGGAGGACTCCACCCTCAGATGTCTGCCTTTACCCTGTGCTCCGTCACTGAGGCACAGCGGCATCGACCCAAAGGTCCACTGTGATCAACTCCACGGTTTACAATACAACCAGGGCTGCAGCGGTCCCATCGTTTTGTAATCGAGTATTTTACCAATTATTCCATCGAGTAATGGTAAAACATATGTCTGGGGTAGGCCTCTTTGGTGTGTTAACCTAACAGGGGTGTGTGTGTGTGTGTGTGTGTGTGTGTTTGTTTTTGTTTGAGTGTGCACATGTGAGAGAGAGAGAGAGAGAGAAAGAGAGAGAGAGAGAGAGAGAGAGCATGTGTTTTTACTCAAAAAGGTTTAAAGAGATTTTGCCTCGATGTTTTTTTTTAATCGAGTAACTCGAACTACTCAAGTTCAATACACCATTCATTCATTCATCTTCAGCCGCTTGTCCCTGTCGGGGTCTCGGGGGGCTGGAGCCGATCCCAGCTGACATCGGGCGTGAGGCGGGGTCCACCCTGGACAGGACGCCAGTCTATCACAGGACACATAGAGACGAACAGAGACAGACAACCATTCACACCTACGGGTGATTTAGAGTCATCAATGAACCGAACACCTGCACGTCTTTGGACTGTGGGAGGAAACCGGAGAACCCGGAGAAAACCCACGCAGACACGGGGAGAACATGCAAACTCCACACAGAAGGGCCCCAGCCGGGATTCAAACCAGGAAGTTCTTGCTGTGAGGCGACAGTGCTAACCACTTACACCAGCTTATCATGAATAGATCCTCTTTGAACGACTAACTAGTTCCAAACTAGAGATGATCTCATTGGTTTTAGCACAATATTAGAAAAGTCTGACATTGGACCCCCAAAGCAATTTCAGTCAAAAGCAACTGGACTTATATTTAGACAAATAGACAAATAACCAAGTCCAGTTGCTTTTGACTGAAATTGCTTTGGGGGTAACGACGACCTGGACACATGAGAACATTCACAGGCTTCTTGACATTGTACGTTTCTGTGTGTTGTGATGTGAAAGAATTGACAGGGATTTTAAGGAAAGGGGGTCATAATAGGATTAACCTTTGTGAGTTTGGTCATATTCTGTAGCCTCCTGAGTCCGTCCTGATCTCTGAGCTCGTCGTGTTTCACTCTCAGATCAGTGACGTTTGAGCAGCGACCGAACCAATCAGCGTTGGTTTCTTTGGTGGATTGAAGTGAAACAGAAGAGACTGTTGAGTGTAAACAACATGGAGGCTTCCACGGATGAGATGAGCAGCTATGGAGCGAGCTCGGCATCGGTCTCTAGGATGCAGTCTAGACTGCCGTGCATAAGGAGCTGGACACACCAACGTGGGGGTAAACAGGGATAACGAGAGCTCAGTTCTTATCCCATCTGGCCGTGTCTGGCTGTGTCTGGCTGTCTGATTGGCTGTTCGGCCTGCGCTTCGGGGAGATGATGTAGTTTACAGGCAGTGCGGTAAGACAGAGACACAGTTGGCATAATAAGAGAAAGGCTGGCAGCACCAAGACTGAAATTGATTCATGCTTTGCTGAGCTGCAGAGAGAGGCTGTCTGTTGACTGTGTGTGTGTGTGTGTGTGTGTGTGTGTGTGTACGCAGGGATATACTGACAAAGTGCCAGCACTGCACTTAGTTTCCTCTTCTGCTTTTTATGCCTTTGTCTGCATTTTATTTTCCTAATGGCGAAGCGGAAATGCGGTGACAAAAGACCGGTTGCTCGTGTCTGATTGAGAGGGAGTGGTGCTCACGGAGATTATCAAGCTACAACCACACACACACTCACACACACACACACACTGACCAAATGTGCGCGTCTACTTTACTGCCATAAGCCTCCTGCACTCTCCGCCTGACGTGTTGAACAGCAGCGTCCTCACTAATGATCCTCATTGGCTTAAAACCGTAGCTTCAGACGGAGCTGGATCGTCTCAGGCCAGTTCTGTGAAGAAGTACGTGCCGCTCAGTCTTCACACACCTTCCACTAGTCGTCTTCATTTATCGTGGAGGGTAAATACACGTCAGGGATCGAACCGATATCGATTTGTTTTTGGACAGGCTTAGCCGATGACTGATACGGACAGCTGATTTTTGGAGCCGATTCTACTTCTTCTTCCTCAGTTTACATTAAAAAAAACACATAATAACAAATGTTACGAGTCTCAATTTTAAACAAATGAACATTTATTGAACTTAAAAAAGGCGTCTCCAGCAACACGGAGCTGCCTGTGGATTGGGTACTGTGTGTAATTGCTTTCTGGAGAGTGAGGGCGCACTCACTATCCATCCGTACCGTGCTCAAACAGGTTTCATGGGTAAAGTCTGGTTCCTTTGACCAGTGTGAGTGCAACCGTACCGCGTCTAGGAGCAGCACGCTTGCCATCCACGGCCCGTCTGAGAAAGGTGGGCTTTTGCAAAGCACGTTTGCACGTGTACGAGCACGAGCGTGCGCACGTGTACGAGCAGGAGGCCTACGGCGGTTCTGAGGTCATTTCCTGTGCGCCTGTTGGGACGTAGAAAAAAGAAGGAGGGACCATGCGCGGACATTTAAAACAATGGCGGTGAAAGGTTCACGTTGGTGTGATGCGGAGGTGGAGTGTTTACTGCAGATTTGGTCGATGAAAAGATTCAAAAACAGTCGACAAGACGCACAAAAACTGAGAGGTCTACGGAAAGATCTGGAAACAAAGCCACGCATCGCCATGACGTCATCAATGCGCGTGACGTGTTACGGCGTGATGACGTATAGGCAGCAAGAAGCATTCTCCGAGGCCCAGGTAGTGTGAGTACAAACGGGCCTGGAGGGGGGGACAAGGACCCTAAAGCACGGGCATGGGACGAATGGCAACCCATCCTAAGCCACCAAGTTATTTTAGCGTTCACGTCCACGTCCTCACATTAAACAGTGATGGATACGCCTCACTTATAGAAACGCTTGGTGCTGTTTCAATAATAACACCAGAGCAGAGAAATCCACAGGGAGACCGTCCATTGTCCTCTAACAAGCAGAATGTTCCCGTTCACGGCTGCGTGCGTTCTCTACCAGCGCCTCACTCTGAACGTCGATGTGAATGAATGCATTGATGTTACTGACGCAACTGTGTGTCATGAGCAGCATGTTGAGAACGTGCTCTGATGTTTATGGATGAGGCTCTGGGAACAAACACAAAGAGCCAAATGGACGGTGTGGTGAAAGGTCAACGGAGCGGTGAGAGAATGGACGGCTTTATTCTTATGAGCACTGATGAAAATGGGTTTGTCTTCTTTAAACTGTTTAAAAAAAAACATTGATTGCAGTTTTCCATGTGAATTGCTTTGACGTCAGGATGTCCAAATAACTAAAACACAACCTTTCCACTTCTGAAGGGAAACTTGATGCACTGGAGCTACACTGGTGTGACCCTGACCTCATGATTCTGTTCAGTGCTCATGGATGACCAACATTAATGTGCACCATTAGCAAAATTCAACCCTCAGTGCTTCACTTTAAACCCACCAGAGCTGTTGGGTCTGCACACACACACACACACACACACAGACACACACAGAGGCTGCTAATCTCCATCCACATTTGTCTGAATTCACCAGTTTGGCCGGTAAAAACACACATTCCTGCACACAGATCTACCCGTCTCCATCTTTGTTTGTTCTCCCGTCCCTCCGTTTGGCGCTGTGGGTCCACCTCTTCCACTCCTGCGTCAGGTCGGGCAAAGCTAACATCCGTCACGTAACAGTCTTCTCGATGTGCCGTTGTTACAGACCACCTCCGGTCCGTCGACACAGGGTTAGTTTATGGGTAGCTGACAGCACAGGGTGTCAGGGAGGTCATCGTGTTTGTCACAGGTTCACTGAAACGATGGTCAATATGGATAAGAAGGGAAAAATGGATAAAATAAGAAATGATCACAGAGGTTATAAAGGAAAGTACGATGAGAGCACAAGTTTAAAGGTAAAATCGCTTAAATTAGAACATTTCTTTACCTTTTATCGGCTGGGATTGTTGATTTTTTCTGCAAAGGAAACAGTACAGAACTGTTAGCCTGATGCTCTGACATCTGTGTGTGTGTGTGTGTGTATAAACTTAGATGCGTGGGTTATTCCCCTAAGCCCAGTGAGCTGTCAGCTTCCCAGAAGAGGTGAGGGGGGATCCTGAGGACAACAACAACAACAAAAAAACAAAAACAACACCCAAGGGAAGCCAGAGTCCTCCGTTAAAAGTCTCAGCTGTGGTCGTAAAGTGAACGTTCACTGCTGGGCACGCACGCACTTACTCACTCACTCACTCACTCACTCACTCACTCACTCACTCACTCACTCACTCACTCACTCACTCACTCACTCACTCACTCACTCACACAGCATGAGTCAGGGGAGCAAGTCAAGGGAATGACGCTGGGTGAGTTTCTGAAAGAGATATTTCCGTACATTTGTCTCCTCCTCATTATTCTTCTAAAGCATGGATGTCAAAGTCAAATGCATCAGTGGACCATGACTTTAGTTATTTCAAGGAAAACATTTATCAAACAGCAAAAAAGAAAATGTCCAAATAAAAACATGTTCCTTAATATCAAGATAAAGACACAGCTCCGTGAACATGAGCCTGAAACACCCTGTTCTCATCGTCCACCTTCCCTTTAGCCGTTATTGGGGGGTGCTGAAAGTTGACATCTGCCCTGAATGTTGATGAATAATGAAGCCGAGGTAGCCCACTTGCGGCGCTGCAGTGAGTTTGCGGGCTACCGTTGCATTGTGGGTTTTGATGCGTGAAAAACACCAGCGGGCGGCTGTGGCGTGCGGGACGGTTCTGATACTAATCAAACATCATCCCAGGGGCCAAGATCATTCATTTGCAGGCCGGATCTGGCCCCTCGGCCTTGATTTTGACACCCATGATCTAGAGTGTTTTAGGTGGATTATGGATCGGATGATTACAACCATAATGGCAAAAGCGTGAACTTTGCCTAAGCGCCCCCCAAATCTTCCAGAACATTATAAACAAGATACCAGGAAGCCACTTTCCCTTGATATTTGCTGTGGATCCTTATGTTCCCCTAATAGGATTAACCTTTGTGAGTTTGGTCTTATTTTGTACCCTCCAGAGTCCGTCCTGATCTCTGAGCTCCGTTGTGTTTCACTCTCAGATCAGTCTGGTGACGTTTGAGCAGTTTGAACCAATCAGTGTTGGTTTCTTTGGTGGATTGAAGTGAAACAGAAGAGACTGTTGAGTGTAAACAACATGGAGGCTTCCACGGATGAGATGAGCAGCTATGGAGCAAGCCGCTCACTAACTCTTTGTTCTCTGGATCCTTCTGTTGAATATGGACCGGGCTCCTGAAATTGGGCCTTTGATCCGTAAATTCACGTTTAACACAAAGGGAAAATCTCCTTTACCCACATGTTGTTTCCTTTCTGAGCTTTGCCTCCACGCTGTTAGCACGTCACACGCTTCACTCATCTGATTGGTTGGTTTGGCCCGTATGTTGGTGACAGACAGATGGTTTATCCAATCAGAAACCAGGATTTTCACCCCCTCCCCAAAGATCTCCAAACACACATCAACACAGCTTTATTTCAGAGGAACTATTTGGATACGTTGTGCATTATTATCGTTGCTAAGAGAGCAGAGCAACACCTAATGGCAGACAGACACAGTGAGCGACTAGCTACATTAACCCCAGGAGCTGGTGGTGACCCAAACAGACCTAAAAGGAGAGTGAGTGTTGGACTCCAAACGAATGCTTCTGTTGCTCTTTAACTGTGTAAATAGCTTACAAACCGGTTGTTATATCAACTTTAAAGGTGATAATATGTCAATGTTGTGTTCACAGTCTATTTCAGCTGCCTCCAGGTTGCCAAAACATTCAGTTGTTGCTGGTTTGAGTAGCAAAGTCTATTATATTTCAATCATGTTGCCAGTTTTTAGATTTCTCTTTAACCTCCACACTTTCCTTTGTTCCTCAGCTCTTATACACGGTGGTGATCGACATCTCAGCTCGGGTTTTGACCACAACCAGCCCAGCTGACCAACTGCTCCTCTCTCCCCGCCACTATCAGCACATCGACCCCGACTCGGGCACCCAGCTGCTGTGTGACAAGTGCCCGGCGGGCACCCACGTGTCCCTCCACTGCTCCCCGACATCCGTGAGGGAGTGCAGCCGGTGCCCTGAAGGCGCCTTCACTCGGGGCGAGAATGGGTTGCAGAAATGCCATCCCTGTCGGGCTCCGTGTCCTGCAGGCTTCATTGAGAAAGCAGTCTGCACGCCCATCCAGGACCGGGTGTGCACATGTCCCCCCAACAGCTTTTTGTACGGGGACGGTGGCATAAAGTGTAAGCCCCACTCACTGTGCCCTCCAGGGACCAGGGTGAAGAGGCGGGGCAGTGAAACAGAGGACGTACTCTGTAAGCCGTGCACCAAGGGGACTTTCTTAGATGTGGAGTCGAGTGTGGTGAAGTGCCGGACCCACACAGACTGCCAAGCTCAGGGGCTGGTGCTCCTCACACCAGGGACTAAAGAGGCAGATAATATCTGTGGACGGCCTTCTACAGCTCCCTCTGCCCTGTCATCTTCACCTGTCTCATCAACCCCCCCACTGGGGGCGGCACAGGCTGCGCTCATGGAGGACTTCATGACTTCTTCATCCACTCCATCATCGTCATTGACTGAAACTGCACATAAAGGTGAGAGACGCTTCCCATCCTTTGCTAGTTCAAATGTAGTAGCAGGGAAAAGCAGTGAAAATATTCCAAATATATCATAGACTTAAACGTTCAATATGTAGATTAAGCAGAACTTCGGCATCTAGTGTCTCAAGGTCGTCGTCTCAACAACAAAAAAGAAGTCCAGCAGTGGGGTTGCCAGGTTGGTCAGACCCGGCCCAGTAGCTCCAGGAGACCGGAGTCTGTTTGAGCCTGTTTGAACCCGTCCCCTCCAGAAAATCACAGCATCAAAACAAGGATTAGAGGAGTTTGACTGACAGTTAGCGTTAGCCGTTAGCATTAGCCGTTCCAGCTAAGTGCAGATGAAAGTGATGTTAGCATCAAGGAGCAGCGTAGCCATGTGGGCGTGCGTTTGAATGGCGTTCCTCTCCTTTCTCTCAGTCCATGGAGTGAATGCTCGGCCTATAGTGACTCTGGTTGTTGCCCGTCTCCGCTCACTCAGCTGCTGGGACAAAGAAGCAGCTGCACGATTGGCTAACTCCATTTCACCCAGTGCCAGCCTACAGTAGCTGCACCCAACAACAATCAACCCTGGCAACCAGCAACGCCCAACGCTATTGGCTGCTACCATGGAAACACAACGGGACAGAAAGTCACTGTTACTGTTACTGTGTGTTACTCAAATGGACTCATTCCGTGCCAAAGATCTTTTATATCATGTTCACAACTTTGTGTCCTATTACACTAAAGTAGCTGTTGCAGCATCATTATATGAATGACACTGTGTGAATTCCTGAATGAAGGACATTCAGAGGCATGGAAACAAACTGGTGGCAGCTCCCTATCTCAGGAATGTTACTATTTGTGGTCAGGAGGAGTTACGGGCTGCTTCTTCCTCATCCAATCCTGTTTTTCTGCCCCCTTCTTCCTTTTAGATCAGAGAGAATGAGCAAAATCCTCCCCTTTGTGTTCCCGTTCACCCTGTCATCTCTTCCCGTTCTCATTAAATCAGTCTTGTCTGAGTCATTCCTCAGAGTCAACCATCCACACCTATAATCCTGTCACTGCTGTTTGTGTTGGCATGGAATCGATGGCTCCTCAGCCGGTTACTTTGACCCCATCTGTGCTGTAAGAGGGGAAGTATGTGGGGGTGGGTGTTACTCATGTTATTTTTCACCTGTCTTTTACCGTCAGTGGAGAGGCTGGAAAGAGGCTGAGTTGTAGTCTGTGTGTGTGTGCACCAAAATGTTTTTAACAGCTTTAGCAACAGCAGCGATGAAAGCTCACCATGTTTCACTGGATGTAAAGAGTCTCTGAAGTTACATCACAAAATTCCTAGCAACCATAGATGTCCAGCAGAGAATCTACGGTGAATGTGTAAATATACACCTACTGGGTCCAAGAAGAGGAGACACCAGTTCCTGGAAAACATTCCTGCAACTGTCAGCGTGGAGTTCTGAGACAAAGCTTCAAAGGCCCAATTTCAGGAGCCCGGTCCATATTCAACAGAAGGATCCAGAGAACAAAGAGTTAGTGAGCGGCTCGCTCCATAGCTGCTCATCTCATCCGTGGAAGCCTCCATGTTGTTTACACTCAACAGTCTCTTCTGTTTCACTTCAATCCACCAAAGACACCAGGAGCCAAAACGTGTGCTAAAGTGTCCTCTAGGAGCATAAACGTGTGCTAAAGTGTCCTCTAGGAGCCAAACATGTGCTAAAGTGTCCTCTAGGAGCCAAAATGTGTGCTAAAGTGTCCTCTAGGAGCCAAAATGTGTGCTAAAGTGTCCTCTAGGAGCCAAAATGTGTGCTAAAGTGTCCTCTAGGAGCCAAAATGTGTGCTAAAGTGTCCTCTAGGAGCTAAAACATGTGCTAAAGTGTCCTCTAGGAGCCAAAACGTGTGCTAAAGTGTCCTCTAGGAGCCAAAATGTGTGCTGAAGTTTCCTCTAGTAGCCAAATTATGTGCTAAAGTGTCCTCTAGGAGCTAAAACGTGTGCTAAAGTGCCCTCTAGGAGCCAAAGGCCCAATTTCAGGAGCCCGGTCCATATTCAACAGAAGGATCCAGAGAACAAAGAGTTAGTGAGCGGCTCGCTCCATAGCTGCTCATCTCATCCGTGGAAGCCTCCATGTTGTTCACACTCAACAGTCTCTTCTGTTTCACTTCAATCCACCAAAGAAACCAACGCTGATTGGTTCAAACTGCTCAAACGTCACCAGACTGATCTGAGAGCGAAACACAACGGAGCTCAGAGATCAGGACGGACTCAGGAGGCTAGAAAAACTACTGTTTAGTAAGATTGGATTTAGATCTCGCTGCATATTGCATTTAGAGTCACACATATCCACAATCACTGCTGCTCAAAGCTTCTAATATGGTTGCAGCAGGTGCATTACCTGAAAGTCCTACGTACTGTCGATGTTAAAGACCTTTTGCTGCACATCAGCTTTATTTTTGGGATTACACCTGCACCTGTGTCCCTGTTTGCTGATAAAAGGATGAGGGATTAACACTCATCCAGGTGACAATCCTAAAAACATTCAGCGGCCCATATGATCTAATGTCATTATACAACACCAATCCCATTAGCCGGCCGCTGTACGGGCACAGAGCGAGCAGCAGAAAGGACACAGCGACCAAATCGATAATCAATGACGCACTACTCTCGACTGATCATTACAGTTTGTTCCCAGGCCTAACACACATCGTCCCTGCTGTCGTCCATGTCAAACAGGACAATCTGAGTTTAAATTTCAACAGATGTCTGAGGTTTGTCTGCTTGTGTTATAATTGTTCCCCTTTTTAGTCCTAATTATTCCTGCTTTGGACGCCTAAATCTGCTTAGATGTGCCCTTGTTTAGGCTTAATCACAGGGCAGACTGTGAGATGAGCAATTCAGAGTTCATCTGCTCTGAGATTATGAAGTGGAGCGCAGCTGGAACTCAGTGTAGTATACGGCAGATTGTCCGCCAGTGGAGATGAAGTCAAGACTGAATCCAGAGCAAATCGAGTCCTAATCAAGACTATAACAGGCAATAGTGTCTTTACCATAGTGAAGAAGTTAGGACTGATCTATAAGAAGAGGAATCTACTTTTAACATCAAACTAATGAATACATAGAGTTTAGACAACGTTCCCTAAAACTAATCCTGAATCAGCAGCCAGGAACAACTTCAAAACCGAGTCCTAGACAAGTCCAACCATGTACAAGACCCAGACACCGTGAGGAACTCGGAGTAGAGCCGCTGCTCCTTTGTGTTGAAAGGAGCCAGTGGAGGTGGTTCAGGATCATCTGGTAAGGATGAACCCTGGGCGCCTCCCTAGGGAGGTGTTCCAGGCACGTCCAGCTGGGAGGAGGCCTCGGGGAAGACCCAGGACTACGTGGAGAGATTAGATCGCCACACTGGCCTGGGAACGCCTCAGGATCCCCCAGTAAGGGCTGGTTAATGTGGCCCGGGAAAGGGAAGTTTGGGGTCCCCTGCTAAAGCTGCTGCCACCGCGACCCGACCCCGGATAAGCGGATGAAGATGAGAATATCAAGAATTGTTGGGGCTCCAGTGTACACTGTGTGGGCAACAAAGGATGGAAGAAGTCAGCAAGGGAAGGAGATCTGCTCCTGTTTGTGTGCCAGATTGCGTGCATGGATTAAAGTCTTAGGATTCCCTCCCGTGATGCCTTCTGTTTTCATTGTCTGGTATAAGCAAATCTCTGAAGAGAATTTAATATCTTCTCTCTCTTTCTTTGTTGTCTCTCATCTCTTACTTTATCTCTTTGCTCTCTGTTCTTTCTCATCTCTCTTCTTCTTCTCGCTTGCTCTATCTTTGTCTCCATTGATCCCTGATTCTTTCATCACAGGCGCCTACAGCCAGTCAGCATCCATCCAACTGAGGGGAAACCTGGGCGGGGAACACCACCGTGTAGTGGGGCTACTCCTCAGTCGGCCTGTTGCTTCAAACCCACCAAATCCTGATCCCCCACAGAGTCCAACACTCCCAGCTCACAAGCAACTCATGGACCTTGAGCACCAGCAGGGGCAACCCCATTCTGATACTGTGCCAGGCCCCAACAAGAGGGCGGGGGAGGGTCTGGAGGGTGCAGAGGTAGTCAGGGTTGGGACAGGTATTAGCAAGGTAGCTGGACAGGGGAGTGGAGTTGGTGGAAGTGGGGTCTCCAGCTACTACAGGCCCACTCGCAGGGGGTCCCCAAGGCCAAGCACCCATGACCACTTTGACATCAACGAGCACCTCCCCTGGATGATAGTTCTATTGCTCCTGCTGGTGCTGGTGGTGATCGTGATCTGCAGCGTGAAGCGTAGCTCTCGTGTGCTGAAGAAGGGCCCCGTGCAGGACCCTAGCAGCATCATGGAGAAGGCTATTCAGAAGAAACCATCTGCGCCTCCAACGCAGACCAAAGAGAAGTGGATCTACTACTCGAATGGGCAGGGTAAGCACATAGTTTCTTTCATTTCAACAAGGGTGTGTTTGCTTTTCTCAAAATCTCTAGATCTTATCACCCTTCGGTATCTGGATCACAGATTCAGTTTAGATGATTCTACACCTCCCTATCCACACTTTTAACTTAGGACAGTGAGTTCCAGTAGTAGGTACTCAAAAGCACATTGACAGTAGTTGGTGAAGGAGTTTCTAATTTACATCTTATGAAAATTCTTGACTCTGGTGCCCAGTGGTAGTATCAACTAAGACACTGCAATGGATTTGACTGGCGAACACTGAGATGAATGAGCTGAATGGCCACTTATTGGATTTCACCTTGCGCTCTATATGCAAATAAACATTCATTAAACACATGGATAATACAGCAAACATTGCAGCGTAAGGCTGTAGTAATATCCTACATATTTGCAAATTCAGGTCCATTTTATGAACCTCAAAATACAAGGTCATTGTCCACCGACCACCCCGTGGGACCTCCATGCCAACACCACCGCCTTTGCCAAGCAATGGCAGCACACTGAGCTTCAGAGAGCTGGGCATGAGAGCAGGCAGGTGGGTGGGCAGGTGTCAGATCTGTGCAGAGCACCACAAAAAAAAACACTGATATGTCACCAGCAGTATGACAACAACACCCGGAACAAAGATTCACAGGGTGTTCTCGGTGCTTTCTGTGACGGGACAAATACTGTTTGATGCACTGGTAGTAAATCTCAGTGGACATTGTGGAGAAAGCCGGTGAATGAGAGTGAACTTCTGGGGATGACAACAAGGGACACTTTGCAGATTTTCAGCAGGCAGACGCGTGTCCTCCGACGGTCTTTTTCCATCGGGTGAGGGGGGGGGGGGGGGGGGGGGGGCTCCCGGCTCTGGAGCCATTCCTCTGCATTTAGTGCCCATGCTGCAGTGACACTGAACCGGTTGAAAATCTGCAAAGTTATGTTATGTTGTCAGCTTACACTAGTGCTGGCTAGCTAGTTAGTTAGCAAGGTGAGACAGAACGCTGAACAGACATTTTAGGTGACCAAAATGTTAATGTTGAAAATGAAGGCGTATTCAGAGCAGCTGGATGTTGGTGGAGCGCCACCTACTGCACCGGAGGAAGAGTTACTCTTACTTTTCCCATTCAACCCCCTTTCATAAGTGGGGAACTTCAGTAATGTGGTTATTCCCTAAACTTGGTAAGACCATTTTCAGGTTACTCATGTGCATGGAAACGCTCTATCACTACTGTTATACCCAGACTCCTCTTCAGCTTCCGTCTGTTGACACTGTGGCGATCAACAGATAGTGTACATTTTGCCCCACAGCCGAGCTCTTGATTTCACACTGAAAGAGAGAAAGAGAGCCAAACCCAGGGGACACCTCCTGCCTCAGACACTCGACTCTCCACTTGGAAACTGTGTGTGTGTGTGTGTGTGTGTGTGTGTGTGTGTGTGTGTGTGTGTGTGTGGCGTGATAAAGCCGAGCCACCCGCCACCCTCTCTCCGCTCCCTCAGTGCCTGACCACAGAGAACTGGAATAATCTGGTTTCAGCTGCATCAGGGTTGTTGTTTGGTTGGCAAGGCACATTAGTGGGTCAATTCGGTCTGTTACAGGGCGACAAAGAGATATATAGATGGAAGGAAATGAAGAAAGAGTGAGAGGGTGCAGGAGCGGTGTGTGTATACGTTGTTGGGGAGGGTGGGGAGGGTTGTGAGAGTGACGGGGGAAATGTTGTATTGTACCGTTGTTGGCTAACCACGCTGGGGTTTCCCTGCCGTTACCTAGCAGCCATTGGTAGCCCAGATACTTTAGGTGCATGACAAAGAGAGGTATGGAAATACAAAGAGACAAGTACAGTTTCAGCCATTACAGAGACAATGCAGGTTTTCATCATGAGCTGTTACGCAAAAAAATCACCAAGCTTAGCGCCAATGCTGTAGTTATTCATTCATTCATTCATGTCGGGGTCGTGGGGAGCTGGAGCTGATCCCAGTTGACATCGGGCGTGAGGCGGGGTTCACCCTGGACAGGACGCCAGTCCATCACAGGACACATAGAGACGAACAGAGACAGACAACCATTCACACCTACGGGTGATTTAGAGTCATCAATGAACCGAACACCTGCACGTCTTTGGACTGTGGGAGGAAACCGGAGAACCCGGAGAAAACCCACGCAGACACGGGGAGAACATGCAAACTCCACACAGAAGGGCAACGCAAACGCCTAAAGAACTACTTTCATTCTTAAAATAACAATGAATCACATTACTGTGTTATGTGAAAGGGGTCAACCCACAGAAAATGATCACTCAACAATTATCTCTCAGCTCAAAGTTTTTTATACGTCACAAAACTTTACTGTTTTGGTTCAACATCACTGCTCTCATCAACCTTTAAACAACAGACCGACAGAAACAATTGGTCATTCGACACTGCCTTCAAAGTTCTCCTGTTACAGAAACAATTTATAAGAGCGTTTTTGATGTTCTACTTCCACAGTTAAGGTTTGGTTAAGCTTCGTTCACTGGAGCAGCATGTTTATGATCTTGGTCGTTGACTGTTGGTAAGATATGGGACGCAAGTAGTGGTTTTCATTCTCAGACAGAACGGATTGTCTTCAAATTGCATCAATATCATATTGTACTTTTGATTGCACAAATCATAGACTGTATAAAATATGGATGTATCCCATAGGTTTCTGAAGACTCATTAGTGTCGGAGCCTCCAAGTTATATCAGAATTTAACCCCTGTACAGTTGTTATAAACTGTAATAGAGACAAAAACAGACAAAAGGTTTGGCAACGGTCTCTCTCTAGTGAGTCAAGTGGCCTTTGCACTGTGTTGTTGTTATTTTAACTTGATTTGATCCTTTTGTTTACTCTCCATTTTTATTATTATCTGTGTTGCACTGTTTTTAACAAATGTGCGGTGTGCCTGAGCGCTGATGTCCGAACAGGTGCACATAAAATGACCTCAGAACCGGCGTAGGCCTCGTGCTCGTACACGTGCGCACGCTCGTGTTCGTACATGTGCAAACGTGCTTTACTAAAGCCCACCTCTCCCAAACGGGCCGTGGACAGCAAGCGTGCCGCTCCTAGACGCTGTACGGTTGCACTCACACTGGTCAAAGGAACTAGACTTTAGCCGTGGAACGTGCTTGGGCACGGGACGGATGGACAGTGAGAGTGCGCCCTTAAAGGCCGCTTTCTAAACTGATCTTTTTACATTTGTGTGCGTGTGCATGTTTGTACTGATGCATGTGTGTTCTCCTGATAGAGTGAGTATTCCTGCGCCCATGTGAATGTATTTATGTGGAGATGTATGTATACACATGCAACCCAAACAGCTATTTTACACCGCTGTTTACTCTCTGCAACATAAAACAAAACAGCTTCTTAATCCTTCCAAGGTGCGTGGCTGGCTCCCCTTGAAGGTTGTAATGCCCCTTTACTAGAGCAGTTAAAACACTCGGGCAATAAAGGAAGAAAGAAAGAAAGGGAAACGTCAAAGCACAGATCACACACATACAGCACTTGGCATTTGCTCAGGAAGTAATGAAAACTGCTACTCCTGCACAGCGGGGCTGACTGGGGCTTTCCAGGGCCACGGGCCAGATCTTTATTGCACAGGATCTGAAAAACCTGTTTGTTTATCTGAAACCAGGGTACAGCAGTCAAATTAAAGAAAAGGGAATCACAAAAATGTTGTATCAAGGTTAGCTCGGGGCTAACTACAGTAGGCTGACCTTACTGTTACAGCAGGGGCCCAAATTTGTGTTTGCACAACTGTGTTATTTTGTCACGGGGGGGCGGCAGTAACTCCGTCCTTGGGGACTTTGGAAACGGAGGGATGCTGCTTCAAGAATGTGGACTGGTAGCTTGAGGAGTCCCAGTTGCCTCCTGGGCTCTGCCGAAGTGCCCTTGAGTAAGGCACTGAACTGCTCAAGGTGCCCGTCCATGGGCGCTCTGACTGTTCTCTAAATGAAGCTGTAATGTTTAGAGTTAATCTAATGGAGTTAAACTAAAGTCTAACTTCTTCTCTTTGTATCCAAATAAAACCGGGGATATTAACAAAAGTAAAGCTGCATCTGCCTTAAATTGTGTCTCATAAACACACGGTAAACACACAGAAATGGGATGAAATGATGTCTTTTTTGGTTTTAAAATGTCTGCAATGCGATGGCAGTCTTGATGGTCAGTGAGTTTCATCATGTCGGCAGTCGACCAAACAACTAAATATCAAAATCATGCATGAAATAGGCTTGATAGGCTGTCAAAGGTTGAATATGGAGTATGAGCAGAACACTGCTGTCTATTGTTAAGATCGTAGTGGCAACAACAAAAAAGAAGTCCAGCAGTGGGGTTGCCAGGTTGGTCAGACCCGGCCCAGTAGCTCCAGGAGACCGGAGTCTGTTTGAGCCTGTTTGAACCCGTCCCCTCCAGAAAATCACACCATAAAAACAAGGGTTAGAGGAGTTTGACTGACAGTTAGCGTTAGCCGTTAGCGTTAGCCGTTCCAGCTAAGTGCAGATGAAAGTGATGTTAGCATCAAGGAGAAGCGTAGCCACGTGGGCGTGCGTTTGAATGGCGTTCCTCTCCTTTCTCTCAGTCCATGGAGTGAATGCTCGGCCTATAGTGACTCTGGTTGTTGCCCGTCTCCGTCACTCAGCTGCTGGGACAAAGAAGCAGCTGCACGATTGGCTAACTCCATTTCACCCAGTGCCAGCCTACAGTAGCTGCACCCAACAACAGACAACCCTGGCAACCAGCAACGCCCAACGCTATTGGCTGCTACCATGGAAACACAACGGTACAGAAAGTCATTGTCAAACCTGTATATTCTGTACCCCTCAAAACGCCCCGTGAGTGTTTTATTATTATTTAACATAAAGTTTTTAATAAAGATTCGACATATTCAACCTTTAATACCCATAAATATGGAAAAACCCCAATGGTACATAAAGGTTGAAGCACGTTGCGTTGAGTGAGGTCACCTGGCATGTTATTTACAACCTATATTTCCAGAGTCAGATGCGGATTGTGGAGGAAAACATGAAGGAAAACAACATTCTACCTGCCCACCATCCTCTCTCGTTAAACATCCACACCGTTTATAATGCCAGACCCAGCAGGGAGCCACATGTTAGAATATACTGCACTGTGCAGTACCAGGGTGGGCCGAGGAAGCCTGCTCGCACTTCAGCCTGGGTTTGATTGTGAAGGGTAGCGTTTCGGGGGGATTGTTGCCTGGTTGGAAATATACAGCTCTTGTTGTGGTCCCGCGAAGCCACACACACATTTCACCCATTTAATGTTGTGTGTTCGGAAATTGGAACGAACGTGAGAGGACTACGTGATGTGATTAACAGAACGGTATTTGGAAAGATGCTGATGCACACACACACACACACAGACACACACACACACACAAACACAATAACAGGCTGCTGAGACATCTTGTTGAATCCATATGTTTTCTTTCTTCCAGTAACCAGTGACTTGTATTTCATCTTTTTTCCCACTATCACATTTTCCCATATCTATGGGCGCCCTCCCACTGTTCCTCCGTCCCGTGCCCCGTGCTTTAGGGTCCTTGTCCCCCCCTCCAGGCCCGTTTGTACTCACACTACCTGGGCCTCGGAGAATGCTTCTTGCTGCCTATATGTCATCACGCCGTAACACGTCACACGCATTGATGACGTCATGGCGATGCGTGGCTTTGTTTCCAGATCTTTCCGTAGACCTCGGAGTTTTTGTGCGTCTTGTCGACTGTTTTTGAATCTTTTCATCAACCAAATCTGCAGTAAACACTCCACCATCGCATCACACCAACGTGAACCTTTCGCCGCCATTGTTTGAAATGTCCGCGCATGGTCCCTCCTTCTTTTTTCTACGTCCCAATAGGCGCACAGGAAATGACCTCAGAACCGCCGTAGGCCTCGTGCTCGTACACGTGCGCACGCTCTTGCTCGTACACGTGCAAACGTGCTTTACTATAGCCCACCTCTCCCAAACGGGCCGTGGACGGCAAGCGTGCTGCTCCTAGGCGCGGTACGGTTGCACTCACACTGGTCAAACGAACTAGACTTTAGCCGTGAAACCTGTTGGGTACGGTACCTATGGACAGTGTGAGTGCGCCCTATGATGTGTTGAATAGTCAAGCTGTTGCACCCACACATACAGTTGCTAGAAGAAGGCCAAGAAGAAGAGGTCGGCCAGAGCTTTGAAATACGATGCCTTGCGTTATCAGAATGCTGTGTCATTATCATTGTAATCAGGACTGAAGTGAGCCACTACAATGAAGGGTAGCTTGGGGTTTTGTTTACAAGTGAGCGTAACATGGAGTAAGAGATTGACAGGCAACAATAATGCTGACACTGTTTGCAGACTATTGTGGTGAAGGCAAAACTCTCCATCTCCAGCTAATCGACAGTATACTCCAAATTTCCCCTGTGGTCATGAGCTCATGGTAATGACCGTAATGCCACTGCGGATACCGGCGGCTCTTTATTTTGTGAGGTTGCTGAGCCTCAGATTCCCTTAGAGATAGGATGAGAAGCTCAGACATCTGGAAGGAGTACAGTCTGTGCTGCTTTTGCATCAAAAGAAGCCACTAAAGTGGTTCTGGCATCTAATTAAGACGCCTTGTTGATTCCTCCCGGTTTTTCGGGACACATCAAACTGGGAGGAGAAGCCAGGGCAGACCCAGAACACATTGGAGGGATTACACATGCCATCTGGGAACACCTCGGGACCTCCCAAGAAGAATTGTCTCGGAAGAACGATGCCTCTGCTACCTGGCTTAGTCTGCTACCACCTCCATAACCCGCTGGGTGGTGGGTGTGTGGATGCCCCCCCCAATTTCTGGGATTTCCCAGTGCAACCAATGTCATGTATGGGAACCACACAAGTACTGACTGAACATGTCAACACTAACTCAGACCAAGTACACAAGTAGTGTAAACTGCTGTTTAGTGCAGCAAATAAAAGAGCCCGTCCACACGAAGACGCGTTTTCCTGTAACCGAATAGGATCGAACCGGGATCTTTTGAAACCTGGTGCCTGGAGTGGGAAGACTGAATGTAGTGAGAAAGTGGTGCCTGGGAGTGCTTTGGGACGGGGAAGGGGCTCCCAGCAGCCCCCTCTGCTCAGTGAGGACACTAACTGCAGAGTGAAGGGGCTCCCAGCAGCACCCTCTGCTCAGTGAGGACACTAACTGCAGAGTGAAGGGGCTCCCAGCAGCACCCTCTGCTCAGTGAGGACACTAACTGCAGAGTGAAGGGGCTCTCAGCAGCACCCTCTGCTCAGTGAGGACACTAACTGCAGAGTGAAGGGGCTCCCAGCAGCCCCCTCTGCTCAGTGAGGACACTAACTGCAGAGTGAAGGGGCTCCCAGCAGCACCCTCTGCTCAGTGAGGACACTAACTGCAGAGTGAAGGGGCTCCCAGCAGCACCCTCTGCTCAGTGAGGACACTAACTGCAGAGTGATGGGTGCATCAGAGTCCAGAACAGCACCAAAGTCTCCACTAAGACCAGAACCAGGGACACGTTTGTCTGTAGGATGGAGGAGGATTTGGAGAGAAACTCTCCGGTGTTTGGATTCTCCACAGCGTCTCCCCGTCTCTTCTTCTGTTGTTGGTGTATTTCTGTGGCCGTTACAGCGCCACCTCCAGGCCTGGCATGGGTACTACAGTGTTTGGAGTCGCTGCACCTGCTTTCCTGTGGACGCACACATTTAGGAGTCGAGGCCGAGTGGACGGGAAACATTTAAGAGCGGCAGTATGTACCCTTTTACTGGGTGATGGAAAATACACAGCCATTAGTGTCACAACAGAAGCCATTATCACGTACACTGTGAAACAGGATGAGTCACTTTCAACACATACTGAGTCTGGGAGAGGACATGACTTTCCAACACAACACATGTTCATTAAAAAATCAACTGTTTCTCATTGTGTGGTGTGATATTTGCATAAATGACAGTGATGCACATTCAGGATAGCTCATAGTTTGTCCCCTCCGGGCACCTGTACCGTGCTTTATATGACAGTTTGACAAAACACGTCAGTTCAGATAAATAACAGCAACTAGCTGCTGTTTGACATTCAAGTTTGTTTATGCTTAGGAGAGCTTACAGGTCTACACATAGGGCAAGGACGAGTGCAACACACACAAGTAAACACTCCATCCACGCACACACATACTCTTATCTGCAGGCTGACACACTGACTTATATAGGTCATTTAAATGTGGTCAGCTAGCAGTGGCAGTGAGGCACGCAGAGCAGGGGGAAGCCTCCTCTGTCGCTGCGTGTTACAGCCAGCGACAGGGATGAGAGTGGTCGGGCTCCAGGCCAAGAAGGCCAGCACGCGAGGTCATCTGCGTCCCTCCAGGATCCACGCGAGTTTATTAATCTGGAGCACGAGTAGGGGATTGTGTGTGTGTGTGTGTGTGTGTGTGTGTGTGTGTGTGTGTGTGTTTACCGAGTTTTTGAGCCAACAGGAGTAGCTCGAGTTACTCGATTACAAAAATTCATTGGTTGGATAGGATTGGTTTATACCTATCTGGTGCGTTCTGCGGCCCTGTCGGGGTCGCGGGGGGCTGGAGCCGATCCCAGCTGACATCAGGCGTGAGGCGGGGTCCACCCTGGACAGGACGCCAGTCTATCGCAGGACACATAGAGACGAACAGAGACAGACAACCATTCACACCTACGGGTGATTTAGAGTCATCAATGAACCGAACACCTGCACGTCTTTGGACTGTGGGAAGAAACCGGAGAACCCGGAGAAAACCCACGCAGACACGGGGACAACATGCAAACTCCACACAGAAGGGCCCCAGCTGGGATTCGAACCAGCAACCCTCTCTATCTCCCTCACGTACGCGTGCATACTCAAACACAAACACACACAACCACCCGTGAATACTCGATTACGAAAAGATTCGATAGCTGCGGCTCTAATGAACTGTGAGGTTAGTTTAGGTTTAAGGCTTTGGTGAGGCTGAAGGTTAAAGGAAGAATTCATATTTTAACATTCTGTGAAGGTTTAGTTTTAGGTGCAAGAAAAGACTGTGGTTTGGGTTTAAATAAACATGTTATTTATGTACGTAGCTTAAGTTACATTATTTATATGATGTAAGTTTTAAAAAAGTCAACCTTGTGTTTTGGTTTCACGCGCGACATGAACACCATGGAAGTACTGGGTTCACTACCTTCCCAACCTTCTCCCTGTGCTGACTTTGGTGCATCCTCTCTACGCGGACTTTGTTTCCTTTTACACTAGGTCGCCTCACCGCCGCACACACGCCAAAGCCCGGTGTGTCCCGTACAGACCCTAAAGGATGCCTTGTGCATCGGTATTAGACGATGAGGGCCGATGACAAAGTTGCTCTATATGACGAATTAGGAGTGACAGGCTGCCGTGTAAGCATGTGTGCCGGCTCCACATGTCTATTTATACTCGCCTCTCGGCTTATTTGTGCGTGCATTTCTGTGTGTGTGTGTGTGTGTGTGTGTGTGTGTATTTATGTACACGCGAGTGTGTGTTGAGCCAGGAATTACGACCACTAGTTTACATCCGTTTAATCTCTCTGAATCATCTTGGATTTGTGCACTTAGCATGTTTGCTGCAGCAGACATTAATCAGGGATCAACCTGATACTTAACATGAGTGGTGGAGTTAATGCTGCGTTCATGCTCTGGTCACGCAGCGCAGGAGGCTTCAGTGGGTAAAATATGGTTTGGTGAATAAACACCGAACCAATGTCAAAAAACAAATATTATCATTTTCATTTAAACTGGATGGAAAATGGTTTTAATCATTTAGATCCAGTTCAGAGTTCGGAGAGATTTATCGTCGCTCGGGGGGAAATTTGATCTGCAGTAGGCGTAAAAAAACAAAAAACGATTTAAAAACACTGTTAACAACTATTTAAGCCAACAAGAAGATCACTGGCTACACAGTGGTGTAGTGGCCCTTCTGTGTGGAGTTTGCATGTTGTCCCCGTGTCTGCGTGGGTTTTCTCCGGGTTCTCCGGTTTCCTCCCACAGTCCAAAGACGTGCAGGTGTTCGGTTCATTGATGACTCTAAATCACCCGTAGGTGTGAATGGTTGTCTGTCTCTGTTTGTCTCTATGTGTCCTGTGATAGACTGGCGTCCTGTCCAGGGTGGACCCCGCCTCACGCCCGATGTCAGCGGTCCATTCATCCCGTTCCCAAGCACCAACGACGGCTGAAGTCGAGTTTGTTTGACCAGTGTGAGTCGAGCTGTTCTGTGCACAGGATCAGTACGCTTCCCACTGTGGCCCGGTTCAGAGGACGGCTTTAGTAAAGCACAGGTGCACAAGTATGAGCACGAGCACGGGGCTAAAATCTATAAGCATTGGGCACGGATCATCTGGGCCAAGATGATGTAATGCACCAACATCCAGAAGATCAGATTGTTGTCAGACTATTGATGGGTCTTATCAGTTGCCTTTCACTGCCATAGATATGAGGCGGTACGGCTCTACTGTACCTCCCAGTTGCCTCGGTAGGCCGTTATCTATTGTAATGGTAAACTGGATTACACAGTATTACCTCAGTTTTACCACTGCATCGCTCTTAACGGCTCAACTGTGGCGCTGCATGATGATGGAGTTTGACTGTAGGAAGTATTAAAAGACCAAAAGTTCCACACAAGGAGGAAGGTTGAGGTGGTGGACGGGTCAGACACACAAGTTTGAGTCCCATGTGCAACAGTGACTTTTAAAGATAACTTAAATCTTTAGTATATTAACCCACACCAAGATCTTTCCCTCCCAGACCGTTAAAAAGTGACGCAGAGGGGTCGTAACAGTGACCGGCATCGAGCCTTTGTGTGATAAAAAGCTCTTTACACGCACCAATGAAAGCCTGGCTGAAGCACACACACGAGGAGCGTATCAGCAGCCTTTTCCGTGCCACACAAAACAACCCAGCTACTGTATTTTTGCTTGACAAACAGATGAGTCAGCATTTGTATTTCCAGCCAAGTTAGTGTCAAGTCCCATAACAGTGTGTGAGGAAGTGGAGCAGAGAGTGTGTGTGAACAGGCAGCAGGGCGTCGGAGGGAGGGAGCTGCGTGTGTCAGGGTATTTGCATGCGTTTACTGTGACACACTTACAGTGAGGGTAATAGAAAAGTCATTTCTGTGACAATAATTGAATAAAAGAAGCTGCCAACAGCCGTCTGCACAGCTGTGATCCAGGTCCTGTGTGCTTCTCTAGAAAATAGGACTGTGCTCGACCAAGGACTTTCTTGGTTGACCAGTGGTCGTCATTCAGAGCGAGTAGTCGACTAATCGACGCATGTAAATATATATTTGAAGTCGTGAGTTTGAGCCACTTTGCTGTTTACAGAACCTTTTCACTGCTTCATCAATGTTTCTGCCAAATCTCTGTATCTCCTTGTTTAAAATGGTCTCAAGATGCAGTTCCTTTCCAAACCGCGACCAGCGCCAAACCTATTTTTAGCCTTAATGCGTTACGTCCTCTCGACCAATCAGAATCCAGTGAGCGTTCTATGCGATCCAACATGGCGGCGCTCTGAAGCGTCCGTCCGTTCAACATGTTCAGACTGAGTGAAAGTGAAAAAAACGACTAAAAACAAATGAAAAACACCACAAAAATGGGACAAAATTACTAAAAACAGATGCAAAATACCACAAAAAGTGAAAAAAACGACTAAAACAGATGAAAACACACAAAAAAAGGTAAAAAAATATGACTAAGAACAGATGAAAACACCACAAAAACAACTAAAAACAGATGAAAAAACACAAAAACGATTAAAAACAGATGCAAAATACCACAAGAAAGGTGAAAAAATGATTATAAACTGATGAAAACTCTCGACCAATCAGAATCCAGTGAGCGTTCTATGCGATCCAACATGGCGGCGCTCTGAAGCGGGAGAGATTTTTGTGTCGTCCGTCCGTTCAACACGTTCAGACTGAGCCATAAAAACCATTTTGACACAAACTGAATATTAACCAAATGTGTGGGTCTGGGTAAAAAATGTAAAGCCCCAGAAAAATATTCAAATGGATTTATAGCGTTTTGGAAACGAGCTCCTCACATATATCCCCATATAAGAACGGCCTCAGCGACTGTATAACGTAATTAATAACCATTATGTGCGCACAACCGCACACTAGTCTGCCTGTTAATGACACCGTAAAAGCAAAAACGAATAGTCTAATACTAGCGTAGAACAATAAAATGTATTTATCTCTGCTTTCAAACTTTGCGCCGCCATGGGCAGGTAGCTAGCCTAGACTCATCCCATCCTCCCTCAGCTCACTCAACAGTCTCTCCTCGTTTCGTCCCTTAAATCCTGCTCTAAACCGACGCTGATTGGTTCGGTCGCTTGGTCAAACTTCTCCAAAGGCGAGTGATCACACAAGCTGTTAAGAATCCGATCCACCTCTTTACCGGAGCAGCAGAGGCTCAACAGCCGTCTGTCTGAGATTAATGACCCAGACCACGCAGCAGGTGCGTGTCTACATACTAAAATAAGAGATCACTCCAGTTGATCCATGGACATCCGAGACTAGTGACATGCCGTCTCTCACATCACCCTGTGTGTGGATGTGTGTGTGTGGGGAAAGCTGAGGTGTCGGTTCAGCGGTGGTTCTGTCGCAGTGAATTATCTGAACTCCTTGAGTGCCAGTGGCCTCATGACTTAGTTGGACCGCGTGTTGGGGAATTGTCATGCTGTCTGCGTAGGATGGACTTGCTCTTGTGTATACAGTTCTTCGTACCATGCAGTTTTCCACTGCATGGTACGGCTCAGCTCGACATGACTCAACTTTTGGCACCAGGTACTTTTCTCAATCGTTCCTCTGCAGAGAAAACCCCTCAACGTAGGTAGGATTCTTAGTGGATCGCCATTAGACTGTTAGGGCGCCCTCCCACTGTGCGTCCGTCGCGTGCCCCGTGCTTTAGGGTCCTTGTCCCCCCCTCCAGGCCCGTTTGTACTCACACTACCTGGGCCTCGGAGAATGCTTCTTGCTGCCTATACGTCATCACGCCGTAACACGTCACACGCATTGATGACGTCATGGCGATGCGTGGCTTTGTTTCCAGATCTTTCCGTAGACCTCAGAGTTTTTGTGCGTCTTGTCGACTGTTTTTGAATCTTTTCATCGACCAAATCTGCAGAAAACACTCCACCTCCGCATCACACCAACGTGAACCTTTCACCGCCATTGTTTGAAATGTCCGCGCATGGTCCCTCCTTCTTTTTTCTACGTCCCAACAGGCGCACAGGAAATGACCTCAGAACCGCCGTAGGCCTCGTGCTCGTACATGTGCAAACGTGCTTTACAAAAGCCCACCTCTTCCAAACGGGCCCTGGCCGGCAGGGGGGTCACAGCTGTGTTCACTAATTGACTCATCCTTAGATGAAGTTGCACAAGCTAGAACAGTATACTTCCAGACACACGCTCACACACATGCCAACAAGAAGCTCATTGACAGAAAGAGAACAGTGGTGTATTGTGTGGTGCATAACATGAGGGTAATTGTTGGCTGTTGCATCATGTTAGCTAGCACAGCTTACAGCTACTGGCCTACATTGTTCAATAAGTACATTTTAGTCATCGGATGACGGGGGGTGTTCTTGTTGTCGGCTCCGTTCACCTGCAGTGACACATCCTGTAACGCTAGTGCTAACTGCTGTAGCCCGGTTAGCTAAGTGCGACCGAACGCTGTATTTCCAGATGCCAAAATGTTCCAGTGAAGTGTGATGAAGTGTAAACGCAGTGAGAGGGTCAAAGTCCTGAGACTTCAACACAGACAACACCCAAAAACAAGTCACGCCTATTTTAACGTCCACAGTTGCCGTGGATACACATACAACTATGTTTACACATATCCTGATTGACAGGTGGCTGTGTAGCCCCGCCCTAAAGCATCTGTTGCTTTATGATCCATTTTTACTCTAAATTAGATCATAATTGACTAAATGAACGGCATTCTGTGTTGAAGAAGACTTGAAACTAGAGATTGAGACCATAAACTGTATGAATGAAGGTCTACAGCACACACTCACACACTTTTTGTATCATATACGTCTCTGTTCATTACACATAACATAACGTGTCCACTATGACATTATCTCTTTCATCGCCCGTCCTCATGTACTCATCCGGGCTGCTAACATGTGCCACCTGGTGGACGCTGCAGCTACTGCAGCCAGTGAAACTAACACAGGAATAAATTATGTCTGACCCCCGTATTGATGCTACGGCAATCACGCAGAGCTCAGGTCAAATGAAAGGGGAAACATCTGTAGTCAGCGCTTCAAATTCAGCCAGCAAAAGACCCACCAGCACCAGGGGTCTAACCCTGGACCCCCTTCTGGACCAACCGCTGTTAAACACGTTAGGCCCAGCTCTGCCGTCGGCCACCAGCCCGTTGGTCCTGGCAGCACAGGGGTTTGGTACGGTATTGGAGTTGTTACTGCTACTGAGGTAGAGCCCGTTTTGGGTCTAGTCTAACTTCTCTTTCTCTTCCTCTGCTCAGGGGTGGATATCCTTAAGCTGGTGGCGGCCCAGGTGGGCACCCAATGGATAGACATCTATCAGTCGCTGGCCAACGCCACCGAGAGGGAGGTGGCTGCCTTTTCCAACGGCTACTCGTCTGATCACGAGCGGGCGTATGCAGCGCTGCAGCACTGGACCATCCGGGACAGCGACGCCAACCTGGCCAAGCTGATCAACGCCCTGCATCGACAGCGCCGCATCGACGTGGTGGAGAAGATACGCTGCGTCATGGAGGACGACCCGCAGGTAGGCCGAACAGATGGGTGTGCAAGACATAGCCTGTTTTGAGCCAGGTGGATTCAGTGGCAGGATCATATTTTTGACCTTTCCTATGTTCTCATCTTTTAAATCTTCAGCTCTGTCAACGTCACTGGCACAAGCTGTAGCACACTCTGTTCTTTGCATCTCTCTCCCACTGAAATCTAATCAGGGGGAAGCTGCGCGGTGTGTCCCACCGGAGCCAATCCCTGCGGTTCAGCTGCATTCCTCACATTAAAGCAACAGTTCACTTTGGGGGGGTGATGTGATGTTAAAGCAGTGATTACAGTGTCAGCGTCGCAGCCTGTCTTTGCGTACTGAACTGTTTTGGAAAATTCGTGTTGGAGTGAGTAAGTGAGTTCGTGAGGGAGGGAGGGGTGTGACTTATGTCTGTTTAAGGCCAGAGTGCATCTCAACAGAGGAACTGGGACATCACCAGCTGAGGCGGAGCCAAAGTGGGCACTTTAAACACCACGCTGCAGCACCGCGGGACCATTTTATTGTTATTTGACAATTGTTTGCCCCCAACTGAAGGATTAAACTGGTGGAAAACAAAGACAGGAAACAGGTTTCATTCTGACATAATGTGACTGTTTATGAGTAAAAGAAAAGTCTAAAAAAAAGTCAATAACACATTGTAACGGCCTGCAGTGACTGTTGATGTTAATGTTAGAACGTGTCACTGTTGGAGTGAACCACTGAGATTTCCCACAGGTCAGTGAAGTTACACGTTGGGTTTTTTAGAGAGGCGTGAAGCCTGGAGTTAAAAAGGCGAGTAAAAACGAGAGTGAGGGCGCACTCACACTGTCCCTCCGCACCGGGCCAAAACAGGTTTTTTTCAGGTAAAGCCTAGTGCGTTTGACCAGTGTGAGTGCAACCGCTCCACGCATAACTGTGGCCAGCTGGCCGTCCACGGCCCGTTTGGGAGAGGTGGGCTTTTGTAAAGCGCATTTGCACGTGTACGAGCACGAGCACGAGGCCTACGGCGGTTCTGAGGTCATTTCCTGTGCGCCTGTTGGGACATAGAGAAAAGAAGGAGGGACCATGCGCGGACATTTAACCCCAACAACAATGGTCCACGACCTTTTTTCATCAGTGCAGTTTCATAAACACAACTCTGATGCTTTTCTTCCTCTCAAACCTCTCAAACGTGTTGTCATGATGCAGCGTGGTGCAGCGTGGTGCACGCGTGTACCGCTGTTGAGTTAGCAACTCACATGTCTAAGTCACGGGCCGTCTGGTATCAGCCTCATACTGTAGTCCTGCAACTATAGCGGCTTAGTTGAGCCCCTGGATGTGTCACTGATGACGCTTACCGCAGTCTCAACGCCGATTGGATGTTGCGGCGTGATGCTGCCTGAAAAGTTTGATGTTTTAAACTTTATTTGCGTCGCTTCAGACGCTCGAGACGCTTCATGCACGCCATGTCTCGCCGCACTAGATGCTCCATTCAGGCAGCCGAAACCTGAAACGTGTAGAGTTGCCGCTAAATTCGCGTCTATCACGTTTGGTGTGAACGCAGTTCCAGGACCTATTTTCATTAGCGCAGTTTCATAAACACGACTCTGATACTTGTCTTCCTCTCAAACCTGCACACGTGTTGTCATGATGCAGCGTGGTGCAGGCGTGTACCAGGATGACTGCTCACATGTCTAAGTCACGGGCCGTCTGATATCAGCCTCGTACTGTAATCACAAACACAGGGGACACACAGAGTCCTTCATCACCATTTACTTTCCTCCCTCTCCTCTAACGTCCCAGTGATTGGTATCAAATGAGTGCCCTTGACTGCACTCTCCAAGGTCACAGCGCTGCACAGTCACAGCCTTGTTCTGGTTTTAAAGACCCACCAGTCGCCTCACTGTCTCAGCTCTCGAGCGGTCTGTTGTAATTTGGCCTCTCATCACAACGTAATAACGAGCATATCCGGCACTCGTTCTCTATCGTTCTTACGAGATTGATCGTGGACGAGGGAACAGATAATGAAGCTGTAGGGTGAGGGCGAGGCCTGGTGGTCATGGAGAGGTCAGTGTGTTAAAGGGACCACAGGAAGTTGGGGCAGTTCTCTCGGGTCAAATCAAATCAGACATTGGGCGACTTAAGCCACAGCGGTCACATAACGCCACACGTCACCCTGTGTGGGTCGACTCGTAGCCGTGGTTACAGTAGCTAACAGAACTTAGCTCTAGCTCTGCAGCCTTTCATATCCGTCTCCTCATCTATTTTCCGTTCTGCTTCCTTTTCCTTTGTCCTTCTTCGTTAAACCTTTCCTTTCCTCTTCAACTTCTCCACGTGTCTCATGTTCTTTGCTTCTCTCCCTATTTCTTTATCGTGCCGCGTCCGTCTCTTTTTCTGTCTCTCCTTCCTCTATCGTCACACACACAGCCCCCATCCCCCCCTCCCTTCGTCTCTCTTCAGCGCAGTAATGAACCTGTGGTTTGAACCAGTAGTGACTGGTTTGGGGGATGAGATCACAAGAGCAGGTCTCGTTTTTCCCCAGTTTGTCCTAAAGGTCGCAGCAGCAGGGAGGTCATTTCATTTACACCACACACACACACACACACACACACACACACAGGCACACACACACACACACACACACACACAGGCACACACACACTGGTGATGGTGGATTTGTGCTCAGTTCACTGTCCGTCAGGCCTGATGAATGTCTGGGTCAGCGGACTGCAGCGTGACACAACGTGTGTGATTGTGATCGAACAAACACGCTCTGTCTCACTCACAGTGACGTGCACATATACTGCACACACACACACACACACACACACACACACACACACACACACACACACACACACACACACACACACACACACACACACACACACACACACACACACACACACACACACACACACACTCACACACACACACACACACTGTGACAAAGACACGTTGGCTTTCACACAGCAGCAGAACAAATGTTGTTAAGAGCAGATGCGACGGAAAAAACATGTTTTTGTTTTTTACCCATGAGGGACGATAAATATATAACGGCCTCAGAGGACAGGAAGTCAGTGAGGACTCAGATCCCAGGCACAATTATACAACCTGACATTCAAGTTTCCTGCAGAGATGTAAACTTATGTCGTTACTGGTTCTCTGTGAGTTTGTTTCATGTGAAATTTGACTTTATTTTTATTTATTTTCCATAGGATTCAGATTCAATTGTCAACAACCTGCATCATGTTTATTTGTCACTCACTGCCGTGTTCATGTCGTTATGTTGGTTTTAAATATCGGGGCGACTGTGGCTCAGTTGGTGGAGCGAGTCGGCCAATGTCCGAAGGGTTCGATCCCCGCTCTGCCCTACTTGTGTCATGGTCGTTGTGTCCTTGGGCGAGACACTTCACCCACCTCGCCTCGTGTGAATGTGTGTGACTGTTGTGTGTGTGAGGAGGTGGTCGAGGGGCCGTAGGCGCTGATTAGCTGCCACGCTCCCGTCAGTCGGCCCCAGAGCAGCTGTGACTACCGCGCAGTTCACCACCACACAGTTTGTGTGTGTGTGTGAATGAACCTGGACTCTGTAAAGCGCCTTGAGCACTGAGAAAGACGCTATATAAATCAAAGCCATAATAACAATAATAATAATAAATAACTGCCAGGGGCAAAAAGTAAAGATTATATATGAGCTAAACAACTGAGAACCATGTAAAAATACGCAGCCCTGATTACGGAGTAAAATGATAGATAGATAGATAGATAGATAGATAGACAGACAGACAGACAGACAGACAGACAGACAGACAGACAGACAGACAGACAGACAGACAGACAGACAGACAGACAGACAGATAGATAGATAGACAGATAACTTTATTTATCCCCGAGGGGAAATGAGGTCATCGTAGCAGCAGCGATACAAAGCAATCAGAAATACTGAAAATAAGATAAAATATAAAATACAAAATATGAACAACAATAAAATAAAAGTACAGTATCACAGATAGACACTATATTACAATATGCTATGTGGATTTTAATGTGCAAGAGAGATAAAGGTGCATTTCAGTGATAAGTGAGTGTGTTTCCTGAGTGTTGCTGTGCAGCGTCGTAGAGTGAGACTGTCCTTGTGTCTTGCAGTTAGTGTGTGTTACTGTGCGACTTCTGTGTTTTTAAAGGGTCAGGAAAACCCAAAACAAACTAACTAACCTCGTACAACCCCACTTTAAAATATCCAAACTATCCCTTTTGGTGTGTTGTTGAACATACGGAGTAACAAACAAGTCCACGCAGCCGTTAGCAGCAGAGCTCCCGGCCCAGCATGGACCACCAAGGGCACACACAGACGGGAGCACCAACACGGCGTTCGCTTCCCCCCTCCAGGGCCCGAGTGTTAACATCGCTCTGTGTATCATTCTGCTCTCACGACTGCAGCAGGTAGGAACTGTTTCCTGTGGCGTTCCTTAAGACAGCGAGGTTGAATGAGTCTGCTGCTGAAGCTGCTCTGAAGCTCGTCCAGGGTTCCAGGAGGGGATGAGAGACATCGTCCATGATCATCCTGTGCTCCACCACCTCCTCCAGGGTGACAACAGCAGACCCGGCCTTCTTTATGAGTTTGTTCAGTGTGTTCGCGTCTTTTGCTTTGGTGCCTGCACCCCAGGACACCACAGAAGAAGAAGAGGGTGCTCGCAACAACAGACTGATAAAACATCTGAAGCATCCGGTTGCAGACATTGAAGGACCTGAGCCTCCTCAGGAAGTAAAGCCGGCTGTAGGAAAAATGTAGGAAGCAGTTGAGTCAACCCTGTCAGGCTGTTCAGTGACGTAACGCCTTTTCAAAATAAGATTTCCGGGTCCAAACCTCGTGTTTCTACAACACCTCAGTGTCGTGTTCCCAGTTGTTTGAACAGATCTGAGTTTAAAAACAACGTAATCGTCATTTTACCTCTTTCTCATGGATGAAAAAGAGTCAAACCGACCAAAGAGGTGATCGTGATTGTTCACATGTTCGGCCGTTGTCTGTTTTGTTTCAACGGAGCGTTTGGACCCGGGAATCTTATTTTGAAAGGGTGTTACGTCAGAGTGAACAGCCGGATAAGCTGAAGCAGGTGCTGTGGTCACGGCCGTTCATCCGGAGGACCAAAAACCAAACAGATCAGTTTAAACATGAAGGACTAAAGGTGAAACTTAAAGCACCTTTTACTGACTCCTCCACTGTGTTGGTGCTTCTGTCTGTCTCTGACACGGCTGTGACGCGCTGTCATCCTGGTCCTCCACTGTGTTGGTGCTTCCGTCTGTCTCTGACACGGCTGTGACGCGCTGTCATCCTGGTCCTCCACTGTGTTGGTGCTTCCGTCTGTCTCTGACACGGCTGTGACGCGCTGTCATCCTGGTCACACAATAGGTCACAGCGTCAGTGTCAAACATGAAAGGCTCGCTCCCCTCTGCCCACCCAGGTGATGCTCTTCACGTACGTCTGAGAGCCTCTCGAACCCCAGGGACTCTGGTCCCCAGCTGCGACTGCGACGCTTGTTTTGTTTTCACCTTGTGAGCCTGTGTGTGTGTGTGTGTGTGTGTGTGTGTGCGTGTGTGCGTCCGTGAGTGTGGTCTTGGGGTCCAGGGGGTGGTTTGGAGCATTTTGTGGAGTCTGCGTTTTATAATTTTAGCTTCTCATGTACACACACACGCACGCACGCACGCACGCACTCACACGCACACACACACACACACACACACACACACACACACACACACACACACACACACACACACACACACACACACACACACACACACACACACACACACACACGCACACACACACAAACACGGTTAGCCATCGGGAGCAGTTTGGGGTTTGATATCTTGCTCAAGGACACTTCCACATGTGGACAGGAGGAGCCGGGTATCGAACCATCAATCTCATGGTTGAAGGACAACTCTCTCTACCTCCGAGCCCGTGCAAAACATACAGTCGCCAAACTTCACAAAACTTTAAGAGTGTGTAGTTGAAATCCAAATGAAGGCTGACTTTGAAATTGAGTGTGACCCAAGCTAAAGGGGCCTGAAGCAGGGGGTTAGCATTAACGGGGCTCCATCTCCGTGTCCTCCCATCTTGTGGTCTGTTGTTTCCTTATGCCGGCCGCCTTGAAAGGCTCTTGAAAAGCTCTTGAAAAGCTCTTGAAAGGCTCTTGAAAGGCGCTGTGCTACTGAGGCCGGAGCTGGAGCGCGAGGGTCACTGCGAGGAAGAGCAGTAGTGTTGTTCCAGAAAGCTCTCAGGCTGCTGCGCTGCTAACTACTCCTGTCAGCACGACACAGGGCCCTGCTGGGGACAGGGACTCAGGACGCACACACACCGGGCACACAGCCCAACACACACACACACACACACACACACACACGCACGCACGCACGCACACACACACACTCACACACACACACACACACACACACACACACACACACACACACACACACACACTGAGCCAGCGAGCCTCACTGGCAGAGTTGCTGCAGTAAGTATGAAGGGCAGAGGATGGACACACACACACCGGGCACAGAGCCCAACACACACACACACACACACACACACACACACACACACACACACACACACACACACACACACACACACACACACACACACACACGCACACACACACACACACACGCACTGGGGATAGTTTGATTAATTAGAACATGTTAAAGCAAAGAATAATTACTCTAAACTGATGAGTCATTAACTCAGATGCTGCTAACAGAGGAACTTGTGCACCTCACTGTTAGACACTCTACGGTGTGACCTCACGGCACGTTCAGCCTTTACCTCTAACTCATCTGTGACATTTAAAGTACGTCTTTTCTCCCTTTTACTTGTTCCAGGGGGGGAACACTCCCTGGATAAGCCTGCGTTGATGTCAGACGCACTCACAAACACGTGTAGATCCCTCCCTCTGAAAAGAATCAGAGCCATTTCTGGGAAACGTTGTCGTCCTCTCCTCCACAGAGTAATGGATGCGGTTTCCTTTTATCATCATGGGGCTCTTTATGGAGGGGACTCAAAGGCGTCTAACAGGACCCGAGTCATAAACACCCAATTATGGAAGGAATTACAGTTGATTGTGCATCATTGTGGCAGGAAGGGATAATGACTTCTGTGTGCTGTGGAGTTTTTACTGTGGATTTGCAGAGAAGTAGAAAGCAAAGGGGAGTGTGTGTGTGTGCGTGTGTGTGCGTGGGTGTGTGTGCTTGTGTGTGTCGGTGTGTGTGTCGGTGTGTGTGTGTGTGTGTGTGTGCATGTGTGTGCGTGTGTGCTGTGTAGTTTTTTTTGTGGATTTGCAGAGAAGTAGATAGCAATGGGGAGAAAGACGTTTTTGACTGCGTGTGTGCGTGTATGTGTGGATGTGTGTGTGTGTGTGTGTGTGGATGTGTGTGTGTGTGTGTGTGTGTGTGTGTGTGTGTGTGCGTGCGTGTGTGTCTGTGGGTGTGTGTGTGTGAGTTCTTTTCAACTACTAAAGATACAGGCTCTTAAATGACCAAAAACGTCTCAGGTTTACGGCCCTACGACGACACTTGTCTAACCCAAGTTCACACGAGTCGGCTTCTAAAGAGTCCTGGGTGCAAATGGTGGACGCACTTCCTTCGATTCTAAGACACGTGCGGTGAGGGCTCAGCATCAGTCCATGGGGTACACACACACACACACACACACACACACGTATTTGCTCTACCAGGGGCGTTACCAGGTGCTTATTATCAAAGCTGGTCTACGGCTGCCTCAGTCCGTAAGTTTGTTAGTTCCTGAAAATCAAAGTCAAAGAATAACACAAACAAAGTAACTGATCGCGGCAGTGATAGATGTTCTTTAAATGTCACAGATGAGTCAGAGGTAAAGGCTGAACGTGCCGTGAGGTCACACCGTAGAGTGTCTAACAGTGAGGTGCACAAGTTCCTCTGTTAGCAGCATCTGAGTTAATGACTCATCAGTTTAGAGTAATTATTCTTTGCTTTAACATGTTCTAATTAATCAAACTATCCCCAGTGTGTGTGTGTGTGTGTGTGTGTGTGTGTGTGTGTGTGTGTGTGTGTGTGTGTGTGTGTGTGTGTGTGTGTGTGTGTGTGTTTACCGAGTTTTTGAGCCATTTTGAGCGAGGACACGTTGGAAAATGAGGTCAAACGAAGGCAGTTTTCATTTCTACTAAGGGTCAGTTTAAGATTGTGACTCTGCTTTCGGGTTAATTAGTTTAAAGGGTTTAAGAGTTAATTGTTGGGCTGAAACAATTACTGGAGTAACTCGAGTTACTCGATTACAAAAATTCAATGACAAAATCTCCGCCTCAATGATTCGTTTGATTCCTATCTGGTGCGTTCTGCGTCCTGTTCAGCGCAGGAACATCTCACACTTAGAAAAGCAGCCAAATAGGTGAACGTGTCCACTGTGAACTACAGCTGTTCCACCACAACAGCGTCACGGATGACTCAGCGTCTGGGCCGAAAGCCACTTCATCTTGAATCTTGAATCTGATCTACAAATGTCATGGAACAAATACACGGAGTGGATTTGTTTTTCATATAACAACAAATTCAATCCATGCTGGCAGCCTGGCTCTAGGTGTATCAGTGTCAGTTATTGGATGGATTACCACGACATACCGACATCGGTGAGCCCCTGACTTTTCTTCTGGCGTTACTAGAAGGACAGAGATTTCACTACGTCAGCAACAGCAACTAAAATCTGGCACAAAAGTGCAGTAACTTCAGGGCGCCCTCCCACTGTTCCTCCGTCCCGTGCCCCGTGCTTTAGGGTCCTTGTCCCCCCCTCCAGGCCCGTTTGTACTCACACCACCTGGGCCTCGGAGAATGCTTCTTGCTGCCTATACGTCATCACGCCGTAACACGTCACACGCATTGATGACGTCATGGCGATGCGTGGCTTTGTTTCCAGATCTTTCCGTAGACCTCGGAGTTTTTGTGCGTCTTGTCGACTGTTTTTGAATCTTTTCATCGACCAAATCTGCAGTAAACACTCCACCTCCGCATCACACCAACGTGAACCTTTCACCGCCATTGTTTTAAATGTCCGCGCATGGTCCCTCCTTCTTTTTTCTATGTCCCAACAGGCGCACAGGAAATGACCTCAGAACCGCAGTAGGCCTCGTGCTCGTGCACGTGTGCACGCTCGTGCTCGTACATGTGCAAACGTGCTTTACTAAAGCCCACCTCTCCCACACGGGCCGTGGACGGCAAGCGTGCCGCTCCTAGACGCGGTACAGAGTCATAGAATAACACAAACAAAGTAACTGATCGAGGCAGTGATGGACCAGCAACTTCCATGTTTTACGACGTGAAATGACTTGTATATATATATATATTTGTATATACTGTTGCTCTATTAACTATTCATTAAATGCATGAATAAAGCACGTGTTTTTACAGAAGTTGGCCACAAAGAAGCTCGATGAATGCTCAGATCAATCAGCTTCCTGTTAATATTTCAGGATATATCTTGACGGTTCAAAGTGCAAAGTCAGACTCATTGTCACGCAAACATCGGCAGCGTTTGGTTTTGTGTTCACACTCTGGGTTCAGATCAGTGTCATCGTGGTGATTGCACTTATCCAAGGTCATATTTAGGATCTGACTGTCTGCAGATGCCTCATCGTTCGTTCACAGGGAGGAGGAAGAGACACCAGAGGAAAGAGAAAGGGGCTCACATCCTCCACTTCTCTGTCTGGTTTCAACTCTCCTGCAGCAGCCCAGCTAAAAATAGACACATCCATCAGACAGCTGACACTCGGCCGATCAGATGGGAATACCATCAATAGTTTCATATTAGTTACATATTTCTGTTATATAAAAGATGCATTGGCACGTTTTCTCATTAGTTGGCATGACATTAGTGAGAACATCCATGTTTGCAGGACTGTAACGAGCGGTCTCCACTCGCCAAATGCGACTAAAATCTTCCCCTGGCGACTTCATTTTGGAGGCTCCACGCCACGGGGCGGGTAAATGTTTGTCCTCATGGTCGTGCTCGAGCAATACATTATGCAAGATATAGCAAAACATTGTAGTCGCTATAAAATGATAAATTATGACGGTAGCGAAATCGATCTACCGGTCAGTGCTGGTTCCTACCCTCACCTGTGGTCATGAAAGCTGGGTCAGGACCCAAAGAACCAGGTCCAGGTCCAAGCGTCTGAAATGTGTTTCCTCAGGAGGGGGTCTGGAGTCTCCCTTAGAGAGAGGGGGAGAAGTTCAGCATCCGTGAGGAACTCGGAGTGGAGCCGCTGCTCCTTTGCGTTGAAAGGAGCCAGTTGAGGTGGTTCAGGATCATCTGGTAAGGATGAACCCTGGGCGCCTCCCTAGGGAGGTGTTCCAGGCACGTCCAGCTGGGAGGAGGCCTCGGGGAAGACCCAGGACAAGGTGGAGAGATTCGATCTTCACACTGGCCTGGGAACGCCTCAGGATCCCCCAGTTAGAGCTGGTTAATGTGGCCCGGGAAAGGGAAGTTTGGGGTCCCCTGCTGGAGCTGCTGCCCCTGCGACCTGATCCAGGATAAGAGGCTGAAGATGAGATGACGATAGCAAAGTCTAAACCAGTGATTTGTTGCGTATCGCACTGAAGTAGGTGGTTTGGGCTACTTGACTCCACTGGGCTGAGAAAAAGACATTTGGCCACATTAGAGATAAAAAACCAAACTCGTATTGTTTTAATGTGAGGAATATGTGATTGGCATGAGGTGTATTCAGTTGTCATGAGGGGTAAGAGAGGACCTACTGACCCTGACCCCACCATCATCGACACTGGTTCTGTGGTTCCAGTTTTTACATAGGTTGTTTTGTTGTGTCTTATGCTTCATGGCAGTATTCGATCTGTTTTTTGTGTTTGTGCTGCGAAACCAGAGAAACATTTCAAAGTTTGTGTCATTGGTAGTCTGACAGCACTCTTTGTGGGTAGCTGTAACCTGTTTATATAACAAGGTTAACATTTAGCAAGGTCAGGATTTGGGCGTGTTTTATTGAATCGGGCAGTTTCTAAATTGTTATTGAGCTGGAAACTGTCAGTCTGATCTGGAAACCCCGCCCTGGGTTAAACATTGGAGATAAACTATTGTAAAAAAAGTGATTTATCAACAAAGAGAATCAACGCAAAAGGAACAAACAGACGGGAGCAATCTGTAAAGTCAGTAGTGAAGTGAGTGGATGAGTGAAACCATGTTGTCGGGGTATCGAGCTTTGCAAATAAAGGAAAAGGAAACTAAAAAGACACGGCCCAAAGGTGGTGGAGGAGTCTGCTGCAGCTGCTGCTCTGCCTCATGCAGCACGGAGCACACTGTGCACAGGTGTGTGTCCCCCGGAGAGAGAGAGAGACACACACACACCAGAGGAACTGTCACATCACTAAATATTGTGTATCTCAGGTCCCGTTTACACGTACACAGCTATTTTTAAAAACAGAGACATTTCCCTGCGTTTGTGCCCTTCGAAGCACGCAAACAGAAACAGTTCTTCCTGAATTCACCTCTGAAAACAGTTCTTTCTAAAACCTTGTGTGTGAGTGGAGATTTTGAAAAACTCTGGATGCATGTTTGCATGTAAACAGAGAAGAACAGACGTCACACTCCGCCTCAGAGCTTGCACTTGCGTCTGAGGCGTATGTTTACATTTTCACTGGGCTGTGGTGATCATGGATCATTGGCCAACGTGGTCTTGAGACACCTACAGGTTTGGTTTGCTCTTGACGGCACACAGGTTAGTGTAAACGTAAATGTTTCTGGAAAAGGGGACAGGTGTGCACGATGTTATATTTGAAAACAGACAGAGAGACGGGTCAGGACCCAAAGAACCAGGTCCAGGTCCAAGTGTCTGAAATGTGTTTCCTCAGGAGGGGGGCTGGAGTCTCCCTTAGAGAGAGGGGGAGAAGTTCAGCATCCGTGAGGAACTCGGAGTAGAGCCGCTGCTCCTTTGTGTTGAAAGGAGCCAGTTGAGGTGGTTCAGGATCATCTGGTAAGGATGAACCCTGGGCGCCTCCCTAGGGAGGTGTTCCAGGCACGTCCAGCTGGGAGGAGGCCTCGGGGAAGACCCAGGACCAGGTGGAGAGATTAGATCTCCACACTGGCCTGGGAACGCCTCAGGATCCCCCAGTTAGAGCTGGTTAATGTGGCCCGGGAAAGGGAAGAACCTCGGAGTGAGAGTCCTAGAGAAAGGTGATACAATTAGAAGAGGAAGAAAGAGAAAAAGAGGAACAGAGATTAATAAAAGGAGGATGTGAGGATGGAGAGAATCAGCAGAGGACAACTGTGTCGAAGCTTCAGTTTGTCACACGCGTGTTTTTCTACTCTTCTTGCTCCGCCTCCTCACTTCTCCTGCTTTCTCTCTACAGTTTGACATCAACCAGCTGATGACCTCAGTGAATGTAAGCCAAAGCCTCAGTCCCATCCACAAGCCGCTGGAGTCTCCCAGCAGCGTCGGCGGCAGCAGCAGCCACAGCGGTGGGAGCGCGGGCGGGGCCAGCGGCGTGGGCGTGGAGCAGTCGCCGGTGGACCGCACAAAAGGCTTCTTCCCCGACGAATCGGAGCCCCTCCTTCGCTGTGACTCCACCTCCAGCAAAGACTCCGCCCTCAGCAGGAACGGCTCCTTCATTACCAAAGGTGAGCGAGTCCGTAAAACAGCGTCCGTGGCCAGAAACCACGGTGGACTTTGATCCGACTCCACTGTCAGCATGGTGTGACAGAGTTTAACAAGAACACCTTTCATTAGTGTGAATAAACATTATCTCTCAGGGCGCACTCACACTGTGCCTCCGTACCGTGCCCGAGCACGTTCCACGGCTAAAGTCTGGTTCCTTTGACCAGTGTGAGTGCAACCGTACCGCGTCTAGGAGCGGCACGCTTGCCGTCCACGGCCCGTTTGGGAGAGGTGGGCTTTAGTAAAGCACGTTTGCACATGTACGAGCACGAGCGTGCGCACGTGTACGAGGCCTACGGCGGTTCTGAGGTCATTTCCTGTGCGCCTGTTGGGACATAGAAAAAAGAAGGAGGGACCATGCGCGGACATTTCAAACAATGGCGGTGAAAGGTTCACGTTGGTGTGATGCGGAGGTGGAGTGTTTACTGCAGATTTGGTCGATGAAAAGTCATTAAATATGAAGCAAAAACAAATGATGTTAAGCGTGAAGTTAGAGGTTAAAGGTTGAATGGGGTCTAATTGACCCTAAGGAGAAGAGGAGGGTTAAGTGAATGCTTCAGGTGTCAGTAAGAAAACTGTCTGCATACACGCGTTCTTCAGTTTTAGTACTCACAACATTTAGAGCGAGTCACACTTCGTAAGAGGTTCCCAGGTGTGACTTTAATTAAGCATCTCACATCTCCACTAAAGGCCTCTCTGGTACCCAAGAACAGTGACTGTTGAATGACTCCGACACTCACTAATGTGTCTCACACTCACTGAACATGATGATACAACAGTGCACTCAGTTTAAACGTGTGAGTGGATGCCCTCATGTGGTCACTCTGGGTATTGCTGCTACATCAAAACCACCTTCGGCCTTTCCTCACATCTGATATTTCATTAGCAGTATAGCTTTATGTAAAGTTTTGGTTAGCAAGCTTTAAGATCATCACAGTAACACTTTACCTTCTCTGTTTCCCCTCCAGAAAAGAAAGACACCGTTCTGCGGCAGGTGCGTCTGGACCCGTGCGACCTTCAGCCCATCTTCGACGACATGCTGCACATCCTGAACCCAGAGGAGCTGCACGTCATCGAGGAGATCCCGGCCGCCGAGGACCGGCTGGACCAGCTGTTTGAGATCGCAGGGGTCAAGAGTCAGGAGGCCAGCCAGACGCTTCTGGACTCGGTCTACAGCCACCTCCCGGACCTGTTATAGTGGAAGGAACAACACGGATGAGAACCGGGACGGGGCCTCAGCAGGAGGGATGACTCGGATCGTTCGGATGAAGCTCGGGTCGATGTTTGATCTCTGACTCATCACGTTACATGATTTGAGCTCGATGTTGGAGATGGTGGTTATCTGCACCGCCTCATTCAAATCATTATTGGTACTTTACTCCTCTTTACCTTCCAATCTGTGTCTCGTGTATATACACTATTACTCCATCCTCTGCCACGATACAGGGTCAACGCTCAATGTGACGTAAGCATTCCCAGTGTCGCACCAGGGAGTGATTCTTCACCTTTCCTCGAGTACGTTCAGCCTTTTTTAAGGTGGTATTTTAAGGGTGTCGTGACCTTTACAACTTAGAAAAGGCTGGTTTGAAGAAGAGCTGACTATATGTTGGAAACATAAAACGCACTTTCTTTATCTCACCTGGCCAATGCCTTCGTTTTTAAAGGGTAATTCCGGTGTTTTTTGTCGACTGTGCCAATCACCCAAAGGCTTCCCTCGCCTTTAAAGTGAGATTACGGCGTAAAATCATCCTAGCGTCTTTTTCAACGTATGCACTCATCAAATAATCCATCGAGACAGTTTTAGTGTAACAACTATTAACGGAGAAATCCAGGTGAGTGGCTAACAGGCGGACGTGGCTAACAGTGGTTAGCTCAGGGCAGTACGGTGAAGGCATTCAAAGGTCTTTTTTAACCACTAATGCTGCTGAAAATAACAGTAAACCTCTGCAGCAGCATGAGAAGAGTCCCTACACACACAACAAAGCACCAATGCGCTCCTTCCTTTGGGATTGACTTTGGTAATCCACTGTAATGGACTTTACTATGAGAGGAGCTGGTACAGGGGTCAGTAGGTAAGTCTTTAAAACACTCTTTAATAAACTCTGGCTTCACTAACTACGCTGTTGGTGCTTTGTTGTGTGTGTAGGGACTCTTCTCATGCTGCTGCAGAGGTTTGCTGTTATTTTCAGCAGCATTAGTGGTTAAAAAAGACCTTTGAATGCCTTCACTGTACTGCCCCGAGCTAATCACTGTTAGCCTCTCTCGTGGATTTCTCCGTTAATAGTTGTTACACACAAAAAATTGTCTAAATTTCTTATCTGATGAGTGTATTCGCCGTAAAAGACCCTGGGATGACTTTACTCCAGAATTACACTTTAACATGATTTCAGTATTTAAAGGAAATATAGTTTAAAATGGTGGTAACCGCTAAATGATTGCAAGAAAGGAAACTACACACAGACAATAGTAAATAAGCTATCACTCTAAATGACACTGGTATTATTCTGAGGGTTTTAAGGTGTTTTAGACTCATGTAATCCACATTCACTGATGTTTTGCCCAGGGATGCTGAACCCGGGAGTTGTGCCTGAGCTGGTCCCTTTTCTCAGCCCCTCGTTTTTTTATTTTTCCATCTCCTCCGGTTGTACCTGGAGCGGCTCATCGGTGGGTTTTAGCACTTGTTTAAGTCAGCAGCGCTCTACCAGACCAGCAGGGGGCAGTGTTAGATTAGAGGCTCGACCTGCTGCTCTGGAACCAAAGCCATATATCAAGGATACCTAATCTATGACCCTGATATATGGCTTAGCCTTTCCACTGTTTGCTTTTGGACGATGGCTCCAAAACAAACAATGAACCGAACAGGAAGGGTGCGACGTTTTTCACGCCCCTCCCTGCGTCTCTGGAACCAAAGCCATATATCTAAGACGGTTTGGATACGTCGCTTTGGGCTCTCCGTCACTGTTGGACTCACGGACAGTATCAAATAAATACTCCTTCAACTACGCACATTCAGATCTCTGCTAGCTAGCTAACCCCCGTTCGCCTCAGCAAATGTAGCGTTGATAAAGTGTTCTCGGTACATTTTGGAGCTTCATGTGTGGCCGTCTGAGTGTTTTATAGTTAAAATGATAGATACAAGATTTGTTTCCCCATGCAGTGGTACGTTGCGTCGTGCTCTGTGTGGTTATTAAAACGTAATAACGATGCACTAATTTGATTTTGTACTGGAGGCGCAGACGTGTATTCTCTGTCGTTTTCACTTCTTTTCTGAAATGCTAACGTTTGATTTCGTCGTCATGTTTTCTACATTTAGTTTGATTTACTCTGTTATTGTAGCATCTCTGTGTTATTATTATTATTTGGACTTCTTTGTCTCTCGTGTTCTTATGGGCATTCAGACGTATCCCCCCCCCCACGCTTGGTGCGACGCGATGACCTGGCTGGGATGTAACATATGCATACTCCATACTCTACTTGAAGTCTGTCTACACGCGTTACTTGATTTGAACCAAGAAGAAATAATGTATTCTCTGCGTTCCTTCCAAGTCAACGATCTTAAAGTACTTATAAAACTGAAAAGCACCAAAAACTCATCACCGGTGGGAGAGGGTTTGACAGGCGCCGTGAGAGCAGCCGACCACGGACTCTCAAAGCCTCTGTGGTGCTACATGTGAACTCTCACCAGTTGGCCTGACGCAGGGGGAGCGAACCCCAGACGAAGGACTATTTCCAGTGAAATAGATCGAGGGTTGTGCTGCTTTGCACCGTGGGATGTTGACGATGACGATGATGTTGATGGCGATGATGAGAATGTGTGAGCTTGCTCTCCGCGACGCTGTGGAGACTCAGACTGCAGGATGTGAGCTTTTTATTTTCTAAGGAAGTCCGTCAGGATGAAGGTGAGGTGTGAAATGCACATGTGGGTGGATGAGTGGATGATTTCATCAAATTTCACGTGTGTAACCAGTATGTTTACTACTATGTAACCTCTTAAAATCAACCAATTAAAGCTCAAAGCATTTGTCATAACTTTGTGTGTAGTTGTCACTCATTCAGACAGGTTTCGTACCTTTTCCAAGGTAAAGGTCAAACACTACAAGGTCCATTTTCAAGCTTTTCTAGCACCTTAGGGCAAATCTCTACAAATACATATTGAAAATTATTATTTCACCCTTTTTTATCCCATTAAAAGAGACGTTATTGTGCTGTAAACAACTATAATTGTGTTTTGTAACACCAGAAGGATAAGAAAGCAAATTACATTTCTATCCTATAGCTGTTTGTTGTGAATGAAATGCAATTAAAGCTCTTTTCACACCTTGAAACACATCAAAATTCAAGCATTTTCAAGGATTTCAAGCACCGGTACGAACCCTGTTTAGATCTTTGTATGTGATTAATACCGGAACACTTGCTTTAAACATTTAAAGTTTGTATATTAACATAAATCTGCACAGAAGAAGAAGAAGATACGATTCATTTCTGGATAACAGAGCAAACATACTGTAAATAAGATTTGCATTTTTACCTGAAGGTTTGAATCACAGAGACATGTTTGGATTGCTCAGGTCACAAAATAGGTCGACAATGAGCTGCACAACAAATGCAACAGGATCCAACTGTTTTGGATTTCCTTATGTTGCCTAGATGCCTTTTTTTTATGTCAAATTTCCTTTTAAATGTCCACCCTTTTATGTTGGATATGCCCGATTTGGTGGTTCCAACTATTACTTAAGGTGTTCACCATGGTAATACCGACTTCCTGCCCCGTTCCTGGGGTGGGAATCTTTGGGTGCCTCACGATTCAATTCCAATTCTTGGAGTCACGGATTCGATTCAGGGTAAATTTTTGGTTCAAACGATTCTCGAGTCCATGCTTCAGGATCCACTCCAGTCCTACACATTAGATTAGACTTTAATTGTTGAAAGAGGAATCAACTTACTGCAATAATGTAAACACACAAAGGCAAATCTGACCAAAGTTAATTTATTCATGCTTAACTTTCTCAATTCTCAGTGACTAAAAAAACAAAAGTGCTATTAACATACCGACTATAAGTCTCTCTCGAGTCTAAGTTGCGGCAGCTAAAAAATGCATAATGAAGAAGAAAAAAACATGTATAAGTCGCATTTTGGGGGGAAATTAATTTTATAAAATCAGACCAAGAACAGACATTTCATCTTGAAAGGCAAGTTACAGTAATAATAGAATAGAGAACAACAGGCTGAATATGTGTCTGTTATGTTAACATAACATTCATTCATCTTCAACCGCTTGTCCCTGTCGGGGTCGTGGGGGGCTGGAGCCGATCCCAGCTGACATCGGGCGTGAGGCGGGGTCCACCCTGGACAGGACGCCAGTCTATCACAGGACACATAGAGACGAACAGAGACAGACAACCATTCACACCTACGGGTGATTTAGAGTCATCAATGAACCGAACACCTGCACGTCTTTGGACTGTGGGAGGAAACCGGAGAACCCGGAGAAAACCCACGCAGACACGGGGACAACATGCAAACTCCACACAGAAGGGCCCCAGCAGGGATTCAAACCAGGAACCTTCTAGCTGTGAGGCGACAGTGCTGACCACTAATCCACCGTGCCGCCCATTTATTCAGAAAACTAAGCGTGAACGACATAAACTCTCGATCTCACTCTAAATCACTAAATCCATTCAGTTCTTCATCCTCGGAACCTCCAAAAATGTTTTATATACAAATCAAAGGGCTCATAATTATCTTCAGACTACAGAGAAAGTATGTTTTCATCGTTTAGACCCGACCTAAATGGAGTCATGTGCAGGAGAAGGAGGGTGCGCGGCTAAAAAGAGCTGTAGTGAAACACCTGCAGCAGCTTAGGTCCCGTCTCCGTAAAGGTCCAGTCCACAACTCTGCTGCTCACACTTTAAAACACTGTGCCTGATGTTTTTTCTATTGTTTTTCATGCTTGTTTCGTGTTTGGCGCTCGGGCATGGACTCTTGAACGCATCCGTTAGTCCTTCCAAGTTCTCGCGAACCAAAAATGGCGGCGACCTTAAAGAAGATTGGTCTGCTGTCCATGAGGTAACCCCATGCTGCCACTTGATGAACTGTTGTGTTTGTCACTTCCACGCTGGCTTGCAGGTTGGGTCGCTCACTGTTCTGCACCTCACACAGTGACAACAAGATAACGTTCATCCTCTGTGTGCATGTTTTATGAAGAATACCAGGACCCTGAACCTGAAGCAAGTGGAATTCCCCCATACGTTTTCCCGTCAGTCTTCACTTCTCTTCCTCATTCCTATCCAATGCATTCATGTTGTAACGTTTGTGACGTATCAGGACTTTCTATCAAATCTATTCTATGTGAAGCTCCTTCACAAACGCATGTGACTCACTTTTCTTCAAGTGTCCTCATCGTAAATCCCTCACTTTCTTATTTAACGACATAATTGGCCGCAGAGAAGGTCGCTGTGGCTCCAGTTACACAAACCCAGGTGGGTGTAGACTGTTGTGTGTCGGTGTGTGAGTGCACAGTAATAGGCCAAGGATCTGCAGAGAGCTGGAGTCACAAAGACATCTCAGATCCCCAGCGATCCACAAAAGGACGTCATTTGACAAAGAAGAATAGAGGGCGTGCAGGGGATGTAACAGATCCTCTGTCAGCCATATTGCAGGTCTCACAGTGTCCAAGGAAAGTTGATATGTGCTCCTGTTTGTACAACGTGTCCGTCTCAGGTGAATTAAATAGACCCAGACAATCGTCTCCGACAAATCCACTGTGCGAAGGCGAATCAGGTGATGGAGTGAGGCGAGTCAGGTGTGTTCTTGCTAGGTTGGACTGAAAACCTGCAGCCACCGCGGCCCTTTACTGGATCACTTTGACACTGATCATTGGGTCAATGTGGACGTTTGGGCCAAATTTGAAGAAATTCCCACCAGGTGTCCCTGAGATATGGAGATGGACGGACAGACAACCGGAAAACAAAGCCCCAGCCATGATAATAATACATTTTATTTGCATTGTACTTTACATTCAACTGCCTCAAAGTGCTACAAACAGAATAGAAACAATATAAAAGTTAAAGGTAAAATGAAAACAAGTATAAGTTAAAAGGAGAAGGATGCACAATAAAGGTTAAAGAGAGGCGCCCGTCCCCGTCCGCTGTCTTCCATGGGACCTAATGTTCAGAACAAGTATGTTTGATAGTGAGTGTGGAGAGGCAAGGCAAGGCAACTTTATATGTGTAGCACTTTTCATACACAAGGCAGACTCCAAGTGCTTCACCGCATAATGTCATGAATTCAAATGCATTACAGAAAGACAAAGAGAGACAATAATAACAATTCAACAGTGCGGACGTTAAGAGTGCAAAGGTTTAGCAGAAAGCTACGGTGAACATAGAAGTGTTCAGTCTAGTTTTAGAGGTGGTCAGAGTGAAAGTCTCACATCTTCAGGAAGTTGATTCCAGCTGTTTGTTGCATAATGACTGAAAGACGCTTTCCCATGATTTGAGTTTACTCTGCGAACCACTAACAGATTGGCGTCAGAGGATCTTAGTGATGTAGAAGGCTTATGTAGTGGGAGCATAGCAGTGATATACTTCGGCCCTAGACCATGAAGTGATTTATATGTGAGCAGGAGGATTTTGAAATCAACTCTCGGACGTAGAACTGGTTTAATGTGTTCACATGTTCTGGTCTTTGTCAGAACTCTTGCAGCAGCGTCCTGAACGAGCTGCAGGAGACCATGACAGTAGTCCGGCCTGCTGGTGATAAAGGCACGGACAAGTGTTTCTAAGTCTTGAGCTGACGTGAGCCCTCTAAGTCTTAGGTAGGCTGATGTTGTTACTGATTTGATGCGACTGTCGAAATGTAAATCAGAATCCATAATAACCCCAAGATTTCTGGCTTTATTTGAGGTTTTCAGGGACAGTGATTGAAGGTGTTGGATGACTTTAAACTCTTTCTTTCTTAGCACCAAAAACAATTATCTCAGTTTTATCCTCATTTAGTTGAAGGAAATTTTGGGAGGATAAATCATGTTGACGTTTGTGGATCCATCAAAGTCAGTTTGTCATAGTAACACACATACGACGGGGTATGATTACATAACATAACCTGCTCTACAGACAGCATCTCAGCGTCTTTACTTCCTCATGTCTCGAACGTCTACAAACTAGTTTGGCTCTCATTAGCAACGCTGATATTATCTTCACCTACTGAGTGTGTGTGTGTGTGTGTGTGTGCAACCATAGCATCCCAACCGTGCAGTCACGAAACTTAGGTGTGTAGTTGGGAACCACATGAAGCCCCCCCTCTCATAAGCGATTGTTTATTTCTCTGTTGGTCGTGTGCTTTGACTTCATGACTTGCAGGTGAAACCTTTTGTTCACATATTACTGTGGCAAACTGCTTTGATCTGGTTTCAACCGCCGGCTTGTGTTTGAATCAAACGAGAAAGCTTGCCAAATTTGTCACCGCGGACATATTTACAGTTCACTTCCTTATTTATCAAACAATTCACCTGCAGTGAAATGTGTCCAGCCCTATCCAGTCAGCCACCAGAGCTTCATTACTGTAGACAGGGGGGGAGCACAAAATTCTGGAGCCTGTACATAGGCAAGCTCCCTGGACCCCTCCCCACACCCAAAGCTATTCACAGTCTTATCTCTGTGGGCCCTCCTTACATGAGGACCCCGTATACTCAGTCACCCCACAGCCCTACGCCCTCCAACAATGACGCAATGGGAAGTCTTGTCATTGGTGCACAGTCTGGAGAATGTCCCAAACAAGTCGAAAGTGCTGATGCACTGTGTTATCATACTGTACTTTCCAGAGCTGCTTTCTGTATTTTACAAGCTCTGTTTCAGGAGAAGGGCTGGACCGTGTGATGTCATATTTCACTTTCAGATGTCAGTTACAGCCGTGGAAGTATTATAACGGGCGATGATACGGCCCTCAGCCACATCGGCTCGTCTGGCTTCCAACTTAGAATAATCTGCTTTCTGTTGTCTGATCGGCTCAGCCTGACCCTCGGCCGGGTCACTTAGGGCGCACTCACACTGTCCATCCGTACCGTGGCCAAGCACGTGTCAAGGGTAAAGTCTAGTTCCTTTGACCAGTGTGAGTGCAACCGTACCGCAGGCCTACGACGGTTCTGCGCCCTAAGGTGCAGTAGGTTTACTGACATTTGATGAAAGCCCCGGGTGCAGCCATCACAATGCAGCGCTGGCAGGACACACTGAACCAGATTCTCATTTGAACTGTTTTAGGATTTCAAAAAATGTTTGAGAAAGAACAGTACAGTACAGAAGCCTTTGTTTAAGCATTTGGATACCGGTTCTACCGCTGTTCAACCCCCCCCCCAAAGCAGCAGAAGCAGGATTACCAGAACCCAGCACAGGATTATTACCAGAAGACGCGCATCGACCTTTTGAGTTATGGTTTTTTTAACACTTCGTCTGACAGGAGCAGAAAAATGTGTTTGGATCAGGGTCGCGTCTCAGATTCTTACTGGAAGAGCAGAGAAACCTGCAGAGCGAGTACTCCAGCAGTGACACTGTGTCAGTGACTCTGTGTACAGCACGTCTGCAGCCACGGAGCCTGTTGCTGAGATGAATCAAACACAATAAAGGATCAGGTGTCACGGGTTATATTTGTGGACACCGGGCAGATCCAGGGATTAAACGTGCATGTAGTGTTGTATCCTAAACATATCCATGTACTTTAGGGTCAGAGTGTTTTCTGCTGCTTCTTTACTCTTCTTCATTAATATATTGAATAACTATTAACAGTGAAAGAGTTTGTTTGACCCATCCATCCGCCCAGGTGCCAATGCCCACATGTTCTCTGGTGACAGTAGCTGGAGTTTCCCAGGTCTGTTGGTGCCCTGCAGTGTTGATGAACATGTTCCAATAACAGCTGAGTCAGCTGTTTAATGTTACGCCCACAATAACAAAGAATCTGGCTCAGTTTTATGACCAGCAGCATATTAAAGAACAGCATACCTGATAAGTCATCAGGTATGCTGTTCATCCATCCATCCATCTATCTACCCATCCGTCTATCTATCTATCCATCTATCTATCTATCTATCTATCTATCTATCTATCAACCCATCCATCCATCTGTCTGTCTGTCTGTCTGTCTGTCTGTCCGTCCGTCCGCCTATCTATCTATCTATCCATCCGTCTATCTATCTATCTATCTATCTATCTATCCATCCGTCTATCTATCCTTCTATCTATCCATCTATCTATCTATCTATCTATCTATCTATCCATCTATCTATCTATCTATCCGTCTATCTATCCTTCTATCTATCTATCTATCTATCCGTTTATCTATCCATCTATCCATCTACCCATCTATCTATCTATCTATCTATCTATCTATCTATCTATCTATCTATCTATCTATCTATCTATCTATCTATCTATCTATCTATCTATCTATCTATCTATCTATCTATCTATCTATCTATCTATCTATCTATCTATCTATCTATCTATCTATCTATCTATCTATCTATCTATCTATCTATCTATCTATCTATCTATCTATCTATCTATCTATCTATCTATCTATCTATCTATCTATCTATCTATCTATCTATCTATCTATCTATCTATCTATCTATCTATCTATCTATCTATCTATCTATCTATCTATCTATCCATCCATCCATCCATCCATCCATCCATCCATCCATCCATCCATCCATCCATCCATCCATCCATCCATCCATCCATCCATCCATCCATCCATCCATCCATCCATCCATCCATCCATCCATCCATCCATCCATCCATCCATCCATCCATCCATCCATCCATCCATCCATCCATCCATCCATCCATCCATCCATCCATCCATCCATCCATCCATCCATCCATCCATCCATCCATCCATCCATCCATCCATCCATCCATCCATCCATCCATCCATCCATCCATCCATCCATCCATCCATCCATCCATCCATCCATCCATCCATCCATCCATCCATCCATCCATCCATCCATCCATCCATCCATCCATCCATCCATCCATCCATCCATCCATCCATCCATCCATCCATCCATCCATCCATCCATCCATCCATCCATCCATCCATCCATCCATCCATCCATCCATCCATCCATCCATCCATCCATCCATCCATCCATCCATCCATCCATCCATCCATCCATCCATCCATCCATCCATCCATCCATCCATCCATCCATCCATCCATCCATCCATCCATCCATCCATCCATCCATCCATCCATCCATCCATCCATCCATCCATCCATCCATCCATCCATCCATCCATCCATCCATCCATCCATCCATCCATCCATCCATCCATCCATCCATCCATCCATCCATCCATCCATCCATCCATCCATCCATCCATCCATCCATCCATCCATCCATCCATCCATCCATCCATCCATCCATCCATCCATCCATCTATTTATCTATCTATCTATCATCTATCTGTCACCCAGAGACGAAACAAAGTTCAGTATAATAAATAGTTAGTTAAAAATAAAGTTTGACGGCATTTCACGCAGAATTACGTTGAAACGTTCCTGAACCCTAAACCGGGCTTCGGTTCCTCCCTGAGGTGAAACAGAACCCAAGAACTTCAGCGTCCCCTCCACAGAACCAACCTTACAGCATAAATTAAACTTATTATATAAAACTGACTGGCAGGTATCTCAGATGCACATACCTGTATATGACACACAATGTAAAAATATAGGAATTTAAGGAATGTTGGCTGAAGACTTTTGCTCAAGGGCACTGAATGTTTGGGCTTGGGTGTGTGTGTGTGTGTGTGTGTGTGTGTGTTTCCCAGGAGGCTTAGTATTTATGTGTGACCTAGAAAACATTAAATCAACAATTTCCTTATTTAAAATGAATGAAAACAGAATAAAAAGGAGTGCATTAGGCGCCAGTGCGTCGGCTCCATCAGCTGCATTGTTGAACTCTGTCACTGTCTCCTTGGTGTTTTGTGTCGTCACCTCACCTTTAACTGTGTTTTTGATAATGCTGCTGTAAGGAAGCTCTTCTATGAAGTGTTTAGGGGCGGAAAAACTTCTTATTTCATGTGATAACCCATTAATCTCGCCATCTCCCTTCCTGTAAAAGCATTATCTTTGTCAACACGCTGACAAAATCAGACAAGGCACCCGAGGGAATCATTAAACCTGTTGAGCCACTGCGAGCAATGTGGGTCCCGTACTATATTTCAGGAAGTTATTCAGGCAGCGTGCTTCTCAAAGGTGACAGCCTCTGCATTCAACAGGCTCCTGTAATGAAGAGTGTTTCCTAAACACACACACACACAGAGAGAGAGAGAGAGAGAGATAGAGCAGAAGAGAGAGAGGATGGTAAGTGGCTGTGGAAGCAACGCTGGCTGATTGAAATGTCTTTAAAACGTCTTCAGGCTTGAGTGAAAAGCTGGATTTTTGGGTGTTTTTCTGGCTCACTGAAGGCTGAGCCGGCTGCTGACAGTCTGACCTCTTTTCTGATTATGTAGAAATCCTCTTTAGCGAACCGCAGCTTTGTAAACGTGTGTGTGTGTGTGTGTGTGTGTGTGTGAGCGTATGAGTGTGTGAAATGACGGTGAAGCTGTTTGCTTTGACTCCGCGTTGTTGTCGACTTGGGCAGCACAGTATTTGCCGTCTGCGTTTTCTGTGAAGATAGTGGATTTTGTTGGCGTGGTGCTTTTGTGGACTGACGGAGGTGATACTCATCATACACACAAAATAAGTCACGTTGTGTATTCGCATTTATTTAACAAGGATAGTCCCATTGAGATTTAAAACCTGGTCAAGACAGCAGCATAAAATGTACAAGTTTAACATTTAAAACCAAAAAAAATGCACAACTAAACATGATAAAATAACATTAAAAGATAAATGAATAAGCAGATCAGTGCTCAGATACAGAACATGTGCAAATTGTATTTAAAAAGTCCTTAATCTTGCTTTTGAAACGCTCCGTGCTGATGAAACGATCCTGGAGTTTATTTTAAAGATAAAAAAGCTAAATATTTAAAAGCACTTTCACCAAACACAGTGTTGCTTCGAGGTACAGCATGTTTTTCAGAGTATATTCAGTGACTGTTTGGTATTTCAGCAGGTTTACTCTAGTATATATCGTATGTATGTATGTGTACGCGGGTGGTTGACCCTCTCTCTATGCTCGGGTCCTCTACCAGAGGCCAGGGAGCTTGAGGGTTCAGCGTCTTTAGTATCTTAGCGCTGCACCTTTCTGGACCCAGACGTCCGAGGTTGTTCTTGAACCTGCTGTAAACTCCTCCAGCTCGGGGGTCACTGCCCCTGGTGCTCCGATCACCACGGGCACGACTGTCCCCTTTACCTTCCAGGCTCTCTCCAGCTCCTCTCTGAGTCCGCGGTACTTTTCAGGTTTCTTGTGTTTCTTTTTGCGGATGTTCCCATGGCTTGGTATCGCCTCATCCACCACCACGGCTTTCCTCTGTCCTTCATCCACCATCACCACGGCTTTCCTCTGTCCTTCATCCACCACCACGGCTTTCCTCTGTCCTTCATCCACCACCACGGCTTTCCTCCGTCCTTCATCCACCACCACGGCTTTCCTCTGTCCTTCATCCACCACCACGGCTTTCCTCCGTCCTTCATCCACCACCACGGCTTTCCTCTGTCCTTCATCCACCACCACCACGGCTTTCCTCTGTCCTTCATCCACCACCACGGCTTTCCTCTGTCCTTCATCCACCACCACGGCTTTCCTCTGTCCTTCATCCACCACCACGGCTTTCCTCTGTCCTTCATCCACCACCACGGCTTTCCTCCGTCCTTCATCCACCACCACGGCTTTCCTCTGTCATCCATCCACCACCACGGCTTTCCTCTGTCCTTCATCCACCACCACGGCTTTCCTCTGTCCTTCATCCACCACCACGGCTTTCCTCTGTCCTTCATCCACCACCACGGCTTTCCTCTGTCCTTCATCCACCACCACGGCTTTCCTCCGTCCTTCATCCACCACCACCACCACGGCTTTCCTCTGTCCTTCATCCACCACCACCACCACGGCTTTCCTCTGTCCTTCATCCACCACCACGGCTTTCCTCCGTCCTTCATCCACCACCACCACCACGGCTTTCCTCTGTCCTTCATCCACCACCACGGCTTTCCTCCGTCCTTCATCCACCACCACGGCTTTCCTCTGTCCTTCATCCACCACCACGGCTTTCCTCTGTCCTTCATCCACCACCACGGCTTTCCTCCGTCCTTCATCCACCACCACGGCTTTCCTCCGTCCTTCATCCACCACCGCGGCTTTCCTCTGTCCTTCATCCACCACCACGGCTTTCCTCTGTCCTTCATCCACCACCACGGCTTTCCTCTGTCCTTCATCCACCACCACGGCTTTCCTCTGTCCTTCATCCACCACCACGGCTTTCCTCTGTCCTTCATCCACCACCACGGCTTTCCTCTGTCCTTCATCCACCACCACCACGGCTTTCCTCTGTCCTTCATCCACCACCACGGCTTTCCTCTGTCCTTCATCCACCACCACGGCTTTCCTCTGTCCTTCATCCACCACCACGGCTTTCCTCTGTCCTTCATCCACCACCACCACGGCTTTCCTCTGTCCTTCATCCACCACCACGGCTTTCCTCCGTCCTTCATCCACCACCACGGCTTTCCTCTGTCCTTCATCCACCACCACGGCTTTCCTCTGTCCTTCATCCACCACCACGGCTTTCCTCTGTCCTTCATCCACCACCACGGCTTTCCTCTGTCCTTCATCCACCACCACGGCTTTCCTCCGTCCTTCATCCACCACCACGGCTTTCCTCTGTCATCCATCCACCACCACGGCTTTCCTCTGTCCTTCATCCACCACCACGGCTTTCCTCTGTCCTTCATCCACCACCACGGCTTTCCTCTGTCCTTCATCCACCACCACGGCTTTCCTCTGTCCTTCATCCACCACCACGGCTTTCCTCTGTCCTTCATCCACCACCACGGCTTTCCTCCGTCCTTCATCCACCACCACGGCTTTCCTCTGTCCTTCATCCACCACCACGGCTTTCCTCCGTCCTTCATCCACCACCACGGCTTTCCTCTGTCCTTCATCCACCACCACCACGGCTTTCCTCTGTCCTTCATCCACCACCACGGCTTTCCTCTGTCCTTCATCCACCACCACGGCTTTCCTCTGTCCTTCATCCACCACCACGGCTTTCCTCTGTCCTTCATCCACCACCACGGCTTTCCTCCGTCCTTCATCCACCACCACGGCTTTCCTCTGTCATCCATCCACCACCACGGCTTTCCTCTGTCCTTCATCCACCACCACGGCTTTCCTCTGTCCTTCATCCACCACCACGGCTTTCCTCTGTCCTTCATCCACCACCACGGCTTTCCTCTGTCCTTCATCCACCACCACCACGGCTTTCCTCTGTCCTTCATCCACCACCACAGCTTTGCTCCGTCCTTCATCCACCACCACGGCTTTCCTCCGTCCTTCATCCACCACCGCGGCTTTCCTCTATCCTTCATCCACCACCGCGGCTTTCCTCCGTCCTTCATCCACCACCACGGCTGTCCTCTGTCCTTCATCCACCACCACGGCTTTCCTCCGTCCTTCATCCACCACCACAGCTTTCCTCTGTCCTTCATCCACCACCACGACTTTCCTCCGTCCTTCATCCACCACCACGGCTTTCCTCTGTCCTTCATCCACCACCGCGGCTTTCCTCTATCCTTCATCCACCACCGCGGCTTTCCTCTGTCCTTCATCCACCACCACCACGGCTTTCCTCTGTCCTTCATCCACCACCACGGCTTTCCTCTGTCCTTCATCCACCACCACGGCTTTCCTCTGTCCTTCATCCACCACCACCATATCTGGTTGGTTTGCCGTTACCATCCTGTCTGTATCTGGGCGTCCCCCATCTTCGCTCGCTCTTTCTCCACCACCTTTGGAGGAGTTTCCCATTTGGATCTTGGGGTTTCCAGTCCAAACTCTGCACAGATGTGTCTGTACACTATGCCGGCCACTTGGTTGTGCCGTTCCATGTTTGCTTTCCCTGCCAGCATGTGTTGGATCGTTTCAGGTGCCTCTTTGCACAACCTACACCTTGGGTCTTGTCTGGTGTGGTCTATCTGGGCCTCTATCGCTCTGGTGCATAGGACCTGCTCCTGTGCAGCCATGATGAGTGCCTCAGTGCTGTCTGTATATATATATATATATATATATATATATATATATATATATATATATATATCATATATATCTCTGAGAGAGTGAGAGAGAGAGAGACAGACAGAGACAGAGACAGAGACAGAGACAGAGACAGAGAGTATGCCATAGTATCTACACTTGTGTTTTGAATGCTTGGCTGACTCTTTTGTCCTCTGTGAAAGTGTAATTAGCACAAAAACAGTATGGGAATGTAACTCGATCACCGGCATTACAAGTTTCCATTAATGCCATACGTATACACACACACACAATACAATTAAAGAGTGTTGTCTAGACCTGCTCTATATATAGATTGTCATGAGATACTGTATCTTCTATTGTGATTTTGTGCTATAAAATTGTATTTTACTCGACTAAGATGAGTTCAATATTATAGAAATAATAAAGCTCCCCAGGAAATGAGGGAAAGTCTGCATTCTTGCAGCACAGGAACAAACCAGTATTGTCAGTTCTGCCACATCCACTGGACTTTTAGGCTCCGTTCACTCGGCACTCACAAGTGACCTGATGTTCCCTCTCATGTGTGACCCATATCTGGTTTGCTTTTGTCAGTGTGAACAGCACAAGTCCCACTGAATCTGACATTTAAAAATGAAGAATTAGGACACTTTTAAATGTGCTACTGAATCGGATAAGAAAAAAGTGTGCCACAGGCGGGAGCAAGGAACAGAATCAAAACAAAAATGGAGGACAGCAGCGGGGGGAGAGGGAAGGTTTATAACTTGTTTTAGTTTTAGTTTAGTTTTATATTAAGCCATAAAGTCCTACAATACTAGTTGCCGTTGCCATGTTTGCTTCCCTAAACACTGTTGTGGCATGATGTCATCAATGATCAGCCGTGCATGCAGGTCACTTCAGGAGTGTGAGCTGTTTACACAGTAATCCGTAGACAGGACACATTTAAAGACGTGTCACGAACAGACAAGTATCAGATTTGAGCAATAAATCAGAATTGTGCGTTAAGACCTGCAGAGGGTAGAAATGCTGTTTCTCTCAGACTATAGTATTGTGATATACGATATAGTGCGAGTATTAAAGACAACAAGGTTTTAAAACACTCAGATGAAAACGAAACTTACCGGTTAAGCTAAGGACCTGGGGGGAGTCTGGTGGAGCAGGCACCAGTGGTTTTCCCAGCCACACCGGGACCTGCAGGGTATCGTGGTTGGAGGCAGCTCCCAAACCACAGTGATGCAGGTCTGAATACTCTTAATGACGCCTCGGTATAAGTAGCACATGATGAGTGCTGGGGCTCTTGCTCTCTCAAGGCCCTACACATGCTACGCGGTAAAAACACTTCAAACTGGCCGTTCCATTCATTTCCTATGAAGGAGGCGAGACAAGGTAATGCTTGGAGCTTTATGAGCATCACAGCAGGTTTGTGAATAGGCAGTTGGTTGATTTGAGCGTTTACTGGGTCTCTGCGCCCAACCTTGCAAAACGAAAATATAAATTAGCTTATTGGAATTCTTTTTTTTCCTGGCATGTGACCATGGTAGAAGCAAGTCTACAAGATGTTCTGACCCCCCATTGTCCAAAAATGCCTGATAATGGACACCGTATCAGGCTTTATCCATTGTGTGAATGAGTGAACAACAAAAAATGGTGCTAGCTAGCTTACTTGGCAACACTTAGCACCAGCCTGTTCAGCTAACTAGCCAGCTTAAGCTAACTTCGATCACAAAATAACAACAGCTTTTACTGCATTGTGTTTAGTTTTGCTATGATTGAAGGATCTTAATGTATGATGGTTATAAAAAAATATATAACTAGCTCACAACTGAGAGAAATTCGTTGCTTCCAGACAAATCAGACTGAAATCATGTGAGAAAAGTTCCTTTGTGGAGTACTGCACCTGTGAACCGGATACCGTCACACAAACAACTTCTATCCACATCGTCATGTCAACACTGTCAACTCATCATTTCTTTGTGTCGTGTTAAATTTCAGCTTTGAACCAGAAATGCACTTGTATGTAATTGCACGTGCCACTTAAAAATGTGTTTTTTTGTGTGTTTACGGCCTCTGAAAGGACACAGATTAACTCTACTAATTAGCATCTGAGCAAGGTTTATTACTAGAGAGGTGTTTTCACATTCCTCTCCATGCTATAGTTGAAACGTCACGTATCCGTCTGCTGTCTGAAACTGTGAGAAACACGACTCAACGGGCGAACACATTGGACACAACACCAGCAAAGAAACCAGTGAGAGCAGACTGTCAGTGGCCTACAGAGAGAGAACACACTGCCATCGTAGCTGTCCTGCAGTTACAAGCTAACAAACAAAAGAAACCCACACTGACTACACTTACCATTCTGATACAGGTCTGCTAGCTGCCAATTTTAGTTCAAACGTGTCTGGAGTGGGACTATTGTTAAGTATCTTCATGCATTTCTCATTCCCCGTTCTGAACAGGTCTCCGTTGTGTCATCCCAAACATGATTTATCTCCGGCTGTTGTGGCATCCAGCATCGACGGCTCTTGTTGAAACACAGCCAACGTATGCAAATGCGTGTGGAAGCTTTTCCGTCCAATGAAGTTTAAGTTTACTTGAAGAGGACCAGCCATCAAAGGTGTGTATGCTGGAAAACAATGTTAGGGTTTGGCTCGGATATGCAGCAGCACAAGTACAGGAAACATGACCTTTCAGTTAGCTCTAGCAGTACATGTCGTCTATATTAGCACTTAGCTCCCACTCAAAGCTAGAGGTCTAGCTGTACGTTGTCTAACATGGGGTGATTGGTTCAGGACTCACAGGTAGAGCTGTAACTTAAGCACCACGAGTGTTACCCTTAAGCAATAGCTCACGATAGGCTGTGTTTGTTGTTCAAAGCTGAGAGCCGTGAGATAATCCCAACATATCACGGTGTGAAGCGACATATTGCTTTTTAAAAACAGTTACCAACTATAGCGATATTAACATGATGATCATATTCCAATTTATACAGTGTCTACCCACAAAAACCATCCATTAAGAATGGTCCTTACACAGAAATAGGCCCTCCTGGCCGTCGGTTGCTAAGATATCTGCAGAAAAAAGTATTAATTCTATGCACAGATTTAGCCTCTACGCCTGTTAGCATGTAGCGTTAGCTCAGGCTAAAGATAGCACGCTGTCTTCCCCATGTCAGCGACACACCGGCCCAGCTGATTGACATTTCCAAAAACAGAGAGCGTTGTTAGAAATAAGACGAACCAATCACTTTATATATATACATATACAGTACAGAGCAAACGTTTGGACACACCTTCTCTTTCTTTTCATGACTTTTGACGTTGTAGATTCACACTGACGGCATCAGAACTACGAATGAACACGTGTGGAAATACGCCTGATATTCTAGTTTCTGCACCTCCTGCTCTGATCACTGCTTTAACACACACTCTGCGTTCTCTCCATGAGCGTCAGGAGGTCGTCACCTGAAGTGGTTTCCACTCCACAGTTGTGCCCTGTCAGCTTCAATAAGGGGGATTTCCTGCCTTATAAATGGGGTTGGGACCATCAGGAGTCAGGTGGACACACAGCTGATGGTCCGACTGAACACACTGTTAGAATTTGTGTTATGGCAGAAAAAAGCAGCTCAGTAAAGACAAACGAGCGTCTGTCATTACTTCAGTCAGTTTGGAAAGTTGGGAAAACTCTATAAAGAAAACTCTTTGACTGAGGTGTGTCCAAGCGTTTGAACTGTACTGTACGTGTATAAAATTACGCTAACCAATCACTTTATATATATGTGTAAATCTGCTGTAAGTTCATGTTTACGTCCCTTCACTGTACAGAAAGATGAAAGCCGAGTGACAGAGAACTGAGACGAGGAATCGGACGCCATAGCTGGAATTAAACCATGGCAACAACCAATCAGAAAGCTTGGTTCGATCTGTTATATAATGTGATTTGAATCATTACACAGAGTAATGCACAAAGTCACACACATGGCTTCAAATGTCGCCCAGCCCCAAAGTCACAATGGGAACTGTACTGAGAAAGCTAGATGAATCACACTGATGTAATAAGATACTTATTAAACCCTGCAGACATTAATAATTAGCCTAACTTTCATTTATTCAGCGGTGAGTTGATAGAGTCGTGACAATGGGAAACACTTCATGTGACTCTGTGATGTGTAATAATCAAACAATAGGCTGTAAAACTGGAAAGAATCAATATGTAATACTCTGTGTTTTCCTGTCCCGTCTCTAAGGAATGGCACGTTTTAAGATTGGCTTGACCGTCTTCGCTCTGCTCGTGACATTCACTGTTCTGGAAACAAGGACAACAGTGAACTTCATTGAACTCTCAGAACACGTTTTACCGGTAGGTTCACTGTATTTACGATACTGGACAGAAAATATGGGATCAGCGGTTTCCATAAATAACACCGAGCAATGCTTCTGACCCTGATATCTGTGTTTTCTCAGGTACACCACGAAGAAAAGCACCTTCTACCTCACGCCAGGGCGAAGAGGAGCGGTGAGTCCATGAATGCATATTATTAAATATGATGTGAAGATTGGGAAACACTTTGATACCACTGTCGTGTTTGCAGGGGTGTTGTATTCACTGGAGCGCATCTATATCACACGTGGACGTGCAGGGTTCAGTTGTGGCTCGTCGTGAGAGTTACGTGGTCGCTGTTCCTACGGTGGCTACATTAGTCAACTGTAACCGCCCACAACGCCAAACTTTAGATGGACTTTATGAACAGTTTCGTCACGTTGGCAGTCAGACAAACAACTAAATATTAGGCAAAATCAAGGATGTAAAAGGCTGGAAATATTCATTTCATTCTCTAAAATGTGAACATAGTAAAGAGCAGAGATTTACGCACAAACAATAGCAGCTTGATCATTTCATGAGATAAATGTTCAGTTTCCTCTGTCATTATTTTAAATAAAGTCGAAAGAACCACGTCGCGGGTACAAAATAAAAAAAATATACAATAGGCTGAGCTCTCGATTGACTGCTCAATCTTCGTTCCTACCCTCACCTGTGGTCATGAAAGCTGGGTCAGGACCCAAAGAACCAGGTCGCGGGTACAAGCGTCTGACATGTGTTTCCTCAGGAGGGGGGCTGGAGTCTCCCTTAGAGAGAGGGGGAGAAGTTCAGCATCCGTGAGGAACTTGGAGTAGAGCCGCTGCTCCTTTGCGTTGAAAGGAGCCAGTTGAGGTGGTTCAGGATCATCTGGTAAGGATGAACCCTGGGCGCCTCCCTAGGGAGGTGTTTCAGGCACGTCCAGCTGGGAGGAGGCCTCGGGGAAGACCCAGCACTGGCCTGGGAACGCCTCAGGATCCCCCAGTTAGAGCTGGTTAATGTGGCCCGGGAAAGGGAAGTTTGGGGTCCCCTGCTAAAGCTGCTTCCCCCGAGACCTGACCCCGATTAAGATGCTGTAATGAACGTCTCTAATCCTGTCCCGAAACCAAACGTGGTGTGGGATTTTCTGACTTCCAGCTTCTTGCACTCACCTCAAAGGTCATGAAATGTCTGAAAAACTGGGGCTTACCATCCTCCTTCAGACTGTCGGACCATAGTTGGACACAGGAAATACACAGATGTTGGTGCTACGTATAGGTGTGGGTGTATCCAACGTCTTCCCTGTGGTTCTGTCGTGGCGTGTTATTATTTATGTACAGTATCTTTCTATGTGTGAGGCCTGCACAAAGATACACACTTCTCTGTATCAGGACATAAAATACTCCGTCTATGTTTCCTACAGCGGCTGCAGCTGAGGTGGAGTACGTAGTGGACGTGGAGCTAAATGTGACAGACATCCAGACAGTGGAGCACCTCAGGAGCCTCCTTGGCAATGGCAGCTTTCCCCTGGCCTTGGGTCCCACTGCCAATGTCACACACATTGATATCACCACAGGTAAGAATGGAGCTGCTTCTGGTGCTGATTTGGTTTAAAGAGATGTACGGTGCCATGTGTGGTGAAGTATATTGTACTATCGCTGCATCCCTAAGCACGGGGACATGGACTTCTACTACCTGGAGTTTAAAGCTCCGACTTCACGTCCCAGAACATTTAAGTCGAATGTGAACAGAAAACATGGACGACAGCGGTCAAATACGTTCATTAACATGTCGTCCAGCAGTGGATCACACTGGTCGACGTTAGAGTATTCAGCTAAAACATCTTCATCAGCTGATCTGGAGCCGTTTATGTAAAAGCTCTGCACATGGATATGAAGTAAAACTGGGAACAATATTACAAAGCTTCAGTTTTGCTGTGACACTTGAGATTTAGATTTTTATTCCATCACAATGAAACGTTAATGTGTACAGAAAATATACTGTAATAGTCAATTATAAGAGTCTGCAAACTCATGTAGCCTATAATATATATGTATATACAGTATATATATGCTTATATAGCTTATAGAGATTATATATATATATTTATATTATAACTCATATTTTCATGCCAGAATATTCAGTGCAGTATCTAATGCACACTAAAACACTACATGCAGGGAAGTAACGTTTACAGCGTGTTCTTTGATGTTTCATCTCTCACAATCGTGTCTCCACGGGCGCCACCGTTGTTCTCCGACTTCTCTTGGTGAGGTCGGGTTGGTTTCCAGGTTATTATTGACCCCTAACCCGTATGCCCGTATGCAGCTCATACCATGCTCCATAAATCACAGCTGCATTGAGGCCGATTCATCCAATAAGTGCTGCACATGGAACCATTGACTGTGCACTGATTTACTAATATAACAGTTAACTCAACTGTTATATTAGTAAATCATCATTTTATTAACTGTTATATTAGTAAATCCTCATTTTATTAACTGTTATATTAGTAAATCATCATTTAACTCAACTGTTATATCAGGAAATCATCATTTTATTAACTGTTATATTAGTAAATCGTCATTTTATTAACTGTTATATTAGTAAATCATCATTTTATTAACTGTTATATTAATAAATCATCATTTTATCAACTGTTATATCAGGAAATCATCATTTAACTCAACTGTTATATTAATAAATCATCATTTTATGAACTGTTATATTGTTAAATCATCATTTTAGGGGTCTCATGTAAAGTCTACTCGCCCCCAGTGTGTGGGGCGACTTTCTGCATCACTGATATGGATGAATATGAAAATATGAATCCCTGTTTGTGTTTTTAAAGTCTGCTGAGTCAGCGTCTGTGTAAGAAACGTTTTGTGTTGTAGTGGAGGAGCAGAGATGGACGCGGAGTCAGAAATCTGTTTGTCAAACATCATTTCTTTTTAGATGTGGATCTAAAATGTGCAGTCTGAAAATGCATTTCTTCAATTTTGAATAATTTAGGGTGTTTTTATTGGGGGGGAAACAATTCATGTTCAGAAATTGGGACCTGCACCGATGCCCTAACCACACTACACTAAAGTGTTCAGGTTTTATTACACATTATATTAAATATTATACACTTCCTCCTCCTCACACACTGCCACTGTGAGAGGGAATTGGGACGCTGTCCAAATACTTCTCAAGTGTCTGTGTGTCAACAAAACAGTCCCTCCAGGGCTCCACAGTCAGGGCACGAGCCCGGCCATCAATGACTCATCTAATAGCTGTGGTTTATCTTCCTCATAGTTGTCGACCAAGTGTGAAGTATAAATAAATATGTGGATATATGAAACTACTGCGTATCGCTGAACACCTTTCATGTGCTTTGCCGCTCTCTCTCTTTGTTCTTATGCGTGTTTGTTCAGTGTGCTACTCAAACGGTTCCAGCGTCCAGTGCAGATGTGAGGAGCCGTTCGTGTGGTCGCAGAGAAACTGCGCCACCTACGGAGCCTGTGACGAGATCACCGACGACACGTGTGGGTGCATCAGCAGTATCCCTCCTGATGGGCAGCACTGCCAGCCAAAGAGTGGTGAGAGAGGCTTAAATTGGTATTTAATGATTATTTAAAGCTACTTATTAAAGGTGTAACTTTACCTTTTAAACAGTATGAAACACCAGAGTTTAAACTATGTCATTAATGTGTCTTGTGTGCTTTGATGGCAGACCCTGTCGCGCTGTATGAATATGTTCTTGAAGTTGAAATCAGCGTCGGTGACGTCGCGCTGATAGAACGATTAAAGGATGCTGTGGAGAACTTTAGTTTCCCGCTTAGACTCAACGACGCAATCAACATCACGCAGATTCATCTCATATTACCTGGTAAGAATGTGATTCTTGGTCCTGTAATCTGTATTTGGTCATTAGAGTTACAGGATCTAATACGTGCATCACTACATCAACTAACTCAACAGGCCACATACTTTACAACCTGTGAACCGCTACTGTGCAGGAGACCACTGCAAACACCTGTGAGTTAATGGCAACTGGACATAGGGACTAAACTTAGGGTGCCCTCCCACTGTGCCTCCGTCCCGTGCCCCGTGCTTTAGGGTACTTGTCCCCCCCTCCGGGCCCGTTTGTACTCACACTACCTGGGCCTCGGAGAATGCTTCTTGCTGCCTATACGTCATCACGCCGTAACACGTCACACGCATTGATGACGTCATGGCGATGCGTGGCTTTGTTTCCAGATCTTTCCGTAGACCTGTGAGTTTTTCTGCGTCTTGTCGACTGTTTTTGAATCTTTTCATCGACCAAATCTGCAGTAAACACTCCACCTCCGCATCACACCAACGTGAACCTTTCACCGCCATTGTTTGAAATGTCCGTGCATGGTCCCTCCTTCTTTTTTCTACGTCCCAACAGGCGCACAGGAAATGACCTCAGAACCGCCGTAGGCCTCGTGCTCGTACACGTGCGCACGCTCGTGCTCTTACACGTGCAAACGTGCTTTACTAAAGCCCACCTCTCTCAGACGGGCCGTGGACACTGCTCTGCTTTGATCTGCATCCGTTCGGGCTCAGTCTCTAACACACTTCACTTACTGGAGTGGGTTACTTAGTGGGATTTACCAGAGCTTCTCTATGGGGTTTAGATCTGGACTCCGGGCTGGCCGCTTCATTGGGCGCATTTCCATTGTGTTTCTATATATTTTTTAAAATGGCCCCAGGGGGATTTACGAGACTCCGGAGGTGACGTAGCACTGAATGGGGTTTGATCTCCTGATGATCAGTGATACAGGGTGATGGCACTGGAATGGCGCTCAGTTCGCTTCTTTCTCCAAGTGAGAAATACAGAATAGTTGCAGTTTGATTTAAGGTGGCCTGTGTGATCCACAACGTCAAATTATCTCCAAGTAACATGAAAGAAAACACCCCACCTTAAAAATTCTGTGTGCGTGTTGACAGACAGATTTGCAGCGCTGCAGACTAGACGACTAAACAGCTGATCTCACATGCAAATTAGGGGCGTTCCGGTGACGGAGACCCGCCTTATTCCGGGTATTCGACCATTATGGAAACGCCCCTACTGTATTGTTTCAATATTCTTATCCTCAAAGAACCGCGTAACCTGTTCTGCAGTGAGACGGGGGCTTTGTCTGTGTGAAACTTGCACCTGACTGGAGACAGGTGCGGTGGAGGTGTTGCATGTTGCTGAAGGAGGTTCAAAGAAACATTTGCATTCACCCTGACATATAGCTGCACAAGACGCCCAACTCCTGCTGCAGAAACCACCCCCAAACCAGGACACGTCCTCCTCCAAATGTAACTTGGGGTCCAGCAGATCCTTGCCCTGTTCAGCACTAAGCTGGCGTGCAGCAGCAGCCGCGGTTTAGCCACAGCTGATAAAAAAACAGTATTTCAGAATAAATCAAGAATGAAAACTCTGTTCTCTAACTTTGATCTCCACTGTTCATCTGAATGTAATGCAACTAAAGGCTGTTACGTAGCTGTTTATTGTACTATCAGACAAAAACACTAATATGAACACAGAAGAATAATACAACAAAACCACAATATTGTCACGTGGGGTGACGGGGAATACACGGAGGATTGGACCCAAATGCAGACACAGAACTCAGGAGACGGTATTAACAAATTTAATAAACTTATTTACAAAAAGGTGCTTTAAACACAAAGTGAACTGATACAAACTGACACGAGGAATGGACACAAGAGGAGCAGGTACGCAGGGAGACATCAGGGTGTGTTGAGGGTATGATCCGGCACCGAATGAGGCTCAGGACCGGGTTGATATACAGAGTGACAGGTGATCAATGCTAACGAGAATCACCTGCCAGGAAACAAACTCAAACCCAGAGAACAGAAAGAAAGCACATACAGAAAAACACAGACAGAGGGAGACAAAAACAACGACTAACGAGGAAAGGGGGGCTGTCCTGATCCCATCACGACACATATAAACCAAAATAATGGCAGTAATCATAGTGGGCCCTTCTTTATATAGGGCCATGGTTTGTTAATGAGCAAGTTTAGTTAACATGGACATACTGACGAGCTAACAGGACCGCTATGCTAGCTAGGTTAGCTAGGTAACGTTAGCTGTAGCCCAGGCAGCTCTTCTGGACTAAAGTTAGGGCAATGTTTGTTTCCTTGTTTATTTGTGGTTGTTTTATGTGGTCAGTTAGTTTGTTTCTGTATTTAGAATTAATATTTTATTCACAGAATACATTGACAATATACATAACTAACGCTGCCTTCAAGTGCTGTGGGAAAGATGGTGCTTTCCACTTGTGAAGTGGAAGTTACCAGTGCGTTGTGTTCAAGTGCGTCTGTCGTCGTAGTGAAATGAAACCTGGTGGACCCACAGATCCTGATCTGTTAGTTGGAGAAACCATTTTAGACTTATTCATCTGCTGCAGCGAGAAGAGGATTTATCCAAACACAAACAGCAACAATAGGAAGTGTTTTTTATATTTTTTAAAGGACAAAAGAGAACAAATGTTTCTGCTTTAGCAACATAAACGTGTTCTACCCTCATCTGAAGCACATCACCTTCTTCCCTACCAGCTCAAAAACAGTGATGTTGTAATAAAGTCGACTCCTGCTTTGTTGAAAAGGTCAAAGGTCAAAGGTTATCTCATCACGGCAACTCTAGTCTACAAACTTCCCAGTGGCTGACGTCGGCTTTTGGTATTTACCATATTTTCCATAGGACGCGAAGGCTCCATGAGTCTACTGTACGTAGGTTATACAGTATAAATGGTTGATAATAATACTGCGAAAACAACTTAATTGATTTAAAGTGTAGCCTTCACACCTTCTTTGTACATTGTTCTTTTACTGACGTTGACCTCATGTTCTACGCAGGCCTACTTTAGACCTACATACATGAAGAAATGTAAACAGAAATATGAGCATGGCAGTTCACTCCTGAACATTCAGAACAGCATACGCAGCAAATGAAGAGCATTCAGAGCTCCATTCAGCAGGTGGCGCTACGTGCTTCCCAGGGGAAATGACCATGAGGGGGTGTTCATGTGCAAATCTCACGTCGGCTTTTAGTTTTTAACATATTTACCATATTTTCCATAGGACGCGAAGGCTCCATGAGTCTACTGTACGTAGGTCATACAGTATAAATGGTAATGCTGCGAGAACCACAAACTTCATTTAAAGGGATGTTTGCATGAGCATGGCAGCTCACTCCTGAACATTCACAACAGCAAACGCAACAATTGAAGAGCATTTTGAGCTCCATTCATCAGGTGCAGTTAACTCCTGTGTCCTCATAAGACCTTAGTTTGGATCCAAATCTAATGACTCTCTCTTTTCCAACAGCACTTCCAGTTGTGTATGAATATGAGGTTACGATCGAGGTGAACACCACCGACTCAGATCAACTGAAAAACATCCTGAACAACGCACTTTTCCCCCTCCAAGTCAGCGCCTCAGTAAACATCTCAGGTGCTAACATCACCACAGGTAAGAGCGAACAGATGGTAGAATCTGCTCTAGTGTCTAGTTTAAACATTTCACCTTTTCGTGAGAGAAAACACGGTGTTCTCTTTAAAGTTTGCATCCAGGACGACACTGGGTTCCAGTGCCGCTGTGAGGACGACTACACCTGGCCGTGTGACAAGTGCGCCACCTACGGGACGTGTGGCGGTAACACAAGCAACACATGTGGGTGCATCCGAGCTATTCCCACAGACGGACAGTACTGTCAGTCAGTACACCAGCAAAGTGAGTATTACGGCTGCACAATGATCCAGGTCTTAATTCCCAAACATTCTCTACTTGATATGTTCCTATTTTGAAACTGATGTAAGCGAGTTACTCTCCTGTTCTTGTTGTAAGTTCATTTTTTAACCTCATGAATGCTTGTTGCACAAACAAGACGCGTCTTATTCGGAACAGCCAGAGGATAAAGGAAGATTAGTGTTAGTGGTGTGTTCGGTGGGATGATGAGGGTCGAGGACAGGGGTGGGAAAGAGGTCGTGACGAGGGAGGAGAAGGTTAAAGGAGAGCATTGAGAAGTAACGGCCGATGTGACGATAACAGATTGTGGAGGATTAGAACGTGTTGCCAAAGAGAGGGATCGTAGTATCGTCGACACATTCGATTCACCGCTGTTCTCTGCTCTGCACGGACGCATCAGGGTTTTTTATCCATAACCAGATCACACTTTTGACTGGTCCGCCTCATGCACCGCCCTGAAGACACGCTGAGCAACCAATCACAGCGAACTACAGGCAGTGACGGGGATGTCTCTTCCCCCATCCTGTTTGATGCAGAGAGGAGAGAGTCATGGCTGAAAATGTAAAGCATGGGTGTCAAAGTGATCCAGTAAAGAGTCGCTGTGGCTGCAGGTTTTCATTCCAACCAATCAAAAACACACCTGATCCAACAAATCAACTGTGTGAAGACAGTTCAGGTGATTGAGTAAGTCGAGTCAGGTGTGTTCTTGCTTGGTTGGCATGAAACCTGCAGCCACAGCGACTCTTTACTGGATCAGTTTGACACCCCTGATGGAAAAGGAAACTACCGTGTCCTAACTGCACACGGGGGTCGGACTGTCGCGTTGCGTCAACGCTGTCTGTCCACACTTATTGATAGAGTTTGTGGAACAAGCTGTAAAATATGAGCTTAAAAAACAGATAAATGTCCCGTGCAACCCCAGACTCCTAATGTGTTTAATAAGGAGGCAGTGCCCTCACCTCAGAGAGAAGCCTTCTGCCACACTTACACACACACACAGTCACACACGGTGCACACATCAGATGGTAACACAACGAACCTTTGCAGCCACATAAAGAGACAGAAGCCTGAACAGTGTGCTGAGAGGGAAACAGCGAGGAGTCCAGACACACCGCTGCAGCCAGCAGAGCAAACAGGCGCTTTAGGAAACTCTGTGTCAAACGTCCGTTGGCATAAGTTTGCAAAACTGCACAAACTGATTCAAACCTGTTCAGAAAGCATCTTTTTGCCTAAATGATTTGTTATATTTTTTATTTTAGGGCAAAGTTTTTACATAGAGAATACTTAGTTTTCACTGTTCAGTCACTGAATAATTTAAACTCCATGTAAAAACCGTGAAATCCTTATTGTGATTTTACTGTAAAGAAAAAGTGTGATATGATATTTGTGCCATATGGCCGACCCCCCCTGAGACGGGTCAAAGGGATGGGTGAAGGCGGTGTTGTGAGGCGGTGGTGCAAACTGCTGAACCGCTGTTGCACCCTGGTAGGGGGCAGGGGAGAAAACAGGAGAGAGCGTCTGCACCGGTGGTCGTGTTGATGATGAAGCCGAGCGCATGAGTGGGAGAGAGCAGCACCGTCCTGTTCCTGAAAAACTGCATCTTAGAAAAGAGCCCGGACAACTTTTCACCAGCATCTCTTTGTTTCTCCCCACAGACGTTACAGCGTGTCCTCTGACCACAACTTCACCAACAACTTCACCGACAACTTCACCGACAACTTCACCGACGACTTCACCGACAACTTCACCTTCACCTTCACCGACAACTTCACCAACAACTTCAGTGACGACTTCACCAACAACTTTTCCGACAACTTTACAGACGGCTTCACTGACAAATTCACCAACAATTTTAATGACAACTACACTAATGACTTCACCGACAACTTTACTGACGACTTCACCGACGACTTCGCCAACGACTTCACTGACAACTTTACCAACAACTTTACAGACAGCTTCACTGACGACTTCACCGACAACTTCACCAACAACATCCCCAACGACTTCACCGACAACTTCACTTTCACCAACAATTTTAATGACAACTACACCGACAACTTCACCAACGACTTCACCGACAACTTCACCAACAACATCCCCAACGACTTCACTGACAACTTCGCCAACAACATCCCCAACGACTTCACTGACAACTTCACCAACAACATCCCCAACGACTTCACTGACAACTTCACCAACAACATCCCCAACGACTTCACTGACAACTTCGCCAACGACTTCACTGACAACATCACCGACAACTTCACGGAGAACAGGTAAAGATGAGAAGACACTGCTTGTTTTAATCAGAACAGCAAACATGACCAATAATCTTGATTTGTGTTTGCTTTTCTTTTCTCGTGTTCGTTTTCCCGACTGTTCTTACATTTTCTGCTCCTGCAGCTCCTCCGGTTCTTTATGAATACATCATTTCTGTTGAGTTGAGCACCGCAGACGTCACACCGATTAATCAGCTGAGGACCACCCTGAGAAACACCAGTTATCCCATCAGCATCAACAACGACGCACAAATCTATGACGTCAACATTTCCACAGGTAGGAATGCTGACTTAGCAAAAACCGGTCTCTCGCATTATTTTTATGCTCTCTTGTGTTTTCCAAGCATTGCTTCAAAGCGGTGATCGGAAAGCACTTCTTGCCTTACCTTGCCATCATTGGAAAACACTCCAGAGCGAAATAGTTGTTTCTTTTTGCTGTACATCAAATGTCTATCACAGGTAGGGAATGAGTCCTTACCCCAAGTGAAGGAGTTCAAGTACCTCGGGATCATGTTCACGAGTGAGGGGACGATGGAGCGTGAGTTTGGCCGGAGAATCGGAGCAGCGGGGGCGGAGCTGCAGTCGCTCTACCGCACCGTTGTGACGAAAAGAGAGCTGAGCCGGAAGGCAAAGCTCTGGATCTACCGGTCAATCTTCGTTCCTACCCTCACCTGTGGTCATGAAAGCTGGGTCATGACCGAAAGAACGAGGTCGCGGGTACAAGCGGCCGAAATGTGTTTCCTCAGGAGGGGGTCTGGAGTCTCCCTTAGAGAGAGGGGGAGCAGTTCAGCATCTGTGAGGAACTCGGAGTAGAGCCGCTGCTCCTTTGCGTTGAAAGGAGCCAGTTGAGGTGGTTCAGGATCATCTGGTAAGGATGCCCCCTTGGCGCCTCCCTAGGGAGGTGTTCCAGGCACGTCCAGCTGGGAGGAGGCCTTGGGGAAGACCCAGGACCAGGTGGAGAGATTAGATCTCCACACTGGCCTAGGAACGCCTTGGGATCCCCCAGTTAGAGCTGGTTAATGTGGCCTGGGAAAGGGAAGTTTGGGGTCCCCTGCTAAAGCTGCTGCCCCCGCGACCTGACCCCGGATAAGCGGATGAAGATGAGATGAGATGAGGACACATAGAGACAAACAGAGACAGACAACCATTCACACCTACGGGCGATTTAGAGTCATCAATGAAACACCTGCACGTGACGCTTTATAATAAACAAAGACGTGGGATTTTAAAATATGGGTCCACCTAAAAACACTGACACATATCTATGTTGGCAGTTTGCTCTCCGAGCAGCGGTGGTTACCAATGCAGATGTGAGGATCAGTACCGATGGTCATGTGACCAGTGTTTCCTGTTTGGACCCTGTGACAACATCACCGATGACACATGTGGATGCATCAACACCCTTCCTCCTGATGGACAACACTGCCAGCCTGCTCATCACAACAGTAAGCTGTGCTGAAACATTTGATTAAGACTCACAGTGATGGGTGTTCAAGTGTATTTGTTACAGAGTTTTTCTCTTTCTCCTGATCAGACTTCACCTCCTGTCATGTTACACCTGAACCAACCACTCCATCACCAACAAGTAAGGCTGAAAAGACAACAGTGATCACCCTAACCCCACTGCAGATCAGAAATGATAAGAATGACTGTCTTTATCTGTCTCCACAGCTCCTCCGGTTATCTATGAATACCTGATTTCTATTGAGCTGAACACCACAGATGTTTCGGTTATAGATCTACTAAACTACATCACTTACCCAGTCACCATTACAGACGACATTCAAGTCTTGGACCTTAACATTTCCACTGGTAAGAATAACGCAGTTATGTGATTCCCTCAACATGTCCTCCCACAGAGAGAGCCACCCACTGTAGGCTGTTGTTGTTCCTCCCAAAGACTGTATAAAACATGGACGTAGCATGTCTGGGGTCCGTTCTCTCACGTTGATCTAATCGTCCTCGCCTACAGGAGTCTCCATCTTATCAGACTTTGACTCCGCCTCATTTCCTCGGACCAAAAAAGGGCATGTATGTGACGTTGGGTGGAGGGGCGTACGTCCATCTGGCTGACGTTTACCTCCGAGGAGAAGTGAGGGCCAGAGGCTAGCTGTCACTCAAGAGGCCACGCCCCTAATTATTCATAAACTTTAACCTCCAATAAAATAAAAACTAGCCCCTCCCCCTCAGTGTTGTCATGGAGATCTGAGCTAAACACACAGACTAGAATGTTCTTTTGTCCTCAAACAGGTTTAATGATGCTGTGTAAACGGCCTGTTTAACATGGGGCTCAATGAGAAACTGCTCTGTTATCAAACCTGCCCCTAGTGGACACTCAGAGAATTGACGCTGACGGAGCTTCCTGATTGGATCAGACAGGAAGGAAGCTGTGGGCGGGGCTTGGTTCCTCCCCTCTAATACTGAATGATGCATGGGACATTTCCTAAATTAGTGCCCCTACTGCACATCCACACATCGTTATACCTAAACATAACGGTTTCAAACACATGGTTAGTTGTGAAATGGCCACAGTTTGGTTTGATTTAGGCAACAAAACCAGGAGGAAAAGATCATCGTTTGGGCTAAAATGAGAACGTTTGTTACGTGTTTTAACTAAGATACGTACTGGACATAAAATGTGATAAACCTATGTCATGTAGAACTAATTTAAAAAACGTCAATGTTGACTTTTGGTTTCTGGACACACATAAAATGTCAGGTTGAACAAACAAAACGCCCTTTTCTGACATTGCATGATTGAAACAATGGTCATTTTGGTTCTAAGTGTAGTATAAGTAAATATTCGGGCTGTTCCAATGCAGTTTTCGTAAATATAACAACGAGAAATAACGCGCAGTAATTCATGTGTATTCCGCGTATTCATTGTGTGTGTAATCCCCACAGTGAAAGCATGTGACGTAGTATAAGACAGCGAGCCGCCGGGGCAGGAGGCAGGAGGCAGGATGGGGTGGTGACACAGGACTTTAAGCAAGGGGAGCAGGGTTCAATTCTCCTCCGTCCTAAACCAATCCACGGCCTTTTTTCTCATCCTAACCAAGTGTTTTTCATGCCGAACCATAAATGTCACCTTTTTTTGGCTTTAAATCAGCCACGTAACATTTTTTGTGCGTCGTTGCACTTCTGGTTTGGCGTGTTTTGGCTTATGTTCTGGTCCTGTGCTCCGTCAGCGTGTTTTTTCTGTGTATGGCTTTACCTACGATTTGCTACGGACGTCTTCATGAGAACATGTTTCGGGGCTGGTCATCATTTCAGTCTTTCACTATGTTTACATAAACCATCTCTTTGAAATGTGTTACTTTTGCACATGTTCACACAATTTACCGTATTTGATGGTTTGCAGTTTGCTCTCCGAGCAGCGGTGGTTACCAGTGCAGATGTGAGGATCAGTACCGATGGTCATGTGACCAGTGTTTCCTGTATGGATCCTGTGACAACATCACTGACGACACATGTGGATGCATCAACACCATTCCTCCTGACGGACAACGCTGCCAGCCCGCTCATCACAACAGTAAGTTGGTTTGTAGTGATGTTTGCATTCAAACCAGCACACGATGGGCCTCATTGGACAAACACGTGATTTAGGATTAAAACAAATATGAAGACGAGACAATTTTAAGTAAAAAAAGATAGTTTTGAGTGTCATATCTGAAGACATCACTGCAAATAAAATGAAAATATACAGTAGTGGTCACATTTGTTCAATGGAGTTTGAGTTATTACAATTTCATTCAGCTGTACAAACCATTTGCTTGGTTGTCTGAGCCCACTAGATGGAGCTCTTGGTTTGAAGAGAAAGGCTCAAGGAAAGGTGATTAGTTGTGCTTTCAACCCTTCCTTGAACATGGAGCACCATGTCATGGGCTCAAGACATAAAGAAAAAGGATTTGTACAGTTGAATAAAACTTCCACATCACTTCTGTTCCTCAAATTAAAAATGAATCCACTCTTTCAAATGTAACCTGTGGAAACATATATACAGTTATGAAGCTTACATACCGTATTTTCCGCACTATAAGGCGCACCGCATTATAAGGCGCATAGAACAGACGCTACAGTGGAGGCTGGGGTTACGTTAAGGACCGCCTCTAAGTTCATTGATGCTAAGTTGGCGTGCTAGCGCTGTTGCCTTCAGTGGAACAGTGATCGTACGGACTCTTCTACTTGCTGCTCTCTGTTCAACAACCCACTGTTGGAGTTTGTCCTCCAGCTGCAGCCGTCTCGCTCTGTTCCCTCTGAACTCTGTTTAGTCTTCTTTACTTGGCGCAGGTCGTCTTGTTGCTTCCTCCACTTCGGCACCATTGATTGGTTCATGTTCAACTCTCTGGCTGCTGCTCTATTCCCGTGTTCTACTGCGTGACTAATGGCCTTGAGTGTAAACTCTGCGTCGTAAGCGTGTCTCTTAACAGGAGCCATTTTGGGCTCTTTACACAAACACACACATGGAAATGAAACGGCACGCTTCACACAGTCGTATATCTCAACATGCACCGCGCGTTACTTCTTCTACGGGGGAAAATAGAGTCGGCGGCTGCTCACCGTAGTTGGAGACCTGTTGTGGCTCAATATTGGTCCATATATAAGGAGCACCGGATTATAAGGCGCACTGTCGGCTTTTGAGACATGTGAAGGTTTTTAGGTGCAACTTATAGTGCGGACAATATGATAAGTACAGTGGTATTTATCTCATGATTGTCTCTATAATTGTTTATATTCAGCAGCGTCTCCTCTCTTTCGTCCGGTTTACAGACTTTACAGCTTGTCCTCTAACAACAACAACAACAACAACAACAACAACAACAATGACGACGACGACTCCAGCAACAAGTCCGAGTGAGACGACAGTTTTTCATCCATGAACACACAAAAAGACAAGTACAGAACAGATTACAAGTGATACAGCAACCGTCATTAATCGCAGCATCTCTCTGTTGAATCTCTCCCTGCAGCTCCTCTGGTTCTTTATGAATACATCATTTCTGTTGAGTTGAACGTCTCAGATGTTTCACTCATAAATCAGCTGAGGACCCTTCTGAGAAACTTCAGTTCCCCCATCAGCATCAACAACCACACACAAATCTATGACGTCAACATTTCCACAGGTGACAACAACAACAACACATCGGCAGAATGAATTAGCACGCACGGACAATCACTGCCAATTATGTCAACAGTCATCACATTTTATACGCTAATGTGTCGGTTTGATGTATTTTAACTTTGCTTGTAGTTTGTTACCCAAATGGTACCACATACCGATGCCGATGTGAAGAACAGTACGGTTGGCCTTGTCACCTGTGCTCCACTTTTGGCAACTGTGGTGATTTAATCAACAACACTTGTGGATGCATCAATGCCATTCCTCCAGACGGGCTTTATTGCCTGCCACTGTCCGGTAGGAGCTGAAAGCCTGTTTGCCTCTTTGACATTTAAGACGTGAGCGCTTGGGCATAGTTTTTAGAAATGTCTCTTTGTCTCAAACAGATCTCGCCATTTGCCCGTCGCCAACGCCTCCAAACGGTACGAAATAGCAATGTCGTTTTCAGACCTGTATGCATCGTGAAATACTTATTCCACACCCGCTAAATGTAAATACCATAAAGTGTACGACTTCTTCTACCTCTTTAGTCAACCTGTCTCTTCTTTTACCACAGAAACCACAACTGTTCCAACAACGTTGAACGCTACAACGATTGTAACCCCAACCCCTACTGTCCTAACTGGTATGTAGTCGAGTATATTTGCTATAAATGAATTACTAAATCTGGTAAGGATGAACCCTGGGCGCCTCCCTAGGGAGGTGTTCCAGGCACGTCCAGCTGGGAGGAGGCCTCAGGGAAGACCCAGGACCAGGTGGAGAGATTAGATCTCCACACTGGCCTGGGAACGCCTCGGGATCCCCCAGTTAGAGCTGGTTAATGTGGCCCGGGAAAGGGAAGTTTGGGGTCTCCTGCTGGAGCTGCTGCCCCTGAGACCTGATCCAGGATCAGAGGCTGAAGATGAGATGAGATGAGATGACATACTCAATAAAATCAAAATGATCGGAGTGAGAATCACTTTTCTATTGTCAGCTGTGATTTCTGATTCTGAGATGTTGTTTGCAGATTCAACACCTACTGCTACACCACCTGTGAACGCTACAACTGCACCACCTGTGAACGCTACAACTGCATCACCTGTGAACGCTACAACTGCACCACCTGTGAACGCTACAATTGCACCACCTGTGAACGCTACAACTGCATCACCTGTGAACACTACAACTCCAACAACGTCACCAGCAAGTAAGTGTTTCAAAGTCATTCTTACGTTACTCTTCCTGCTCATAACAAGGGTCACATCGTGTTCTTCAACTTAAACAAACATAATCATGAAATGCTCTTTTCAGACTCAACAACAGTTGCTACAACAGCTGTGAACACAACAACAACAGCTGTGAACACAACAACAACAGGTGTGAACACAACAACAACAGGTGTGAACACAACAACAGGTGTGAACACAACAACAACAGCTTTGAACACAACAACAGCTTTGAACACAACAACAACAGCTTTGAACACAACAACAACAGCTTTGAACACAACAACAACAGCTTTGAACACAACAACAACAGCTGTGAACACAACAACAACAGTGACCACAACTCCAACAATGTCACCAGCAAGTAAGTGTTTACACTTTCTTCCAATTCTTACCAGATACATATAGAGACGGTGCAGCATTTCACCCTCGCTATCGATGAACTAGTTAAAAGATGGTCGTTGCAGATTTAATTCAACCAATTACCACAACACATAAAAACGGCACCAACGCCTGCATTTACACAACAGGTTCATGTGGAGATGCTGCAGCATTACATGACAAGTTAACATTTTTTCTTAACTTTTTAGGCGCTTGTATCTTCACTTTAGGGTTTTTACTTTGGGCTTCAAAATAATTCCTAGATTACTCTTCGTTGTTATAACACAGCAGCTGTTATCTTAATAACTTATTATTAATTATGAAATGCTCTTTTCAGACTCATCAACAACTGCAACAACAGGTGTGAACACAACAACACCAGTTGCTACAACAGGTGTGAACACAACAACAACAACAGGTGTGAACACAACAACAACAGGTGTGAACACAACAACAGCTGTGAACACAACAACAACAGGTGTGAACACAACAACAGTTGCTACAACAGGTGTGAACACAACAACAACAGGTGTGAACACAACAACACCAGTTGCTACAACAGGTGTGAACACAACAACAACAACAACAGGTGTGAACACAACAACAACAGGTGTGAACACAACAACAGGTGTGAACACAACAACAGGTGTGAACACAACAACAGTTGCTACAACAGGTGTGAACACAACAACACCAGTTGCTACAACAGGTGTGAACACAACAACAGTTGCTACAACAGGTGTGAACACAACAACAGCAGGGGTGAACACAACAACAACAGTTGCTACAACAGGTGTGAACACAACAATAGGTGTGAACAAAACAACAACAACAGGTGTGAACACAACAACACCAGTTGCTACAACAGGTGTGAACACAACAACAGGTGTGAACACAACAACAGGTGTGAACACAACAACAACAACAGGTGTGAACACAACAACAGGTGTGAACACAACAACACCAGTTGCTACAACAGGTGTGAACACAACAACAGGTGTGAACACAACAACAGGTGTGAACACAACAACAACAGCTGTGAACACAACAACAACAGGTGTAAACACAACAACAACAGGTGTAAACACAACAACAACAGCTGTGAACACAACAACAACAGGTGTAAACACAACAACAACAGGGGTGAACACAACAACAACAGTCACCACAACTCCAACAATGTCACCAGCAAGTAAGTGTTTACACTTTCTTCCAATTCTTACCAGGTACATATAGAGACGGTGCGGCATTCCACCCTCGCTATCGATGAACTAGTTTAAAGATGGTTGTTGCAGATTTAATTCAACCAATTACCACAACACATCAAAACGGCACAACACCTGCAACGGCACCAACACCTGCATTTACACAACAGGTTCATGTGGAGATGCTGCAGCATTACACAACAAGTTAACATTTTTTCTCAACTTTTTAGGCGCTTGTATCTTCACTTTAGGGTTTTTACTTTGGGCTTCAAAATAATTCCTACATTACTCTCCATTGTTATAACACAGCAGCTGTTATCTTAATAACTTATTATTAATTATGAAATGCTCTTTTCAGACTCAACAACAACTGCAACAACAGGTGTGAACACAACAACACCAGTTGCTACAACAGGTGTGAACACAACAACAACAACAGGTGTGAACACAACAACAACAGGTGTGAACACAACAACACCAGTTGCTACAACAGGTGTGAACACAACAACAACAACAGGTGTGAACACAACAACAACAGGTGTGAACACAACAACAACAACAACAGGTGTGAACACAACAACAGGTGCAAACACAACAACACCAGTTGCTACAACAGGTGTGAACACAACAACAACAACAGGTGTGAACACAACAACACCAGTTGCTACAACAGGTGTGAACACAACAACAACAGGTGTGAACACAACAACAGGTGTGAACACAACAACAGGTGTGAACACAACAACAGTTGCTACAACAGGTGTGAACACAACAACAGTTGCTACAACAGGTGTGAACACAACAACACCAGTTGCTACAACAGGTGTGAACACAACAACAACAGTTGCTACAACAGGTGTGAACACAACAACAGCAGGTGTTAACACAACAACAACAGTTGCTACAACAGGCATGAACACAACAACAGTTGTTACAACAGGTGTGAACACAACAACAGGTGTGAACACAACAACAGTTGCTACAACAGGTGTGAACACAACAACAGGTGTGAACACAACAACAACAGTTGCTACAACAGGTGTGAACACAACAACACCAGTTGCTACAACAGGTGTGAACACAACAATAGTTGCTACAACAGCTGTGAACACAACAACACCAGTTGCTACAACAGGTGTGAACACAACAACACCAGTTGCTACAACAGGTGTGAACATAACAACAACAGTTGCTACAACAGGTGTGAACACAACAACAACAGGTGTGAACACAACAACAACAACAGTTGCTACAACAGGTGTGAACACAACAACACCAGTTGCTACAACAGGTGTGAACACAACAACAGTTGCTACAACAGGTGTGAACACAACAACAGTTGCTACAACAGGTGTGAACACAACAACACCAGTTGCTACAACAGGTGTGAACACAACAACACCAGTTGCTACAACAGGTGTGAACACAACAATAGTTGCTACAACAGGTGTGAACACAACAACAACAGTTGCTACAACAGGTGTGAACACAACAACAACAGTTGCTACAACAGGTGTGAACACAACAACACCAGTTGCTACAACAGGTGTGAACACAACAACAGTTGCTACAACAGGTGTGAACACAACAACAGTTGCTACAACAGGTGTGAACACAACAACAGTTGCTACAACAGGTGTGAACACAACAACACCAGTTGCTACAACAGGTGTGAACACAACAACACCAGTTGCTACAACACGTGTGAACACAACAACAGTTGCTACAACAGGTGTGAACACAACAATACCAGTTGCTACAACAGGTGTGAACACAACAACACCAGTTGCTACAACACGTGTGAACACAACAACAGTTGCTACGACAGGTGTGAACACAACAACACCAGTTGCTACAACACGTCTGAACACAACAACAGTTGCTACAACAGGTGTGAACACAACAACACCAGTTGCTACAACAGGTGTGAACACAACAACAGTTGCTACAACAGGTGTGAACACAACAATACCAGTTGCTACAAGAGGCGTGAACATAACAACAGTTGCTACAACAACAGCTGCTACAACAGGTGTGACAACAGGTGTGAACACAACAACACCAGTTGCTACAACAACAGTTGCTACAACAGGTGTGAACACAACAACACCATTTGCTACAACAGGTGCTACAACAGGTGTGACAACAGCAGTTACCACAACACCAACGACAATTGCAACAAGTGAGTGCTTAATGGATCTGAACTTGTTTTACTGTCTGCAATAATACGGCTACAGTTTTTTTCCGTTACAACAAATTGTTGTCCGTCCGCCTTTCTTGGAAGACTTAAATGTCTCGAGCAATTGGGAGGAAGTCTGGTCAAATATAATCTGTGTTTGTTGAGCTTTAAAACAACTGATAGGTGTGTGAATAACATCGTCAGGGTGTGAAGATTTATATTATTTGTGTTAAAGTATTATTTTCCAAATCAGTCCCATCAAAAGATGTGAACGCATAAGAACACGATTTGAGAAAAAACCTCACACCCACAAAAGATGAGACGGGGTCCATGAGACGGGGTCCATGAGACGGGGTCCATGAGACGGGGTCCTTGAGACGGGGTCCATGAGACGGGGTCCTTGAGACGGGGTCCATGAAACGGGGTCCGTTAGACGGGGTCCATAAGACGGGGTCCATGAGACGGGGTCCATAAGACGGGGTCCATGAGACGGGGTCCATGAAACGGGGTCTGTTAGACGGGGTCCATGAGACGGCGTCCATGAAACGGGGTCCGTTAGACGGGGTCCATGAGACGGGGTCCATAAGACGGGGTCCATGAGACAGGGTCCATGAGACAGGGTCCATGAAACGGGGTCCGTTAGACGGGGTCCATGAGACGGGGTCCATGAGACGGGGTCCATAAGACGGGGTCCATAAGACGGGGTCCATGTTTCAGGATGGTCGGGTCGCCTACACTGCCTCGGACCACTGACGCACTGAGAACAGGGAAGGGAGGTCGGAGTGAGAACAAGTCCACGGCCCCGCGAAGCAACTAGATGTTGTTGGTGTTCCGATACCATTTTTTCCCTCCCCATACCGATTCCGATAATCATGCTGTGGGTTTTCCGCCCATCCGCCGAGGCACAGATACCGATACCCGTGTGTTAAAAACAAAAGAAAAAGATCTTAAGATCCATCGCCATGACGTCATCAATGCGTGTGACGTGTTACGGCGTGATGACGTATAGGCAGCAAGAAGCATTCTCCGAGGCCCAGGTAGTGTGAGTACAAACGGGCCTGGAGGGGGGGACAAGGACCCTAAAGCACGGGGCACGGGACGGAGGCACAGTGGGAGGGCACCCTTCCTGGACTTCAGTACTCACCGACACCGATGTCAGCATTTTCGGCAGTATCGGAGGCATTTCCGATACTGGTATCGTATCAGAATCGGAACAACTCTAGAAGCAACTGACCTGTGAGTCGGGCTAACCCTCTCCCTATACACGGCTGTGGCGGTCTCACAGCGGCTCCATGCTGGACTTTATGATTAAAATGCGTCAGACTTCCCGACAAAAAAACGACAATTACCTGAGCACCCAAACCCAGATTGTTACAATGTTCTTTCTCATATCAAAGCATTTAATGTTCATGTTGCAGACGTACTTGTCCAGCAAATATGTATTGAATCTTGGTTTGAATAATTTGTTTCCATTTCCAGCAATAACATAGACTTATATCTGTCTTTGCAGGTTCAACACCGAGTGCTACAACACGCACAAACACTACAACACCATCACCAACAACTGCAGTTACCAGTGAGCTTTCAGATTTAGCACCAATGGTTCAGTAATAACTCACCTGCTGCTTTGTTTTATCCTTTTTCTTAACAACTGTATAACTGCAAACGGTTCTGTCCAGACTCAACACCTGTCGCTACACCGGATGGGACCACTACAACGGCTGCAACCACGACTACAAGTTAGTGTTCAATCAATTATGAAGGTGAAATATGTGCTTTAGCGAATTTAGCAATAAGTATAACAGAGATAATTGCATTTTTCAACAGTTACCACAACACCTACAGCAACTGTAACAAGTAAGTGTTGGGAAATATTTGTGACGGCATAAAAATACAATACAATAACTAATCCAGGCTTAAATAATATTTGTTTTTATGTTGTTTTTTCAGCTTCGACGCCAACGACTTCACCGACAACTGTTGTCACACCAACGACTCCAGCAACAACTGTTGTCACACCAACGACTTCAGCGACAACTGTTGTTACCAGTAGGTTTTTAGGAACAAGGCATGACCCACACTTGGTTTACTTGGAGATGTGTAACCTATTTAAACTTGAGGGATTTCACTTTTCTGCGTATGCCCTAAAAAGCAAGGCTTCGCTCCCGGAGGTTTCCTGTCCTGCATGTTTTAGGGTTTCTCGCTGCTCTAACTCACCTGATTTTAACGATTTTCAAACGTGTGACGACCTTCAGCTGCTTGATAACGAGCACGTCTTTAGAATCAGGTGTGTTGGAGCGGAGACAAACCTAAAACATGCAGGACAGTGGCTCGCCGTAATCAGGGTTGGGCACCCCTGATCTACACATGATCTAGGTTAACCATCTTATTTGTAGTCATCTTAGAAGGTAAAACATTTTGTGCATGTTGCATTTGCTGAACTTTCCCTTTGTCGTTCGCAAAGCACTTAATTCAGCATGGTAAATTTGATCCCCTACGGAAGACATAATATCTCGTACATATGAGATAAACTTGGGTTTTGGACAACAATGCTAGAAAAAAGTTCCCCCTTGCCTTTCAGGGCTTTCGTACCTTTCAACTGGAATTTCACTGTTCTTTTCACACCAACAACTGTCGTTAAAATGGAGGTTAGGCAAAATGCACATGTTGTAACCAAACCCACTGCTGACTAAAAACATAATTATAGCTATAATGTTAAGCTTTACATTTCTGGATAATTTTAAGTACAGTATTTTCCGCACTATAAGGCGCATAGAACAGACGCTACAGTCGAGGCTGGGGTTACGTTAAGGACCGCCTCTAAATCCATTGATGTTAAGTTGGCGTGCTAGCGCTGTTGCTTTCAGTGGAATAGTGATTGTACGGACTCTTCTACTTGCTGCTCTCTGTTCAACAACCCACTGTTGGAGTTTGTCCTCCAGCTGCAGCCGTCTCGCTCTGTTCCCTCTGAACTCTGTTTAGTCTTCTTTACTTGCCGCAGGTCGTCTTGTTGCTTCCTCCACTTCGGCACCATTGATTGGTTCATGTTCAACTCTCTGGCTGCTGCTCTATTCCCGTGTTCTACTGCGTGACTAATGGCCTTGAGTGTAAACTCTGCGTTGTAAGCGTGTCTCTTAACAGGAGCCATTTTGGGCTCTTTACACAAACACACACATGGAAATGAAACGGCACGCTTCACGCAGTCGTATATCTCAACATGCACTGCGCGTTACTTCTTCTACGGGGGAAAATAGAGTCGGCGGCTGCTCACCGTAGTTGGAGACCTGTTGTGGCTCAATATTGGTCCATTTATAAAGAGCACCAGATTATAAGGCGCACTGTTGGCTTTTGAGACATGTGAAGGTTTTTAGGTGCGACTTATAGTGCGGAAAATAGAGTAATTACGCTAATGCTTAAACTGTTTTTGTTTCTTAACTTTAGCCCCCAGTATAACCAGCCCCACAACAGAAGTTGCTTCTACCACAGCTCCAACCACAGCCCGAACAACAGCCACTAGCACCAAGGCTACAACCACAGCTACCACTATCCGCACAACGACCCCTTCCAGAGTGACACCTACTACCTCCACCCCCACTACTGTGGAAATACCGACCCGTCCCAGCACCCTTCCAACAACCAGGGCAGCTCCTACTACACCTGCAATTCCAACCTTGGGTCCTACTCCAACTGCTAGAGGTATTATTTTACTGACAAGAGGGGGTAAAGAGGCATCATGCATTAGTAAATATATTACTAATTACCTTAAAGGAGATGTTTTAAACCACTTTTCCAGGCGTGACGTATGGTGACCAATGACACTGAGGGGTCAAACTTAGAATTGCTTCATTTATTCAGTTGCTCTTTATTAAAAGCAGATTAAGAACTAAAAGCTTGTATGCACTAGAAAGCCGTACATACATTACCAACAATAATACAATCAAATTTCAGTTTCCATATCTTTCAGTCTAAGACGCCAAAATTGCGCTGCTCTGTGTAATTTTGGGACCTAAAAGTGAAACAAAATAAAAACGTTTCATTATGCTGTAACGTCTTTGAACTGCAGCTTTTACCTTCACATTTTTATTAAATATACTAACTTCAATGTGTCAGACCGGGGCAGGAATGAGGACTCAGATGGGGAGGTTCGCAGATCAAACAAAAGGTATTTATTCTTAAAATCCAAAGCGTGAGGCACGGAGCCGATAAACCACAGAACCAAAGGTTCAAAAAGGGTTAAACTTAATATGAAACAACAGGAAATACAAACACCTGAGCAAGGACACTAAGATCTCTATGACATGAACAAGGCTGTGGAAACGGGCTGGAAACAATCGGCATAACGAACGAAATATTCTGGCAACAAGACGAAGACACGGACTATATACACATGAAACATGTGCAAACAATCAAGGATCGGGGAGGACTTCAGACACAAGAGGAGGGGCAAGTGACCTGAAACAAGACTTTTCAAAATAAAACATGAAAACCCAAAGACGGGACAGACCTCACCGCGGCGTGACTACTTACCAGTAGTCTGCACTTGTCAGTCATGATCTACAATAGTCTCCTCTCTGTTTTGTCTTTTGTGTCCTGCCTACCTTGTGTCACTTTTGTTCCCTGGTCTTCAGTTGTTTGTTCACGTTACAGAAAACCAATGCTTTTGCCGTCACCTCATTGATATATTTCATCTCCTTCAAAATAACAGCATTCGATGTGGAAATGTCAGTGAGATTAGACAAGGAATACACGCCAGACTATGACGATCCGACGAGTTCTGCATACAAGGATCTCGAATCAACGATTAATTCAGTGGTAAGTAAATTGATGACACCGTATCCAGTTTGAACTTGTTTTATTTTCAGCTCTTCATGATCCAGTGTTGATCTTATTTAACGTATCTCTCCCACAGTTAGTGGAACAGTATAAAGGAATCACCGGGTTTGTCGATGTCTTCGTGAGAGGGTTCAGGTACGGTGATTCTGTCTTTAAAAGCATTTGAAGGCAAGAATCAGCACACAATTTACACCACAACTGCTTTTGTTCTCACACAACTTTCACTTGTTCTCACAGTGAAGGAAGCATCGTTACAGACTTCCGTGTCCAGACGACCGAAGTTGATTCGAAGCAAGTGGCTGAAGCGAATCAAAAACTTCCTGAAGCGTTGCTGCCTGTGGCCCCTGTCATTGGCTCAGTCACTGCATCTTTCAATAGTAAGTTTAAAAACGTTGTTCCGGTGTCAAATCTTCCCAGGGTCTTTTAAGCAAATTAGCCATGTAGTGTACAGTAATGTGGCTAACAGTGATTAGCTCGGGGCAGCACGGTGAAGGCATTCAAAGGTCTTTTTTAACCACTAATGCTGCTGAAAATAACAGCAAACCTCTGCAGCAGCATGAGAAGAGTCCCTACACACACAACAAAGCAGCATCAGCGTAGTTAGTGAAGCCAGAGTTTATTAAAGAGTGTTTTAAAGACTTACCTACTGGCCCCTGTACCAGCTCCTCTCATAGTAAAGTCCATTACAGTGGATTACCAAAGTCAATACTTGGATTTGTTTCTTATAAAATGTCTCAACATGGTGAAAAATGTCTTTAAATGTTAAAAATATTCAGTTTAATGTGAAATCAAACAGAGAAAATCAGAGATTTCAGGTTTCAGAGGCTGAAAGCAACTTTTTCTGATGAAAACTAAAGAAACAAAATGACTTCATGGGTGAATTCATATGATATTATACAAACAAAAATCATATTAAATCAGTTAATGGATCCAAATGTGACCGAAGAACGTGTTTGAATGTTCTGCAGCTTTGACTAAAGTAACATTCAAGCACTTTCCAAACATTTCCAGGTGCATTTCCAGTCTTTTCCACATCAAACCAAAGTCAATCCCAAAGGAAGGAGGCCATTGCTGCTTTGTTGTGTGTGTAGGGACTCTTCTCATGCTGCTGCAGAGGTTTGCTGTTATTTTCAGCAGCATTAGTGGTTAAAAAAGACCTTTGAATGCCTTCACTGTGCTGCGCCTAGCTAGTCACTCAATCGGTGTTAGCCACATTTGGTTGTTAGCGAACGAAATTGTCTTGATGGATTATTCGATGAGTGCATTTGCCGTAAAAAGACCCTTGGATGATTTTACACCAGATTTCCCCTTTTAGGACCTTTTGCCTGACTTGGTTGAAGTTCAAACTGATCGATTTTACTTCCTCCCAAAGGTCTGACTCCGATCAGCTTCCCACGCCTCACTTACACCGGTGGAACCATGACCCTGACGTGCGGGCCGCCTGAAAACCTTAACGTGGAATCAGTTTCTGGTTCTGAGTGGAAATTTAAAGGACGGAAAATTAAAGCGAGTGGAAGGTTTGACGTCACTACTACCCCCAGCAGGCAGTCTATACTCACAGTTAAGAACGTCATCCCTGCGGATATTGGTAAGTCAAAGCTTAACATTGAAACATGTTTACCAATACGTAATCAGTAACCATGCAAGCACGATGTATTTAACAATGCAATAGTTAACCTAGATCAGGGATGTCAAAGTCAAATACATCAGAGGGTCAAAAAAACTACTTTGCTACGAGCCGAGGGATGGACTAATCAAACATCATCCCGGGGGTCAAGATCATTCATTTGCGGGCCGGATCTGGCCCGCGGGCCTTTACTTTGACACCCATGACCTAGTATATTGTGGTGTACTGTGAGATACTGTGAAATGGGATCAGATATGTCATAGTCTGGGATTGTATTAATGTTAGATTTCCTCAGAATATCGTGGGAAAAGCACCAAAATGACAGTTTTCTGGGTTTGCTTTGACTTTCAGATCTGTATTGTTGTACAAATAAAAGGCAACAGCGTTTACTTTTACTGTATCTTACATAAAACGTTGCACTTTATGCACAGTGATATACAAATATTGTCAATGTATCAGTATCTAGCCACACTTACTGTGAAATGTTGACATGTTAACGACACTTACCTCTCTTAATCACAGGACGCTATGAATGTATGATGACGGACGGAGTCATAAGGTTCGTCCAAACAGGAGATGTGACAAGAAATAATATCAAACAAGCTCCAATTGTACGACTACAGAGTAAAGTTAACGTTCGATGCGAGGGAACAGCGGGACAGACTCAACCACTCCGGTGTTGTGTGCAGTCCTCCTACAGAGTCAGGTGGTTTAGCTCAACTGGTTTAGCGTTAGGTAAGTATGAAGTGACGTCGATATTCCTCTATTTGATTCTATTGAAATCCAGCATGGTTGATCTTATTAAGGATGCTGTTCGTTCACAGGTTTCACAGTCAGTACTAACGATGGAGACTACTGCATCACACATGAGTACGATCTGGGGAGCTGCAGCGGATCACAGGAAATCAGTTTCACTTGTCGAGTAGATAATCCAGCGGGTTATGAGAAGAAGACCCAAATGATCATTTTCAAAGAAGGTAAGAGCAACATTTGACGTGTGTTTATACAGTCCCGTTGCTGTCTTCCTGTGTAACTCTTGTTTATCTGTTAAGAGGTCACATGTAACGATGCTCAGTACGGGACTGGACGACCAGGCGACCGATCGACTTTAGGATGTGAGAAAGGTCTTGATGGGAAAATTACTGCAGAGTGTCAGGAAACAGGAGAGTGGAAGCTTTTGACGGACACCTGCATCGTAACAGAAATCAAGGCGTTATTAACTGAATCTGAGGTAGGTCTGCTGGGGGTAACGAATCCTCCCTATTAGACATCTCTAAAACATCGAGTACACCATACCGGCAAAGTCAGTGATGTCACTAATATCTAGTTTAACATCTAGAGTTTATTCCACAAAGTGAATCTTAAGAGGAGAGACTCAAACACACCTGCACACTGGCAGGTTTTATCCAACATATGCTCTGTGTCCTCCCTCTAACAGAGTCAGACGCGCTGTATTATTTCCTCAGACAGTAGCAAAGCGCATATCGAAGAGCATTTGTTGCCTCCCTAAACTTGTATGGCAAGGGAAACAGATCATTTATATGGAAAAGGTCCACACTACAAGCCCCGAGCCTCATCTCTGAGCTCCGTTGTATTTTAAGTTTGTTTGAGCAGTTTGAACCAATCAGCGTTGGTTTCTTTGGTGGATTGAAGTGAAACAGAAGAGACTGTTGAGTGTAAACAACATGGAGGCTTCCACGGATGAGATGAGCAGCTATGGAGCGAGCCGCTCACTAACTCGTTGTTCTCTGGATCCTTCTGTTGAATATGGACCGGGCTCCTGAAATTGGGCCTTTGATCCGTAAATTCACGTTAAACACAAAGGGAAAATCTCCTTTACCCACATGTTGTTTCCTTTCTGAGCTTTGCCTCCATGCTGTTAGCACGTCACACGCTTCGGTCATCTGATTGGTTGGTTTGGCCCGTATGTTGGTGACAGACAGATGGTTTATCCAATCAGAAACCAGGATTTTCACCCCTTCACAAAAGACTTCCAAATGACAGTTCCCCTGAACAAATGGCGGAGTCAGGTTACCACACTATGGCTATGAAGCAGATTTTTTAAGGTTGTCCTGCCAGTTTCTAGAGCCAGAAAGAACATCTTTGCCTCCATCATGCATAGTTTGTCATACTGACACAACGTGGTATCATGCTTTTGTGATTTTAATATTTAATTTTTCTAGGAATTGGTTGTGGACGAAGTGCCAGAGTTTGTGGCGAATCTAAGTAGCACTGTCAAAGACGAAGAAGCTGACATTACAAACTCATCGGCAACCGTCCAAGCCATCGTTGACATCGTAAGCAACATTGCAAATGTTAGCACTGGTGAAGTCAGTGAAGTTGTCATCAAGGTAGGTTCCCATAGTAGCTCTTTACTAAAGGTTGTGTGTTATGTCACCAAAAAGTACTTTTTGATGAGGTGGTGAAATGAAATGTGTCTTCATCTGCAGGATGTACTCAAAACAGTTGATGTCATCATCGGCGAAAATTCAAAGGAGTCCTGGGCAGTCCTGAATGCTAATGAAAGCCGCAGTGCGAGCTCAGAATTACTAGCGTCCCTAGAGTCCCTCTCTGAAAGGCTGGTCGGAGAGATCGAGTTTGCAACGCAGCGGATCCTGCTCAACAGAGCCACGTTCAACAACTCCTTCATGGCAGATCTGAACAACAGCGTCGTCATAGACATTCCCAACACTGACTTCTACAACGTCTTTATCACCACCATCACCTTCTCTACCCTCAATAACGTTATGCCAGCGAGGAACTCCAGCTTTGACGTCGGCCTCCTCAACACTACCAGCAATGAAACTCTCACCAATGATGCCATCAATGCTGTCGTGGTGCTGGTCAACGTTAATGCAACAGTCGACAATGTAACTCTGAGCTACGACAAGCTAAACACGTCGCTGTCGCTGAACCCGCAGTGCGTCTTTTGGAACTTCTCACTCCTTGGTAATCTGGGCGCTTGGGATGATGAGGGGTGCTCGTTTGTTTCGGACATAAACGATACTGTAACCTGCACCTGCAACCATCTGACTTCCTTCTCACTTCTGATGGCAACAGACATCCCTCCTGACCTGAAAGAAACCCTGGATATAATCACATATGTCGGAGTTGGAATATCTCTCGCGAGCTTAGTTATATGTCTCATTATCGAAGGGTATGTTTGGAAAGCCATAACAAGAAACAGCACCGCCTTCATGCGTCATGTTTCCATCATTAACACGGCCCTGTCCTTGTTGATCGCCGACATTTGTTTCATCATCGCTGCCTCTATTGCTGATAACCCCCTCGAAAATCCAGGGGAGGACTATCGAATCCCAGTTGGGCCGTGCAGTACGGCGACATTTTTTATGCACTTTTTCTACCTTTCGCTGTTTTTTTGGATGCTTGTGTCCGGCCTCCTGCTCTTTTACCGGACGGTCATGGTCTTCTCCCACATGTCCAAGTCAATCATGTTAGCAATTGGCTTCCTATTAGGCTATGGGTGTCCTCTGATTATAGCTGTTATTACTGTTGCGGTCACGGCACCTGGTGATGGGTACATCAGGAAAGAAAAGGCTTGCTGGCTCAACTGGATTGAGACAAAGGCACTACTGGCTTTGGTAATACCTGCCCTTACTATAGTTTTGATCAACTTTATCATCGTAATCGTGGTCTTGTTCAAAATGCTGAGAAGAGGTGTGGGAGACGTGGCTCAAGCAGATGAAAAGCATACGCTGGTGGTCATTCTAAGGTGCGTGGTCATTTTGACGCCATTATTCGGACTTACCTGGGGTTTAGGAGTGGGAACCATGGTATCGTCAGAAAACAGGGGAATCCACATCGCCTTTGCCTTCTTCAATTCACTACAGGTATTTGCAAATACTGAAACACATGGTTGAATGTTGTTATGCTTACATGACAGTGCTTTTTGTTATAAAATATTATGTCCTATTTTCTTTCCTCAGGGTTTCTTCATTTTAGTGTTCGGGACACTGTTTGATTCAAAGGTACGTTGAAAAAAGACCTTTTGGTGGAATGAACTTATTTGCTTTGTGGAGAGCTAAATGGAAAGATCCATAACACTAGTGATAGACCGATACACCTGCCAGATGATATTTGTGTTTTTCAGGTGTATCGTATCGGCCGACGCGAGCTGCTGCGTTCATCGATAGTATTTTCCCGCCATTATTCACAGACAGGCGTCCACAGGCAGCTCCGTGTTGCTGGAGGCGCCTTTTTTAACTTCAATAAGTGTTCTTTTTTTAAACGGAGACGCGTAACATTTGTAATCATCGAGTGATTTTTATGATGTAAATTGAGGGAGCAAAAGTAGAATCTGCTCCAAGTATCGGAGAAAATCGTCATCGGTCATCGGCGAAGGCTGATGAAAAAAAAGAAAATCAGTATCAGCGTTGGCCAGATAGCAACACCACAGTATATAAATACTCCGATATGTCCAGCATATCAAAATTCCTCTCAAGTGTAAATACTAGAGTATCGTCAGCAAAAGAAAAACAAATCTGCCTACCATCAACTCTAAATCTCACCAATTAACAGGTTATTCAAAAGCAGCGACCACGCTTGTTTCCAAAAATGTCGCTGTTCAAAATTCTGAAGTGTTTATTTTGCCAAACATTTCCCACATTGCATATTAGTTGACTGTTTCAACACTGACATTAATTTGATTGTGCTTGTAGATTCGTTCTCTTCTCTCGAGAAAATCCCCAACATCGAGCAAACGTGTACTAACGTGCCCTCTAGGAGCTAAACATGTGCGCTAAAGTGTCCTCTAGGAGCCAAAGCATGTGCTATAGTTCCCTCTAGGAGCCAAAACGTGTGCTCAAGTGTCCTCTAGGAGCCAACGTGTGCTAACGTGCCCTCTAGGAGCCAAAGCATGTGCTAAAGTGTCCTCGAGGAGCCAAAACATGTGCTAAAGTGCCCTCGAGGAGCCAAAGCATGTGCTATAGTGCCCTCTAGGAGCCGAAAATTGTGCTAACGTGTCCTCTAGGAGCCAAAACATGTGCTAACGTGCCCTCTAGGAGCCAAAGCATGTGCTAACGTGCCCTCTAGGAGCCAAAGCATGTGCTAACGTGCCCTCTAGGAACCAAAACATGTGCTAAAGTGTCCTCTAGGAACCAAAACGTGTGCTAAAGTGTCCTCTAGGAGCCAAAACATGTGCTAAAGTGCCCTCTAGGAGCTAAACATGTGCTAAAGTGTCCTCTAGGAGCCAAAACATGTGCTATAGTGCCCTCTAGGAGCCGAAACGTGTGCTACAGTGCCTTCTTAAGTAGCGAGGATGCTCTATATGTGCCCTTTTTCTTCCTTTTTGCCCCTGCCCTACAAAAAGCCTGTGCACGCCACTGCTGTAGGCTGTGTTTCATACCAACATTGGTATGAAAGCATAAATTCAGTTTTGTCAGGGGTGTAGCTCTTTATTGCACAATAGTTGACTGTTATCAATTTCAACACTGACATTAATTTGATTGTGCTTGCAGATTCGTTCTCTTCTCTCGAGGAAATCCCCAACATCGAGCACCGGCTCTAATCCAACAAGAGTAAGTGTTTCTTTAACCCATTTATCCCAAAACCACTGCAGGTTCTCTTTGTTATCCAACCCATGTTTGAATCTACAGACCTGCTCAACGCTACAGACATTATCATTTCTTGCAATTACTTCATTTTACGCAAATGTATTGTTTTTAAACTACAGAGTACAAGTGGTGGCATTTCCTCTCACAGTGGACTAAACTGGATCAATCGACTGCGTGGAAAAAGAAGTAAGTTGTTTCAAATCAAGCATTGTTTTCAGTTTACTTGATTAAGCTGTTATTTATGGATTGATTTGTTTATTTTGGGCGTGTCAGTTAGAGAAACCATCATCACGCATTATCTTAGTTTACAGTTCACATGATGAATGAATGAACGTCTCACAAGCAGATCCTGAACAACTTTGAATCAGTCAGTAATCAATGTGTAGGTGAAATGTTATTATTTCTATGTACATGCAACAGAGAATCATCCCGACTGTCTGGGTTTCTCATGATTACCTTAATGATCATGTCCATGTCCCCTGAAGTGAGAACATCATCATACTCCAGTAACAAATCACAGTCTGTAGGCCACTGGCGTGCACCACTCATGGCCCAATGGTTAAAAAACATTCGCTATAGTGCCCTCTAGGAGCTAAACATGTGCTAAAGTGCCCTCTAGGAGCCAAAACATGTGCTATAGTGTCCTCTAGGAGCCAAAACCTGTGCTAAAGTGCCCTCTAGGAGCCACAACATGTGCTAAAGTGTCCTCTAGGAGCCAAAACCTGTGCTAAAGTGTCCTCTAGGAGACAAAACGTGTGCTAAAGTGTCCTCTAGGAGCTAAACATGTTCTAAAGTGCCCTCTAGGAGCTAAACATGTTCTAAAGTGTCCCCTAGGAGCCAAAACATGTGCTAAAGTGCCCTCTAGGAGCCAAAACATGTGCTAAAGTGCTCTCTAGGAGGTAAACATGTTCTAAAGTGTCCTCTAGGAGCCAAAACCTGTGCAAAAGTGTCCTCTAGGAGCCAAAACACGTGCTAAAGTGTCCTCTAGGAGCCAAAACATGTGCTAAAGTGTCCTCTAGGAGCTAAACATGTTCTAAAGTGTCCTCTAGGAGCCAAAACATGTGCTAAAGTGTCCTCTAGGAGCCAAAACACGTGCTAAAGTGTCCTCTAGAAGAAAAAACATGTGCTAAAGTGCCCTCTAAGAGTCAAAACCTGCTAAAGTGTCCTCTAGGAACCAAAACATGTGCTAAAGTGCCCTCTAGGAGCCAAAACAGGATCTAAAGTGCCCTCTAGGAGCCTTATGTCCTTTGATTTAACATGTCTCAACAGCAGGTAGTTACAGAGCTGCAGTCTAGCTCTAGACTAGGGGTCTGCAACCCGCGGCTCTGGGGCCTCATGCAGCTCTTCAACGTGTAAATAACGTGTTTTTTTGCACAGTGTGAACGAGGGAACACATTTTATCTTGGAGGTGAAAAAATATTAGGTGAAACTAAAATATGCGTCACATCCTTGGTGTACGGCCCGGCGCCTTTCCCTGATCTGGAGTTGGTGACCTGCACTGATGCTGGATTAACCCCCCCCAAAAAATAGTGTTTCGTGGACGTAGTGATTTGCTTTCACATGATGGTGTCTTACCTGTGTGCTTGATATGTGGTGAGCAATGAGCGAACAACCACAATTTTAGGACAGGTAACAATGGCAGGTAACAGTAACTTAATATAAACCTTTATAAGCTGGGACATCAAATACGTTTTGCAGCTCCAGACACATTTTATCCAGTGGAAGAGGCAAAAATGGCTCTTTTGATAGTAAAGGTTGCAGACCCCTGCTCTACACAGACAGACAGACACAGTGTCCATATCAGTCCGCCATGAGTGAGCACCAGTCCCGTCTTGTTGCCCGTCATACGTGTTTCAGATGCTATCGACTTGTTGTTTGTCTTTCAGACGTCTACCGCGTGTCCGAAGCTGCAACCTCGAGCAGCACCGGTGCATCGGAGTCATTCGTGAATATCTAAAAGGAAGCATCAAACCTGTGCACATGTGATTCATTTCATTGCTGATTCAAAAGGTTATTGTTATTATTATGGCTTTGATTTATACAGCGTCAGTGCTCAAGGCGCTTTACAGAGTCCAGGTTCATTCACACACACATGGATGGTGGTGGTAAACTACGCAGTAGTCACAGCTGCTCTGGGGCCGACTGGCGGAAGCGTGGCAGCTAATCAGCGCCTACGCCCCCTCGACCACCTCCTCACACATACAGCAGTCACACACATTCACACGAGGCAAGGTGGGTGAAGTGTCTCGCCCATGGACACAACGACCATGACACAAGTGGAACCACCGACCCTTCGGACATTGGCCGACACGCTCTACCAACTGAGCCACAGTCGACCATTATTGTGAGATTTTACATTGCAAAAATTAAAATCATTAGTTTCATTGGGATGATTTTGTAAAAATCTGGAGCAATAAACATGGTCAGTAGGAAAAAGTATGGTACTAAATGAACAAACAGCGTTACAAGTACTTTGCCTTTTCACGGCGATGTCACTGTTCCCCCCTCTGTGACGGGAAGACCCAGGAAGAAGTCCGGTGGTTTATGGCAAATGAAACTGAGAATGTATTTCTGTCTTTTTAAGTTGCCTGATGATGCTTGTTTTTAAGTCTTGTGCTGCTTTGTATGGTAACACTTGAGATGGAAGCCAGATGAACAAGGGAAGAACCAAATTAATAATGAATGAACGTCTCACAAGCAGATCAACTTTGAATCAGTCAGTAATCAATGTGTAGGTGAAATGTTATTATTATGTACATGCAACAGAGAATCATCCCGACTGTCTGGGTTTCTCATGATTACCTTAATGATCATGTCCATGTCCCCTGAAGTGAGAACATTATCATACTCCAGTAAGAAATCACAGTGTAGGCCACTGGTGTCCACCCCTCATGGCCCAATGGTTGGGAAACCTGTGCTAAAGTGCCCTCTAAGAGTCAAAACATGTGCTAAAGTGTCCTCTAGGAGCCACAACATGTGCTAAAGTGCCCTCTAGGAGCCAAAACATGTGCTAAAGTGTCCTCTAGGAGCCAAAACGTATGTTAAAGTGTCCTCTAGGAGCCAAAACATGTGCTAAAGTGTCCTCTAGGAGTCAAAACATGTGCTAAAGTGTCCTCTAGAAGCAAAAATGTGCGCTAAAGTGCCCTCTAGGAGCCAAAACGTGTGCTAAAGTGTCCTCTAGGAGCCGAAATGTGTGCTAAAGTGTCCTCTAGAAGCAAAAATGTGCGCTAAAGTGCCCTCTTGGAGCCAAAACGTGTGCTAAAGTGTCCTCTAGGAGCCAAAACATGTGCTAAAGTGCCCTCTAGGAGCCGAAATGTGTGCTAAAGTGTCCTCTAGAAGCAAAAATGTGCGCTAAAGTGCCCTCTAGGAGCCAAAACATGTGCTAAAGTGCCCTCTAGGAGCCAAAACGTGTGCTAAAGTGCCCTCTAGGAGCCAAAACGTGTGCTAAAGTGCCCTCTACGAGCCCAAACACTTGCTAAAGTGCCCTCTTAAGTAGCGAGGATGCGCTATATGTGCCCTTTCTGTTCTTTTTCGCCCCTGCCCTACAAAAAGTCTGTGCACGCCACTGCTGTAGGCTGTTTGATACCAACATTGGTATGGAAGCATAAATTCAGTTTTGTCAGGGGTGCAGCTCTTTAATGCATGTTCACTAAACAGCAGCCAAAGTGCAGAGTCAGGCTCTGCCATCTTTGCTGTAGTTCATAAAATAATTTCAAACGTTCCACCATCGGCCGAGGGCTGTGGTGCATTCTTACAATGCAAACAGAAATCCAAAAAGAAAGGAAATAAGACTAAACTGTCCACTGGCCTGAAACTGTAAAGATGAACTTGTGCACGAACGATGTAAACTGTTCATTGAGCTGTGAATGAACAATAGATTTGTTTTTTAATTGTGTATTTTTTAAATTATAAATAAAACGCTTTAACAGACTGAATGTGTTTTTTCTCTTAATGTTAAACTGTTGCTTTCCCATTATGTTTACTACGACTGTACATGTTCAACCTGTCAAACTAACAGGTTTATATAGTAGTTTTATAAAAATACCACCATCTTATGACTGTCTGATACTCAGCCATGTTTGAAGCTCACTAGAGAGCCCACTGTCTGCAGATCGGTTGGTAACGCATCCATTAAACTGCCGCTGAATAGAAAAAAGAGCAACTTTTAAATCTAAACACCACTAAATCAGCAGCACGTCTCCTTGTGGAGCAGCTGTGTGTGTTCATATAATTCTATGCACCATACAGGGGTGCACGGTGGTGTGGTGGTTAGCACTGTCGCAGAGAGGGATCCTGGTTTGAATCCCGGCTGGGGCCCTTCTGTGTGGAGTTTGCATGTTGTCCCCGTGTCTGCGTGGGTTTTCTCCGGGTTCTCCGGTTTCCTCCCACAGTCCAAAGACGTGCAGGTGTTCGGTTCATTGATGACTCTAAATCACCCGTAGGTGTGAATGGTTGTGTGTCTCTGTTTGTCTCTATGTGTCCTGTGATAGACTGGCGTCCTGTCCAGGGTGGACCCCGCCTCACGCCCGATGTCAGCTGGGATCGGCTCCAGCCCCCCGTGACCCCGACAGGGACAAGAGGTTGAAAATGAATGAATGAATGAATGAATGAATGCACCATACACAGTTGTATGTCATTCACCCTGTTCTCTACCTTCAGCCACTTAAGGCTGAAACGAGCAGGAGTGAGAGGTTGAAGCTTGAGAAGCAGCCTTACTAGTTTGTTTTGGGATGTTTGTAATTTAGTTTTGAGTTTTTAAAGATAAAGATCAACAAACAGGATCAGCTTTTTCTTTTTCTCTGTGGTTTATTTTACCAAAGCATTTTTTCCTCTGCAGACAAAAACACGTTCACCCTGCGTCCTCACAAAGTCTCGCACAGGGACGTCAAAGTCAAACACATCAGAGGCCAAAAGAACAAATCTGCTACGAGCCGAGGGCCGGACTGGTTCAACGTTTATTAAAACATATTAAAATGATGCATATAACCTGTTGAACCAAGACCTAACACAGTGAACCATGTTTTATTTAATGATTAAATGAATAATCACATATTTTTGTACGGCTCTGTCAGTGATTTTCCAACAGGCTCACAGACAAAAACAAACTTGTCCTGTACATTAAATGAATAAAGCAAGATTTTCTTATGACTTTAGTTATTAAGAGGAAAACATTTTCAACAGCAAACAGCAAAAAATAAAGAACATGTTCCTTAATATCAAGATAAAGACGCACAGCTCTGTGAACATGAGCTTTAAACACCCTTGTTCTCATCGTCCACCTTCCCTTTAGCCGTTATTGGGGGGGGGTTGGGGGGGTGAAAGGTGACATCTGCCCTGATGCTGATGATCTGCCCACTTGCGGTGCTGCAGTGAGTTTGCGGGCTACCGTGCATTGTGGGTAATGTAGTTTTGGTGCGTGAAACACACCAGCAGGCGGCTGTGGCGTGCGGCCGGTTCTAATACTAATCAAATATCTTCCCGGGGGCCAAGATCATTCATACGTGGGCCGGATCTGACCCCGGGCCTGCTATGTGTATGATTGACACTGTAACTGTAATAATAATAATAATAATAATAATAATAATTTGAATAACCTAAAAGTTTTCTTCAACATGCAGTTTTTATTATCTATCTCGGGTTGATTACAGTTTAAGGTTTTGACTCTGCACACAAAGAGCTCATGGGTTTATAAAACACCATCACATCATACAGTACATTTAAAATACAGATTATTATACAGCCCCATCTTTTTTTGGGCAGTTTTTCAAGCTTTTATTTTGTAGGACAGACAGGAAATGGGGTGAGAGAGAGGAGGAGACATGCAGCAAAGGGGCCACAGGTCGGAGTCGAACCCGAGGACCTTTAGCCTCTTTTACCCTAACCACTCAGCCACCGGCCGCCCCTCACACACCTCCATCTTTGAACCAAATATTCCTCCTTCTCTTCCAGGTTTCACCAGAAACTCGGCTCCAGAAAAGCTTTTCAAACGAGCATCAATGGACGACACTTTAGTGAAAACACGTTCATCACATCATCAGAAACTGGGAAATAAAACATCAAATGAGTCTCATCCTTAATCTCCCCCAGGTCACACATCAGATAGATTATTCATACGCGGGCCTCGACTTTGACACCCGTGGTCTCGCAGGAATGACCATGAGCCAAATCTCACAGACTTTTAGGGAGAGGGAAAGGACGCGAAATGCGGGTTGGGTCAAAAACAAGCCTTAGACATTACAATCCCCCTGTGAACCTCTCTTATTACACCGTCTCTAACACAGAGTCCACACAGGCCAAGGTCTCTAACACAGGGTCCACATGCACACATACGCCGTTACACCATCATGAGTTAGTTATGTGCGTTATCCATCAAGAGGGTGAGACAGAGGAGACACTGAACTGCGTCTGACCTGACAAAACTACGATTATGAATCACAAATATACAAAATTCCCACAGCAGCACCTCCACGCTACATCAGCACAGTTTAGAGTTTGCAAAATCCCCTCGACACAGTTTCCCAGACACGATCGTTCTGAAGGCCGACCTGAACCAGCTGTAGAAGAACGCGTAGATGAACGGGTTGAGCGTAGAGTTGGACAGCGCGAGCCAATTGAGTAGTTCGATCACAGGAAGAGGCACGTTAACGTGAGTGAAGGACAGAACGGTCGTACAGAGGAAGAAAGGAAGCCAGGACATCAGGAAGACTCCCATCACGACGGCCAGAGTCTTGGTCGCCTTCCTCTCCGTCTTACCGCCGCTCGTTCCCGACTTTGTGCTCGTGCTCTGGATGCTGCGGGCTTGTCTCTGCGCCACGAGGCAGATCTTCATGTAGACGCACAGCATCGCGATCACTGGGAGGTAAAATGAGAAAATAAGCCCCAAAACGCTCGCCAGTACGGCGTTACTCAAACACGCCGTGCCACATTTTCCCTGGTTTGCTCCTACGATTATGAAGCCGACGCCGATGAGGAGGGAAACGGCCCAGCTCGCCGAGATCATGGTCACGACCACGCGCTGAGTTATCTTAGCTCTGTAGGTCAGAGGCTGACACACGGCGTGGTATCTGTCAATGGAAATACAACACAAGTTCAGAATAGAAGCCGTGCACAGCGACACGTCGAGGGTGCTGCGGACTTTGCAGAACACGTCGTCGGAGTAGAGACACGAGACGACGGAGAACTCCATGGTGAGGGGGAAGACCGCGGCCCCGACCAGCAGGTCGGCCACGGCCAGAGACAGGATCAGGGAGTTAGTGGGGGTGTGGAGCTGTGTGAAGTACACGATTGAGATTATTACGAGGAGGTTTCCGCACACGGTGACGACGGCTAAGGAGCCGAGGAACACGTGAAAGAGCGCGCAGAGAGCGGAGGGGCTGCGTGTCAGGGCGTGAGCGGCGTCGGTCTGATAGCAGGGATGGATCTCAGTGAGCAGCTGCGTCCTGTTGGTGCTGGGGTCTGTCTCCATGCTTGTTCCTGTCATTCAGTTATGCATGCGTACAATCTGAACACTGATCCAGGCACAGTTTAAACATCGGTTTGCTCTCCGTATGGGTTCACACCGTGCTGCACCTCTGCACCTCTCACACCCTCCACATGTGCAGGGGCGTCCTGGGCGACTGTGGCGCTCTGCACGACCTACACTGAATATTTACTCACTCCCGTCTCATTACCATAATTATTATGAGTCCGCCTGCAACACGCCTACCAACCAGGTACAGTGTGTGTGTGTGTGTGGCTGTGTGTGAGTGTGTATGTGTGTAAGCATGTGTCTGTGTGTGCGTGTGTCTGTGTGTGTGTGTGTCTTTGCATCTGTGTGTGTGTGTGTGTCTGTGTGTGTGTGTGTGTGTGTCTGTTTGCGTGTGTGCATGTGTGTGTCTGTGTGTGTGTGTGCATGTGTGTCTGTGTCTCTGTGTGTGTATTCAGGTGTGTGTGTGTCTCTGTGTGTGTGTGTGTGTGTGTGTGTGTCTGGGTGCGTGTCTGTGTGTGGGTGCGTGTCTGTGTGTGCATGTGTGTGTGTGTGTTTGTCTCTCTGTGTGTGTGTGTGTGTGTGTGTGTGTGTGTGTGTATGTCTGTCTCTGTGTGTATGTGTCTCTGTGTGTGTGCATGTGTGTTTGTCTGTGTGTGTGTGTGTGTGTGTGTGTGTATGTCTGTCTGTGTGTGTGTGTGTGTGTCTCTGTGTGTGTGTATGTCTGTCTCTGTGTCTGTGTATGTGTGTGCATGTGTGTGTGTATCCTGGCTGAACCAACATGGGAAAGGTTGTTTTCTACCTTTGTCTTGATCAGGACTCAGAAGTGGAGCATTTTTTTTGTCCAAATTAATTTCCATGTGCATTTTTTGTGTTGCACATTTTTACACACAACAGTTTGATCGATTACTTTAACAGAAATCTCTTTATTCGCCCTCCTCAGGACGTCTTCTCCCTTTTGTTTCTGAGTCCTAACAATCCAAGCTCCAACTCCTGAGCCTGGCCACCAGCTTCACAAACCATGACTCCATTAAACGGCTGTAATCAGTGGTTGTGAGTGTAGATGTGGGTTAGAGCGGGGCTCTACGGTTTTACTAAACTAACTACATTAATCTAATAACTCCCGCCGTAAAGGGCGTTAAACCGGTGAAACAGTGCCACACTCAAACTCAAACATCCGATCACTGTCTTCCACTTGTTTAATTGCATTAGCTTTCCTTTACACACATGCTAAGCTAACTAGCAACTGAAGAGTAACCGTGCCGTTCGCCAGGTAATCAACTGAAATGACACAAAATAAACCACAGACATGTTATCTACTGTATAATCCGCGTACACGAACATGCTTATAATATTCAACATTACTCCATTAGATGGCTGTAATCAGTGGTTATCAGTATAGATGTCGGTTAGAGCAGGGCAGGTGAAGCAGGCATCCTCTAACTCAGGGCTGCCCCCACCCTGCTCCTGAAGCCACCGTCCTGCATGTTTTACACACACACCTGATTCTAATGATGTGCTCGTGAACAAGCAGCTGAAGCTCGTCACAGGTTTGAAACTCGTTAGAATAAAGGTGTCTTAGGGCGCACTCACACTGTCCTTCCGCACCGGGCCAAAACCGGTTTTTCGGCTAAAGCCTAGTGCGTTTGACCAGTGTGAGTGCAACCGCTCCGCGCATAACTTCGGCACGCGGGCCGTCCACGTGTACGAGCACGAGGCCTACGGCGGTTCTGAGGTCATTTCCTGTGCGCCTGTTGGGACATAGAAAAAAGAAGGAGGGACCATGCGCAGACATTTAAAACAATGGCGGTGAAAGGTTCACGTTGGTGTGATGCGGAGGTGGAGTGTTTACTGCAGATTTGGTCGATGAAAAGATTCAAAAACAGTCGACAAGACGCACAAAAACTCCGAGGTCTACGGAAAGATCTGGAAACAAAGCCACGCATCGCCATGACGTCATCAATACGTGTGACGTGTTACGGCGTGATGACGTATAGGCAGCAAGAAGCATTCTCCGAGGCCCAGGTAGTGTGAGTACAAACGGGCCTGGAGGGGGGGACAAGGACCCTTAAGCACGGGGCACGGGACGGAGGCACAGTGGGAGGGGGCCCTTAGAGAGTAGGGAGAAACCTAAAACCTGCAGCCACAGCAGGTCAGTCTGACACCCCTGGGTTAGAGGATGCCTGCTTCACCTGCCTGTAGGCTCAGAAAGCTTTAATCAATCTGCTTTTTGTTGTTTGTTACATTTGTTTCTCATTTTTAGTCACAAAATCCGTTCGAAGCACCGCGCGTCTTCAAGGATGTCAGCATAAATATGACCGGCTCACAAAGCCATGACAAAAGACAGTGAGACGGGGAGAAGCGCAACCGTTACCAATATTTATTTAAATAAAGTACATAAGTCATAATGATGCTATGAGGTGTGAACGTGTGGTTATCAGTGTGTCTGCCGATGACTGCAAAGTGTAAAAACCAGGCCACAGCCAACAAAACAAGACAATGGCGCCGGAGGAGAAACCAGGTCCTTGTGGTGAGAGAGAGAGAGAGAGAGAGAGAGAGAGACTGCGACGGCCTGCTCCTAAAACTTCCAGGAGACCGACCAGGTGCTCCTTGTTTCAAGCCCCGCCCACTGAGACACCTGCAGACAGGAACGGACGCACTGAGCAGGCCGGAGAACAGCAGGGGGCCGTCACACAGCACAAGGTAGTGAAGGTGCAGCAGCGTGTGTGTGTTAATCATCTTTGTTCAGGGTTCAAACTCCTTTTCCAAGCTTTTCCAGCACCTTCCAGCTGTTAATTACATGTTTATACAAATACACACATATTAAAAATGATCATTTTAGGTTTTTGCAGTAACGTTAAGAGAGATGATGTTATTCTATCAGCAACTAAGAGTCTGTTTAGTAATACAAGATGGTGAGGATTTAAATATTTAAACTATACTATACTTTAATTATATTAACATTTCTTGTTAAAGAAATTCAACTTCAAGCATTTTCAAGCACTTTTCAAACCTTGAAAACATTCAAATTTGAGCATTTTCAAGGCTTTAAAGCAGCCGTACGACCCCTGTCACAGGCTATTACAGTTACAGGATCATTACAGTTTTGAATTAGTATAATCCCCTCTAAATATCTTCCCCGAGAGGATGATCCTGAACGCAGACCTGAACCAGCTGTAATAGAAACCGTAGATGAACGGGTTGAGCATGGAGTTGGACAGTGTGAGCCAGTTGAGCGTCTCGATCACAGGAACAGGCACCGGGTCTTTACTGAAGGGTAAGAAGGTGATGCAGAGGAAGAAAGGAGTCCAGCACAGAAGGAAGACCCCTAAGACGATGGCCAGGGTTTGGGTGGCTTTCCTCTCCATCTTACTGACGGTCGCCCCGGGCTTCGAGCTCTGGATGCTGAGCGCCTGCGCCCGCGCCACCAGGTAGATCTTTAGGTAGATACACAGCATTACGACCACTGGGAGGTAAAAAGATAAGATAGGTCCGATAGTGTGTTCAATGAGAACATCAATTAAACACCTTCCTTCGCATGTTTCATTGTATAACCCAGCGATAATGACGCTGACTCCAATCAGAGCCGAACCCCCCCAGCTCACCAGGATCATCATCAAAGCTACGCGGTGGTTTATTTGACTTCGATACGTCAGCGGCCGACACACGGCGAAGTATCTGTCGATCGATATACAACACAGGTTCAGAATAGAGGCGGTGCTCAACGATATGTCAAAACTGCCTCGCACTTTGCAAAGTAACCCCTCGTGACGCAGACACGAGCTGAGCGAGAACGCCATGCTGAAGGGGAAAACCACCATCCCCACGAGGAGGTCGGCCGCGGCCAGAGACAGGATGAGGTAGTTAGTGGGGCTGCGGAGCTGCTGGAAGTAAAATACGGAGATGATGACGAGGAGGTTTCCACACACTGTGATAACAGACAATAACATCAGGAAAACATACAACGACACACATGTGAAGGAAGGGTTCTTCGTCAGGGTGAGATGGAAATGATCTGATTCGTAGCAGGGGTGCACGCTCGGCACCGAGGTCCTGTTGAGAGCCGCCTCTGGGTCCATGCTTTCTATAAGCCAGTACAATTCACATCAACAAGGAGCAGGAATTTGCACGACACTGACACAAATCTGTTATTTCTTCATATCACGCCTCAAACCCGTAAAGGAGTCCACGCACTCGTGCTGAACTCAGCGCCACTCTGCAGAACCTGGATATTTAACCTCTACCTGAGCAGCAGCTGCCCTATCCGAAATGGGACCGCGTCTTATTTGCATACCATACAACCAGCGTGTGTGTGTGTGTGTGTGTGTGTGTGTGTGTGTGTGTGTGTGTGTGTGTGTGTGTGTGTGTGTGTGTGTGTGTTCAAGGCTCATGTCATAGGTTGACTCTGGAGAATGAGCAGAACTGCGCAATCTAGTGTCTCATGATTATGATGATTAAAGTCGCAACAACAAAAGATAACTCCAGCAGGCGGGTTGCCAGGTTGGTGGGTGGGTGTGTCAGCGATCAGCCTGTGACACGTCAGTGAGGAATCAAACAGGGAACCACTCACTCAGACTAATCAGTTCATTTGACAACAGTATTTTAACGTTAGCGAGTTTTTCCTTGAGTGCTGTTGAATCCATTCACTCGCTCTCAACTCACAATGATTCCTTGTTTCCGTAGCAACAACAGACAACCCTGGCAACCAGCAACGCCCAACGCTATTGGCTGCTACAGTGGAAACACAACGGGACACAAAGTCAATGTCAAACCTGTCAAGAACTTTCATTCTGTACTGAGACATTTGAAGTTCATCTTGATGCTGATTCTTTTGCACTTTTACTAAAGTAACATTTTGAATGCAGGACTTTTTACACACTGGGTATTCTTCCACCCCAGGTCACAACAATAACACTCTGACTCTCAAGCATTCACCACCAAAAACAACTTGGTGAATAATATAAACACTGATCAGAACTCAAGACGTGTGCCTCAGTTTATTTGAACGCCTCAGCTTTGCCCCAATCCGGAAACACTGACTTGAAAATATCAAAATGCCATCGATTGACTTGAGTGACCGGTGATTCGCCGCGGCGTTGAGACACCAGATAACCTCTGCGAGCAGCCGCCGATGACGGCAGGCGACGAGGCAGAGGTCGCTGTCGTAGCTGTGTCGGCCTGTTCAGCTGTCGTGTTGTAGGGAAGTGGTGGAGCACAGAAACAGGCGTTGCTGCTGCGGCTGCTCTGCGGCCAACGGCAGTCCTGTAGCTAGCACCGTGCATGTGGGACTTGACAGCGTAGATGCCCATCGAGGCTACGCTTATCTTTCCTTCACAGTACAGTACAGTACAGTACAGTAAACCTCCTTATTGTTCTCAGCGACAGGCTCCAGCTGTTGTTTGAACTCAGGCATCTCCAACCATGAGTCCGCAAACTTACATTTCCCCATTTCGGAGTTTGTTTTGCACCGGGACGAGGGCGGAACGAGCCGATCGAGACCAAGTGCGCCTGCACATTGTTGTTTTTAAAAGTCCTGAGGGATGAATATAAATACGTACAGTCACTTTTTGGACAAAGCTGGAAGACCAACAAAATTTGATACCTCATTATATTGCGGTTATGACTTTTTAATACTTTTTAAGGGCGTTTTAATTGTAATCATTTTTTAAGACTCAGCAGACACCCTGACCTTGTATGGGCCTAGTTTTGCAAATTAAAAGATGTACAGTATGTTGACCATACCCTCACCTGTGGTCATGAAAGCTGGGTCAGGACCCAAATAACCAGGTCCAGGTCCAAGCGTCTGAAATGTGTTTCCTCAGGAGGGGGGCTGGAGTCTCCCTTAGAGAGAGGGGGTGAAGTTCAGCATCCGTGAGGAACTCGGAGTAGAGCCGCTGCTCCTTTGCGTTGAAAGGAGCCAGTTGAGGTGGTTCAGGATCATCTGGTAAGGATGAACCCTGGGCGCCTCCCTAGGGAGGTGTTTCAGGCACGTCCAGCTGGGAGGAGGCCTCGGGGAAGACCCAGGACCAGGTGGAGAGATTAGATCTCCACACTGGCCTGGGAACGCCTCAGGATCCCCCAGTTAGAGCTGGTTAATGTGGCCTGGAAAGGGAAGTTTGGGGTCCCCTGCTAAAGCTGCTGCCCCCGAGACCCGACCCCGGACAAGAGGCTGAAGATGAGATGAGATGTTGAGACGTACTGTATGATTATGCTCTTGTCGTTCACTTGAGTAAAAACATATGGTATTTTTGGTACAGTTTCTGTTTGAAGGATGATAGAAGCACAAACATGTAGTCAGTGACAAAGCATCATCGGCTAAATAGTGATTGTACATCCAGCCTGAGGAGTAAAGTGGGTGAAACACGTTCCTTCCTAAAACACAAAAACACTTTTTCATTCTAGTCTCGTTCATTTCGTTCGTATTAAACTTTTTAAACTGTTGAATGTTGAAAATATCCAGATACACACTGATGTGTCTTCATAATGATGTCTCCGGTTAGATGATGTGATGCAACAACCTTCAATTAGAGGTGTGAATGCATGACACACACACACACACACACACAAACACACACACACACACACACTCTCACACACACACACACACACACACACACACACACACACACACACACACACACACACACACACACACACACACACACACACACACACACACACACACACACACACACACACACACACACACACACACACACACACACACACACACACACACACACACACACACACACACACACACACACACACACACACACACAAGCTCACACCTCTCCAACCTGGGACCTTCTTGTTTTCGAGCAACAACAAAAGTGATGGAACAAAACAGATTTATTGCCACTTAATGTTCTGAATCCTGACACGATGCACCACAGGGTCCAATTTAATGAGAAACAACAGACAAGAAATCACAGTTAGTCGTCGTCTCAGTCCCAGGACCATGGTCTGTTTACTCTCAGGTGTGAGTGTGTGTGTGCGTGTGTGTGTGTGTGACCGAGCACAAACACACAACAGAAAGTTTTGAAACCAGAAAAGTAAAGTACAGTTAGAAGAACGTCATCATCCTTTACTGACCAGTAACACGGGGGTGCTGACGTAGAGGCATCTAGAATGATTGATTACAGGCAGCAACACTGTTGGAGTATGAATCGTGCATACGGTGCAAGAGGAACGGGTTTTCAGGGGTCTTGACCGGGGGCATAGCTCTGAAGATCTGGAGCATCTTATATTTATATTTATCCAGAACATCGCACGTTCAGTTTTAATGAATATAAACGATTATTAAGGCTTTATCAGGACTCAGGCAACAGGCTTTAACCTGAACAGTGTCTCACTTGTCTTCTTCTACGACGACTAATACAGGTCCTTAATGAACACACTGCAACGTCGTTCATACCTCACAATAATCTTTAAAAGAAGAAGAAGGAGGAGAAGAAGAAGAAGAAGGAGAAGAAGAAGAAGAAGAACTTTTATTAATCCCGCAACGGGAAATTAAATTTTTTTACTCTGTTATTATTATTACACACACACACACACACACACACACACACACACACAGGACCTATAAACATGCAATAAATGGAGAGATGTCAGAGCGAGGGGGCTGCCAGTGGACTGGCGCCCCGAGCAGTTGGGGGTTCAGGGCCTGTTCCCAGCTGGACGTGCCTGGAACACCTCCCTAGGGAGGCGCACAGGGTTCATCCTTACCAGATGATCCTGAACCACCTCAACTGGCTCCTTTCAACACAAAGGAGCAGCGGCTCTACTCCGAGTTCCTCACGGATGCTGAACTTCTCCCCCTCTCTCTAAGGGAGACTCTCTGTGAATTCCTGTTTTAGATTTGGTTTAGAGAAAAGTCTTCACGACCCCTAAAGGCCACAAGAGGCGGACTGATTCTCTACGCTCATGAACTGAATGGGTGAAGAGAAATCCTGTGCTCTGATTTAAAACTGTTGCGTGAATAATCACCTTCATGACTCAGCCACGTATAACTATTTTAGGTGTGCACCTATTTATTAAGTGCAAAACTAACGGGTGTGGTCGACTGCAGCTGCAGCCTACTGTTAAATACATTGTTGACTATTAATTCCTCTTTAATTCAGCAGCTGTCCACAGGCTGCCATGCCTCAAAAAGGCATCTGTTCCTTTGTCAAATTATTTTGGATTTACCGTAAAGGAAGGGAACAAGCGTCATTATCTCTATAATTAGGTCCGTTCTCAAAAACTCAATTAGGGTTTTATGTGTGATCTCACTGAAATAAGGCCGCACTCACTCTGTCCATCCGTCCCGTGCTCAAACAGCTTCCACGGCTAAAGTTGTCTAGGAGTGATACGCTTGCCGTCCACGGCCCGTTTGGGAGAGGTGGGCTTTTGTAAAGCACGTTTGCACGTGTACGAGCACGAGCGTGCGCACGTGTACGAGCACGAGGCCTACGGCGGCTCTGAGGTCATTTCCTGTGCGCCTGTTGGGACGTAGAAAAAAGAAGGAGGGACCATGCGCGGACATTTAAAACAATGGCGGTGAAAGGTTCACGTTGGTGTGATGCGGAGGTGGAGTGTTTACTGCAGATTTGGTCGATGAAAAGATTCAAAAACAGTCGACAAGACGCACAAAAGAAAAGTCTGGTTCCTTTGACCAGTGTGAGTGCAACCGTACCGTGTCTAGGAGCGGCACGCTCTGTCTGCCTGTCTGACTGTCTGTCTTTATGTCTGTCTGTCTTTGTGTCTGTCTTTGTGTCTGTCTGTCTTTATGTCTGTCTGTCTTTGTGTCTGTCTGTCTTTATGTCTGTCTTTGTGTCTGTCTGTCTGTCTGTCTGTCTGTCTTTGTGTCTGTCTGCCTGTCTTTGTGTCTGTCTGTCTGTCTGTCTGCATGTCTGTCTTTGTGTCTGACTGTCTGTCTTTGTGTCTGTCTTTATGTCTGACTGTCTGTCTTTATGTCTGTCTGCCTTTGTGTCTGCCTGTCTGTCTATCTGTCTTTATGTCTGACTGTCTGTCTTTATGTCTGACTGTCTGTCTTTGTGTCTGCCTGTCTGTCAGCCTGTCCGTCTTTATGTCAGCCTGTCTGTCTTTATGTCTGCCTGTCTGTCTTTATGTCAGCCTGTCTGTCTTTATGTCTGCCTGTCTGTCTTTATGTCTGTCTGTGTGTCTGCCTGTCTGTGTGTCTGCCTGTCTGTCTTTATGTCTGACTGTCTGTCTGTCTTTGTGTCTGTCTGTCTCTATGTCTGACTGTCTGTCTGTCTTTGTGTCTGCCTGTCTGTCTTTATGTCTGTCTGTCTGTCTTTGTGTCTGCCTGTCTGTCTTTATGTCTGTCTGTCTGTCTTTGTGTCTGCCTGTCTAAAGTGTCTTGAGATAGCGTTTGTTATGGTTTGACACTATAAATAAAATTTGAACTAAATATAGTTGATGTGATCTCACCTGCGGAGTTTCTTGACTGTATCCGCACACAGACAGAAAAGACAGAAACACTCATTCAAAATAATCAATACCTCCTCTGTGGTAGTTCCCACAACAGCAGGTGTCTCCAAGATCACATTTCACCATGATGACACACACACACACACACACACACACACACACACACACACACACACACACACACACACACACACACACACACACACACACACACACACACACACACACACACACACACACACACACACACACACACACACACACACACACACACACACACACACACACACACACACACAGCTGACAGCAACCTCTGGATAAATGAAACATACCTAAACCCAGACAATGGTATTAACTGTTAACTTTCCCATAACACTGAAAGAAAATTGTACACACAAAGTTAAGATAAGATAAAAAGCGTGTGTTACATGTGTGTGTGTCTTTATTTGAATTACCAAAAACATAATCATGACAAAGACACGACTGCCTGCCCCACCACCACCACCTTCAGACACCTTCACATGTTATATAAAAGTTAATTACACTTCAGTAGCCGACACAATCAGCCAGTGTACTGTACCCAGACTTGTGCCAAACATCAAGTGACCTAACTTGCTCGGCAGCTGCGTGACTCAAAGTATTCCAGGAAGTCGGATGATGGCATTTCTAGCATGTTTGATCGCTGTTCAGTGCACCAGGACATGATGAAGATGATCATTCTCTCCTGACACGGACGCTGGAGGACGACGAGAGGTAAACAAACACAATTACCATATTTAAACGTGACTTTGATATCATATAGATGCTTAGTGCTTATTATGTTGTGAGGCAAACGGTTCATTTTACAGAAAAAGCACAGATGTGACGTAGTTTGGAGAGTTTTTACTCGTGTGAAAGAACATAAACAAAGCATATAACATTTAAACCGTTTTTATCTTTATATAAATGAAGTTTGACTGGATGTTTTGCACACTACCACTATATCATGCAAATACACTCACTTATATTTCATGTATATAATTCAATGAGATATGTTTAGTTTGCTTGTGTTCATGTTTATATTTATGTAGGCGCCGTCAAATCAAGTCAAAGTCCTTGTGATGAAAATTGCCTGGCAATAAACCTGATTCTGATTTGACTTTATCATTTTAAGAAGCTCCAGAACCAACAGGAGGAACCAAAAACCGCATGTTTCTTTGACGTTTTTATTCATTTTTAGGTCGACGCTTTTGTCATGATCACTGATACTGAGTTAAATAAACGTTTGATGTCAACATGAATGATTACATTTGAATATAAGAATAGGAAGATAAGACCATGCTATTAAATTAACGCAAAACCGATTGATCGTTGGATTTGCGTGAATGGTCTGTGAGTGTCGTCCGCCATCGTCCTCTTCCCCTTCTCGTCTGATATAATCTCTTCTAGCTGAAGCGCCATTTTATGTTTTCAGTTCCCATGTATTTTATTCATGGCAGGTTTGATGTTTGTTTGTAGGCTGATACATAAATGACGACTGATGGCGTACACAAACATGAAGCTTACAGCTTTACTTGCACTGTCACTTGTTCATTTTAGGTTAAATGTCAGACTGATGTTTTCCTCCAGCAGCAGCTAAATCAGAGATGTTTACTTATCTCTGCCCAGAAACACGAATCCAACATTTACACTTTGTAATAGATCTATTTGATTTGTTCTAATATACACAGCACACGTTGCCACTTTACCTTTAAGGGCGCCCTCCCACTGTGCCTCCGTCCCGTGCCCCGTGCTTTAGGGTCCTTGTCCCCCCCTCCAGGCCCGTTTGTACTCACACTACCTGGGCCTCGGAGAATGCTTCTTGCTGCCTATACGTCATCACGCCGTAACACGTCACACGCATTGATGACGTCATGGCGATGCGTGGCTTTGTTTCCAGATCTTTCCGTAGACCTCTGAGTTTTTGTGCGTCTTGTCGACTGTTTTTGAATCTTTTCATCGACCAAATCTGCAGTAAACACTCCACCTCCGCATCACACCAACGTGAACCTTTCACCGCCATTGTTTGAAATGTCCGTGCATGGTCCCTCCTTCTTTTTTCTATGTCCCAACAGGCGCACAGGAAATGACCTCAGAACCGCCGTAGGCCTCGTGCTCGTACACGTGCGCACGCTCGTGCTCGTACACGTGCAAACGTGCTTTACTAAAGCCCACCTCTCCCAAACGGGCCGTGGACGCCCAGCTTGCCGCAGCTAGGCGCGGAGCGGTTGCACTCACACTGGTCAAACGAACTAGACTTTACCCGTAAAACCTGTTTGGGCACGGTACGGAAGGACAGTGTGAGTGCGCCCTGAGTGTCAGCTGTCTCTCTGACAGGTGATGCAGAAAAGCCCATTAACCAAATAATTTCTGTGTTGTGTCTGGGAGTCAATGTAATGAAGCTAAAGTCTGATTATGTACCCAGAATGTTTGGCAGCAAAGTTTTAACAAAGGTGGAGTAAGATGAATTCAATTCAAGAGAAAAGCGAGGGTCTGAGCGGGAAGTTAAAAATGCACAGACTACTCTCCGCAGTATCATGAGGTAAAAGGAAGCATGACACATCAAGTTCTGTGACTCAAAACAGAAACATACACTCTTGCAAAGTGGCATCGCATGGCTAGATGAGGAAATAAAGAAGATATGAGATAATGGGTGAGAGCAGTGATTCTTATCTTATATTTCTAACTACAGGAAAAGACTGTGAGTGTTCTCATGTGTCCAGGTCGTTATCCTCAAAGTAATGTCAGTCAAAAGCAACTGGACTTGGTTCTTTGTCAGGAAGACGTTTCACATCTCATCCAAGAGGCTTCATCAGTTCATGTACGCATCTGACCAGGCTGGGACTGGACCAGGACCAGGACCAGGGCCAGTCTGGGACTGGACCAGGACCAGGACCAGGCTGGGACTGGACCAGGACCAGGACCAAGACCAGGACCAGGCTGGGACTGATCAGTTGGAGTGACAGTCGTTGGTAGGGGTTGGTTTCGACTTTGAAAGGGCCGCATTGTAAATTCCTTCCTTCCCAGGATATTCAACAATCTACCAACTGTTCACAAACGTCCTCCTGTGACTCCAACGACTGTCGTTCAGAGCATTAACAAAGTCAAAACCTACTTCCACCAACGACTGGACCAGGAGCAGGACCAGGACCAGGCTGGGACTGGACCAGCACTAATGAAGTCGAGACCTACTTCCAGCAACGACTGTCACTCTAACGACGGTCGTTGGCACTTGGAGCACAAAGGGTTCCAGTGACATCATCGGCTTGTGAGAGGTTAAATACCTGGATCTCACACCAGTTAGTTGGTCCAGTACCAGCCTGGTCCTGGTCCTGGTCAGATGTGTACATGAACTGATGAAGCCTCTTGGATGAGACGTGAAACTTCTTCCTAGACAAAGAACCAAGTCCAGTTGCTTTGGACTGAAATTACTTTGAGGATAACTACAGGACGCTTTTCCTCCATCTATCTCCTAATCTTACAAAACACAAAGATCTGATATGTTTTGTGTATATGGTTTGAATGAAACAGATTTAAAATATGTATAAGTCTGGTAGTGAAATCTTTTCTTTGGGGCCCTGAGATCTGAAATCCCTCAGGTCACGTCTCAAACATAGAGCCGAGCCTAAAAAAAAAAACTAATATCAAAAAATGTTGTTCCTGTTACTGGAAAATAAGGTTGAAATGCAGCGAAATTCCCCTTCAAATCAACCTTAAGTTAATCCAGGAGTCATCAGGTCAACAGGTTTATCTGATTGAGCTTTTTGTTTATATGCTGCCGTGCAGAACAACGCACTGGAGTTATGTAAATGACAGTTTGATGGATGATAGCTGCGGCTGTTTGTGATTTTTGTAATGATAACTCAGTGTGCGTCTTGTGTTCTCTCTCCAGTCGGGATGGCCTTACCAAAGGCAGCGGGATACGTGGTTTTTCTTCTGGTTATATTCTACAGTCTGGAGAATCAGGGATACAGAGAGTCTCTGAATGGTTTCTTTGAGGTAAGAATAAACCTACAAATGTGTAGTTTTTATTCCTGGTAAAATTATGAGGAAAAACTCTGAAGTTTGTGGTACTATAGCAGGAGATACGAGCCTGAAACCAGAGCAATCTGCAGAGCTCGTGTGTCATTAGACTTCCAGCCAATCACAACCATTTATCTCACGTGGGGCGGGTTTAAGAGGATGACTGACGGAGGAGAGTCACGCTACGTTACTTCACATAACTGCCATTCTCCATCAGGAGCAACTTTCCAGTTTCTACTGTGCAGCACCGATCAAATATGAATCAAGATTCTGATGCTGTGTTCACGCCAGGTGCGATAGACGCCAAGTTACGCACTGAAAGCACAAGAAAAGCAAGTTACGCGCTGCTTGATCATATTTGGACCATTGCACCAAACGTGCCGAATGAACCAATCGCGTTATCCACATGCTGATGATGCGAAACCACCTGTATGAACAACAACACATAAACAGAGGTTGCTCCACTGCTGTCGTGCTGAATGGAAACTTATGCTAATGCTAATCAGTGCTAACTTGGTTCAATTCAATTCAATTCAATTCAGTTTTATTCACAGTGCCAAATCATAACCAAAGTGATCTCAGGACACTTCACAGAGTAGGTAAAGACCACACTCTATGACTTATTTATGATTTACAGAGACCCAACAATTCCCCCGTAGAGTACGGTGGCGTTGAAAACCTTCACTATAACAGACAGGAACGTCAGACAGACCCAGCTCTGTGGAGGACGGACATCTGCTGTGCTTCATAGTAAAGCACAACAGCAGGAGGATAGCTACAACACACAATCAGGAAATAGAACGTCCTTGCTGACTCAGACTCAAGCTTGCTCCTTCTTGTTGCGGTCCAATGGAAACAACAGCTTGGGTCGCACGGCTCCAGGTGCCCGGATACCGCTTAGTGCAAGTAGTGCTTCTGCCAGTGGGCGAATCACAACGCTCGCACCCCGTCCTTCCTTCTGATTGGCTGCTAAAGCGTCAGTTCAATGAGAAGTTCAACATTTTCAGCTCCCACGTTGGAGGCGTTGGACTTGAATATCGGTAGTTTTTCACGTTTATCGCAAAAGAAAAAAGTAACACAAGTAAATTGGTGAAATGGCGTTTGTAGATTGACTTTGTATGTAGATGCGCTGCTTCTACCTCTTGCTTCCGGTTTGACCGCAGCATTATTGTGTTGCCTATTTGTGCCGTAAATGTTTTCATTTCAGTTCTGTTTAGCTTCAATTTGAGAGACGAAAATGTGACTAATCAGAATCTAATCGGACTGATTTCTGCAGGAATGGATGGGAACGAACGCATCACACGTTCACACCAGAGAAAAACGAGAGGGTGAGACGCATTTAATAACAGATTGATTTATGACTCTTTTCATTTCACTGAGTGCAGCCTGGATGACTTTGCCCTTCATGTCTTCCCAGCTTCCTTAAATGCCTCTGATTACGTAATCCAAGCTGTGATCACCACCTCTGACCTGGAGCGTCTCCAAACGTTATTGAGAGAGCTAAATCTTCCTTTAGTGGTCAACGGTACTGAAATCACCAGCATCGACACCACGACAGGTACGATATCCTTCCCTTTGGTGCCCCGTCGTTTGCCAAATTGAACTATATTTTAATTTTAACCAGTAAATGCGTCAGTAAATCCCCTTGATCTTGACTGCTGCTGTCTCTTCACACAGTGTGTTTGCCAACTACGACTGCGTACCAGTGCAGATGTGAGAGGGATTACGCTTGGTCATTTAACAGCTGCGTGATCTATGACGCCTGTGATGCCATCATGGGTGACACGTGTGGATGCATTAATGCCCTTCCGGCTGATGGGCAGTACTGTCAGCTGAACACCAGTGGAACAGGTACGCCTGAGCTAAGAGACGATGATAGAAACCGCACATTTCCACTACACTGCATCCGTTCTCCGGATACAGTTTTACTGGTTCTGATTTTATTTACAAAACCTGAGTTCATTTAATATGATGACTTGTTGCAGCTAGACGCACCATTACTGTCTATGATCTATAATAATAACACACAGTATATTAAATAATATTTATTTATATGGAACTTTTCACACTTTGACAGTAGCACAAAGCGCCTCACAGGAAATAACAGCAAAACAAAAATTAACAACAAAGAAACATCATGAAAACCCCAAACCTCACAGCCCAAAAATTATACACACAGATACACAGATAGACACGCACACGCACACGCACGCACACACACACACACACACACACACACACACACACACACACACACACACACACACACACACACACAAGCTGTCACTGAGGAGACACGGCTGGGCACCGAGGTCGGAGGTGAGGAAACAGCTCCTTTGGGGGCCGCGCACACCGGGAGGAATCATGGTCCATGACCACAGGGACCCCCCAGTCCAGGCAGACAGGAGGCTCCACACCACGGTGTAGAGCTCCCAAGCCACCCGGTCCATGGCCGTCCACAGGACAGCACCCGCATCGGTGGACCAGAGACAACTCCCAGTGTGGTCGGCCCCCTGGAGATGGAAAAAAAAAGGGCCATTCTCCATAATAAGGACTTCCAAGTGCAAACGACTCCCGAGTTGGTGTCAAATGTTAACATATGAAAGACGTTATAATAAAAAGCAGTGTATTATTGAGGTTATTGTGTATCAGCTGTGAAAAGCAGCACCCTTTACCAATGTTTTACTGGTGTACGGAAACATATAACATCCGTTTAAAATAGAAATCCAGGACTAAAGGCATTGCTGTTTTCTTTCTTTTGATTTTCACAGTGACAACACCGACGCCACCGACGCCATCCCCCACACCACCAAACGGTATAACACGTGACATGTAGAGACTGCAGACCTGTGCTTTTGTTTCTGAGGGATGTAAAAATCAGTCTTGGGGTATCTGTTGGCGCTACGGGGCTTTTTTAATGGTTTGGAAATAAACAGAGTCACATGTAAAGGCTCATGTCAATCAAACAGTGCGTATATAGTGCACATGGGCAACATTGATCAGGGTTCGTGCACCTTTTCCAAGGTCAAATTCAAGAACTTTTCAAGCACTTTCAAGGTCCTTTTTCAAGCTTTTCCAGCACCTTATAGTTGCAGGTGGTAAATTACCTATTTCTAAAGAACATATTGATACTGAAAATGATTATTTTACCTTTATTTTTTCCATTTAAATCACGTTAGAAGAGTTGGCATTATGTTTTAAACACCAAAAATATTTTGTAACACCAGAATGATAAGAAATTAGATAATTGAAACTAATGTGGATACAATTTTAAGCACTTTATCTAAAATTCAAGCACTTTTCAAACCTTGAAAACACATTAAAATTCAAGATTTTCAAGGTTTTAAGCCCCCGTACGAACCCTGATTCATGTCACGATGACTGCACGGAGAAAGAACCGTTTGTGACTGTTGTGTGTGACGGTGATGGTGATGGATGGATTCTCTCGTATGCTCCACAGACCCAGTGGACATTGAAATAGTCCTGGACTTGCGTGTCCCAGTCTCCAGTGTGCCAGCGGGTTTCATCAGTCTGTTCAGGGACGCGCTGAGAGATTTCACGTTACCCTACGACATCAGTCCATCCTACAAAGTGACAGGCTTAGATTTCACCACAGGTAAAAACCTTTGCTTTCTGCTTATTCCCCCAGCTGTGCCTGCTCCCCAGCAAAAATCTCATTACATAGTACTTACAGTTGAATGTGACCACTGACCAATAAAGATTTGTATTCACCTACGTCATCGTCTTAAAGGGGAGTTTATGTATTGTCAGCCTGGACCCTCACTCCCCATGTACTGCTGTGTAATAGACTAACGTGCATGGATGCAGTATTGAGCGTGCGGAGTGAATTTGAATACATAGTTGGAGATCATGTGTGTCACCTTTTACCCACATTATTGCTTGAGCGTTTACTCAATCGTTCCCCGCAGATTAAGAATGACAGAGAATATTGAAGGGAGAGAGGGAGAGAGTGCATTAAGGGCGCACTCAGACTGTCCTTCCGCACCGGGCCAAAACAGGTTTTTCAGCTAAAGCCTAGTGCGTTTGACCAGTGTGAGTGCAACCGCTCCGCGCATAATTGCGGCCAGCTGACTACCACGGCCCGTTTGGGAGAGGTGGGCTTTTGTAAAGCACGTTTGCACATGTACGAGCATGAGCGTGCGCACGTGTACGAGCATGAGCACGAGGCCTACGGCGGTTCAGATGTCATTTCCTGTGCGCCTGTTGGGACGTAGAAAAAAGAAGAAGGGACCATGCGCGGACATTTAAAACAATGGCGGTGAAAGGTTCCCGTTGGTGTGATGCGGAGGTGGAGTGTTTACTGCAGATTTGGTCGATGAAAAGATTCAAAAACAGTCGACAAGACGCACAAAAACTCTGAGGTCTACGGAAAGATCTGGAAACAAAGCCACGCATCGCCATGACGTCAACAATGCGTGTGACGTGTTACGGCATGATGACGTATAGGCAGCAAGAAGTATTCGCCGAGGCCCAGGTAGTGTGAGTACAAACGGGCCGGGGGTGCGGGGGGAGAGGGACAATGTGAGTGCGCCCTAAACATGTGTTTTTTAATTTATTGATGTGTCACAGTTGGGAAACTCCCCTTTATCGTGCCTTCTCGCCCTTTTTTGTTTTCAAAACAGCCAGCAGGTAAACAGGATTTGATGTTGTGTTGCTTTGTATATGTTGTACATGTTTTTAAATGTCTTTAAAAGGGTGCTATCCAAACGCCGCTGGAGGACTGCAGTGTGGCTGTGAGGAGGGGTTCGCTTGGTCATGTGACAAGTGCTTCATCTATGGGGCGTGCAGTAATGCAACCAGTCAAACCTGTGGGTGCATCAATGGACTTCCTGATGGAGAGTTCTGTGAACCGCTAACAAGTAAGCATTGCAATTTTTTAGCTGTTCCAATAAAAGTGTAACCTGACTCCTCCAGATGAGTGACTGCATCTGACTCTCCTACATGTGTTCACATAAACATGGTTGAGGTCTGTTAAACATTGAGTCACTTCTAAAGTGGCGTGATATTGATTATAACTGAAGTTATGATGCTTTCCCTATGCAGAAAAATATATATAATTTAATCTCCAATATTGCTCCACAGATGCTACTCAATGTCCAATAACACCAACGCCAATAACACCAACGCCAATGACAACAACGCCAATGACAACAACGCCAATGACAACAACGCCAATGAAAACAACGCCAATGAAAACAACGCCAATGACACCAACGCCAATGACAACAACGCCAATGACAACAACGCCAATGACACCAACGCCAATGACAACAACACCAGTGATCACAACACCAATGACACCAACGCCAATGACAACAACGCCAATGACAACAACGCCAATGACAACAACACCAGTGATCACAACACCAATGACAACACCAGTGACAACCACAACAACTATGAAAACACCAATGACAACAACGCCACCACCAATGCCAACTCCACCACCAACAGAGGGTATGAGACTTAAAATGTAGAGAATGTTATGACATGTACGTGTACGTGACGTGACTTGTGACATAACTTATGAAAGAAAACGTTTCTGTTGCAGCGAAAAATTTATCGTTTACCATGGACATAGAATTTAAGGATTCATTCAATGAAGAAACCAGCAGTGTTTACCAAAACTCATACAAAACTGTAAGTATTAATATTATTTATTCAGCTGTTAATGACGTGAACGTGTGTGATATCCAGTGGGGTGAACTACGAAGCGCGCTGAACATACTCAGGGTTTCTTTGGATCACCTGAATCGAAAACAATGAATCTTGCAAGCTGAATGGCAACATGAAGCTCACTCACACGGCGGGTTTTCAGCTTTAGTCTCAATGCGCGTTCCCGTAAAAAGGATGGTTTGTGTCATTTGACTCACCCTTTCAAAATGGATGGATCAAGGGCCGCATATTTTACCCAAGAGCTCATTATAAAGAACTCCTCAGAGCAGTTCAAGAGTATAATAACAGCAAGCGGCAGCGCAGTTTCACATAATAAGGCGAGGGAGGCGTGCTGGAAAAAAGAAATAGCAGATTGTATGAATTTGTGAAAAGTGAAAAGATTCTGCCTATTGTCTAAAAACAACCAAACGCAGAATTGTTCGCCATTATTCCAAAATTGAGATGATGATTTAAAAAATGCAAAAGCAACAACCTACAACGATTACTGTAGGACCCGAGCGCTGCTGATGCTGCGCTGAGCTTTAAGGAGCCGATCTAACACCAAAGTCTAGGTCTGAGCTCTAAGGGCGCCCTCCCACTGTGCCTCCGTCCCGTGCCCCGTGCTTTAGGGACCTTGTCCCCCCCTCCAGGCCCGTTTGTACTCACACTACCTGGGCCTCGGAGAATGCTTCTTGCTGCCTATACGTCATCACGCCGTAACACGTCACACGCATTGATGACGTCATGGCGATGCGTGGCTTTGTTTCCAGATCTTTCCGTAGACCTCTGAGTTTTTGTGCGTCTTGTCGACTGTTTTTGAATCTTTTCATCGACCAAATGTGCAGTAAACACTCCACCTCCGCATCACACCAATGTGAACCTTTCGCCGCCATTGTTTTAAATGTCCGCGCATGGTCCCTCCTTCTTTTTTCTACGTCCCAACAGGCGCACAGGAAATGACCTCAGAACCTCCGTAGGCCTCGTGCTCATACACGTGCGCACGCTCATGCTCGTACATGTGCAAACGTGCTTTACTGAAGCCCACCTCTCTCAGGCGGGCCGTGGACGCGGTAGGGTTGCACTCACACTGGTCAAACGAACTAGGCCTTAGCCCTGAAGCGTCCTGGGGCACGGGAAGGAAGGACAGTGTGAGTGCGCCCTAAGTCTGATCTGAAAACCTCCTGCAGACCAGGTTTGGTTGGCAGCATAAGTTACCATGGTGATACAGCGATGCTAAAAGAGAGCTAATTTGGTGTCACAGCTGACCCAGGCTTTGAGCGCAGCATACCTCGCTAACCCACTGATTGAGGTTCGTCGTTCACCCCACTGATTTCATTGTAGCACTGTTAACACGCAGACTGTCCCTGTCTCAATCAGATTGAAAGACAAGCTAAAAGGTTCTTCCCAAATTTTGAAGCAATACAGTCAATTAAATTCCGGTAAGTCTAATTTTACCCTCCTTCTTATATTAATTATACTATTTACTGACCCTATGTTTATTTTCCAGCTTGTAGCAAAGTACGAACCCCCGTTCCACTGACGTTGGGACGTTGTGTATACCTGAATAAAAAACGATATTTAATTGAATACACTCCAAAGAAAAGATATTTAATGTTAAAACTGATAAACTTTATTGTTTTTTCTGCAAATATTCACTCATTTTGAATTTGATGCCCAGAAAAGCAGGAACAGGGTCAACAAAAGAGTGGGAAAGCTGAGGAATGCTCCAAAAACACCTGTTTGGATCATTCCACGGGTGAACAGGTTCATCAGTGTGGAGCGTGTGAACGCCTCACGCCTTTGGTGGTCAGATGTTATTGACCTCTGACCACCAAAGACGTGAAACGTTGTATCTCAATTCTTATGGAATCAAACTTTAACTGTACATGAGTGTACTTTTTCATGTGCCAAAACAAGTGACTATACAGCGTTTAAGACCTTCCTGTAGTCAGTTAACGCAGATATAACATGCTACTGAACGGACAACATTTGACCCGCTCGTGACTGATTTTTCATTGGGATTTAATTTTGCGTTACAGGAGGGGAAGCACCATCGGGGACTACACTATCAGAGCATCTTCCTTTCCAGAAAGGGAAATAGAATCCGTAAAAGCTGGGGTATTCACGGAGCTGGCAGAGATATACCCAATGCTGTTCATCAGTAAGAGAGCTTTTGACAGACTTGTCACATAAGTTGTTTTCATACTAAGAGGATTCGTGTGTCGTGTAGATGTTTAATAACTGTTTGACCTGCGTGTCTGTTTTCTTAAAGGCCCGACGCCCTTAGAGTTTGACTCCTCTCAAGTGTATTTTGGGAGTGCCGTAACAGTGAAATGTGGCCCACCACCAAAGAATCTCAATTTTAGTGCTAACTGGACGACCGAGTGGAAACTCAACAACAAAAACATCTTTGAAGACAGTCAACACTCGATGAAACAACAGGATGGAACATCAGTGCTAACTATTGTTAGATTCTTCAGCACAGACAATGGTAAGAAATCAATCATACACATGTTTCCCATTCTCCAAACTGGTGTGAATGCAGAACTCTGATTGACTTGAGTGAAATATTTTAAGGCTGTGTCCGTTGTGTAGCTTGATCCACTTATGTACCCGGTCATGGTTAAATCATTTGACCTACGCTTATTATACCTAAGCTATTAACCATCAGTTTTGTTACTGCCAGAAGCCTCGATATGAAGCCTGTTGACTTTCCATTTCATTTACGATTACTGATTGGTTGACGTGTGTGTGCGTGTGACGATTGCTGATATACGCCTAGTCTCTTACGTAACTGACATAAATAACAGCCCGGGCTATTATTTGATATTTTACGGTAATGTGTTAATAATTTCACACATAAGTCGTTCCAGAGTAGAAGTCCGCCCCGGCCAAACTGAAAAAAACTGCAACTTATAATCCGAAAAATACGTTACCCGCCAGTTCTGAACCTACACGGATGAACAGTTCCTGAGACATGAGAACGAATGGAAAGAAAAACAGACAGACAGAGATTCCTGGTTTCATGGCTGGTGTCACCACATATATTTTAATTTAAACAAATGTTTAGAAGAAGAAGAAGAATTACTTTATTGATCCCGCAACAGGGAAATTGAATTTTTTCACTCTTATTATCAATCATGTTACACACACAGGCCCGAAATACACACACATACACAAACAGGACCTATATACATGCAATTAGGGAAAGATGTTAGAGCGAGGGGGCTGCCAATGACCGGCGCCCTTGGCAGCACCTCTCCAGCCACCAGTCCACGCTCCATACATTGTCCACACCAGGACTTGAACCAGTGACCCTACGGTTCCCAGGCAAGTCACTTATGGACTGAGCTACTGCCGCCCAATTAGCTTTCCTTTACTCGCCAATTCTGAACCTAATAGGATGAACAGTTCCTGAGACATGAGGACGAATGGAAAGAAAAACAGACAGAGAGTCCTGGTTTCATGGCTGGATGTTGCTTCCTCTATATCTAAATCTCTATCTTTATATATAAATGCTGATTTAGGTTGTTGCCCCTCTTGCGTCTGATGGTGGTGCCACCCCATATATTTTAATTTAAACAAATGTTTGGCAACACTGACATCCCCTTGTTTCGATGTTAACTCATGATCGCCTTTAATTCCAGGACTTTATGAATGTACGCTCAGAAAAGGCAACTCATCTTTTAGACAGACAGGAGCCTTCGATCTGAAAGCGCCACCCTCGATCGAAGTGACGCCGATAAAAAAAAGGATTAAATGTGAAAACGGGACGCGAGAAGAACTGGAGTGCTCCGTCAGCCCCGGCTCCTATGAGGTTGAGTTTAAAGGCTTTGCAGGTAAAACACAGAATCATGAATTAAATGAAAGCTATTGGGAATGTTTTACATATTAACATTGTTCTCAGACCAATACTTGAGATAATGCACATATATAATCTTTTAATCTAATGTTGGTCGGCTTCATCCAAGTTGATTGTTGTTTTTTGTATGTTTAGGAACAGGAAACACGGTCACCCTGATTCCTGATCTGGACTGTTCAAAGCCGGAGGAGACGTTCACTTGCCAAGAGAAAACCCATACAAATTTTAATAAAACTATAACACTGATGTTATCACCTGCTGACAGTAAGTATGGATCCAGACGTTACAGAGCATTAAATACAATTCAGGTCAAAATATTGTTACCGGTGATAAGAACGACTGATTTTGTTCCTCTCTAGTTTCATATCTCTGTGAAGATGATTTATTTGGTGTTGGAAATAAAGACGATGAAGCCGTGGGTCAATGCTCAAAGAACAAGGTGGGAGAACAGAGGGCGGTTTGTAAAGAGGATGAAAATTGGGAAGTCCGACAAGATAACTGCGTCCTACGGGAGGTGCAGGAGCTGCTGGAGCAGTCTGAGGTGACCCACTTCTCTCAGCTCTACCTTGGCTTGGTTTTTGAAACAGACTGTATAAAAGTATCTACTGTGAGATCAAAGATAATCGCAGCCTCATGAGAACTGTACAACCACAAACTAGAGACCTAGGGCGTTTAGAGCATGGAGGTATATCCTGGGTATATTCAACTTTCAATTTAGGATATACTGCGTCTCTAACTGCGCGTAGGACAGGAAATCAGAGGATCAAGATACATAACTTCTTTAATTTCCACTGGACAAAACTGAGTTAGAACCTCTGATAAAACAGGCTGCCGCGCTCGCGGCCATCTTTGCCCCGCTGTCAACAAACAAAGCCAAAAGTAGATAGCGCGATGCTATTCATTTTTCATCTCAACCAATTTAACTCGTCACACATTTTAAGCAATTTTTAACTGTCTCAAGATGCATCGTTGCATTCTTGGCTCAGATGTCAGCACAAAACTGAAGTTAGAGCGAAGCTGTGCACACACACGGGCTGTCGGCACACGCGGGTTGGTGGCACACGCGGGTTGGCGGCACAAGCGAGCTTGCGTCACACGCGGGCTATCGGCACTCGCGGGCTATCGGCACTGGCGGGCTGTCGGCACTGGCGGGTTTGCGGCACACGCGGGCTGGCGGCACTCGCGGGGTGTCGGCACTCGTGTGCTGGCGGCTGCAGTGAGGTGCCCTTCTCTCTCTCCCTTTGTGTGAACGAGAATGACTGGGAGAAAGAGTGCTATGCAAAAGTGAATAAACGGAACAATATTTACATTTCAAGATCACGTTGGGAAAAAAAGAGAATCAAGTGGCGCTGGTTGATTCTGTGGCGCAGCGCCACACATTGGTCTATGCATGGGAAACACTGCAATAAATGAGCTGCTTTTAAAGAGGGCGGGAGGAGGTCAGCTGATTGGTAGTTGTGCATTAGCCTCAGGACTGTGCTATTCATAACACAAATTGAATTTCCTTGAGATAGTGTGTAATGGTGACATTGTTTTCTTCTTTTAAATCACACAGTTCTTGGACATCAACTCTCTGCCTGAATTCTTGGAAAAACTCAGCAATGTCACAACCACGCTGACTGGGAATGTGGTTGAATCTCCTGCAACCATTAATGCCATTGTTGATATACTCAACAATGTAGCGGACCTGAATATCCCGATAACTGAGGCTTCAATGAAGGTATGTCTGCTGAGGTGACGCCCTGAACAATGTACACATTACTCGTGATTTCTCATGGTGCTAAAATCTGCTTCTCTTTCAATTTAGGATATCCTCTTGACTGCAGGTGTCCTCACTATAGATGGCGCAAAGACATCCTGGGAAACTCTTAACGCAAATGACACCCAAAACATGTTAGAAACAGAAAGTGACAGTACCCCAGCTGAAAGCATCAGCTCAACGTTTCTGCTGTCTCTTGAGAACATAACCAGACGTCTCACCAATGAATCTTTCAACATCCAGACACCTTCGATTCTCTTGAACAAAACCACATACACGGACACTTTCGATGCCGACTTTGAAATCAATGGTTCTTCCGTGGAGCTAGGCATACAGGAGTCTGACGGAGGGAGCAAGTTCATCACTGTGATAACGTTTGCTTCTATGGACAACGTACTCCCCGCGAGAGATGAAAGGAATTCAAGTCTCTCCATCATCAATGGGAGAGTTGTACTCGTTCAGTCCGAGGGCACCGTCAATAATGTTTCGTTCGTGTTTGATATAAACGATAAAAACGAATCTCTGGGGAACCCTCAGTGTGTTTTCTGGAACTTCAGCCTCTTTGACGGTCTTGGGGGGTGGGACGGCGAGGGCTGCGAGTTGGTACGTGACAAAACGACAAACGAAACCGTCGCCTGCAACTGCAACCACCTGACCTCGTTCTCTATCCTCATGTCGCCCTACAGTCCAGAAGCCGACTTTTTGGCTTATATAACCTACATTGGAGTTGGAATATCCATGGCTTCTCTGGTCATATGCCTCATAATCGAAGCCGTCATATGGAGAAAAATAAGGAAGAACACCACGTCTTACCTGCGTCATGTTTCCATCGTTAATATCGCTGTGTCTCTCCTGATTGCCAACATTTGGTTCATTATTGGGGCAGCCATTTCAGATGAAAAGCAGAGAAACCAAAACGCGTGCACCGCAGCTACATTTTTTATCCATTTTTTCTACCTCGCCCTGTTCTTCTGGATGTTGTCTTCAGCTCTGCTGTTGCTGTACCGCACGGTCAGTGTCTTTGATGGGGGCTTGTCCAAAAAATCTATGTTGGCTATTGGATTCACTCTAGGCTACGGTGCACCTCTCATCATCGTCACCATAACTATAGCTGTAACTGCACCCGAGGACGAGTACATCCGAAGAATTGGCTGCTGGCTCAACATGGAGCAGTCCATGGCTTTACTGGCCTTTGTGATCCCTGCGCTGGCAATAGTGGCGATAAACCTCGTCATCCTGATTGTGGTGATATACAAAATGTTGAGGAGAAGGGCGGTGTCAGACTCCGCACAAGCAGCTGAACGGCACGTCCTGGTGGTCATTGCCAGGAGTTTGGCGGTCCTCACACCATTTTTTGGACTAACATGGGGTCTGGGAGTCGGAACCATGGTCGAGCCACAAAATTTAGGAATTCATGCTTCATTCGCATTCTTCAACTCACTGCAGGTACAAATAGAGTAGTTAATGATACAGATCAGTATATTACTGTATAGCAGGGGTGTTGAACTGATCCAGTAAAGGGCCGCTGTGGCTGCAGATTTTCAGTCCAACCAAGCAAGAAAACACCTGGTCCAACAAATCTACTACAGTTCAGGTGATTGAGTAAGGCGAGTCAGGTGTGATCTTGCTTGGGTGGAATAAAAACCTGCAGCCACAGCGACTCTTTACTGGATCAGTTTGCACATGTGCTGTATACTGTGGTAATATGAGACTATGGATTCTGAATAGTGAGTTTGCCTTAGGTCCTCTAAGTCATCTCTTTGCTCTGTGTGTCTTTTTTCCTAGGGTTTCTTCATATTGGTGTTTGGCACACTGTTGGACAAGAAGGTATGTCTCAATGTTTCAAATGTTTAATCAACCGCTCACTTTATTAATGAGGGAATACACTCACGGCTGGAATCCACATTGGTTATTTCTCCAATATTTCATTGCTAATGTTTAATATATTAATAAATATATGGAGGACAGGGATGAGAGAGAGAGAGAGTAAATGATGAAACACATGTTAGGGCATTGTTATATCAATCAATCTCTCTCTCTCTCTCTCTCTCATGTTGACCCTTTGATTTCTTGATGCATTTGAAACAGACTTGATTGTGGTTTTATAGCAGGGTGCTAATGTTTGGGAATTACCTTTTCAGGTGCGAACAGAAATTGTGGCCATGTCACAAAGTTCCAGAACTGGAACAAGGGTAAGACCGCTTTTCTAAATCATGTCATTTTTTTTTTGCTAGCAGATTAAAATATTGTTGTGATTCATGTTCTTATGCTATTATTTCGTTTCAGAGCACCAGTGCTGGAAACTCTTCATCAAGCGGATTGGGCTTCTTCAGGAATTGGAGACGAGGGAGAGGTATAGCAACAATTAAGACAAGACAGAAACAACAGAGGATTATAAAAGGATAGTGCAACAGTCTTATAAACTATGCTAGCAGCTTGTGTTTGGTCTAGATTGGAAGATCTCAACTATTGCATCGATTAACGTTAATGCCTGTTAGGATAATTACTTTTTCAATCATCTGACTGCTCCTCTATTGCAGCAGGTCAAAGATTCACTCTTAGCGTAAAATGTCTCAACATTTGTTAGATGGATTGGCACGATAATGGTAGCGACTAGGGATGAGCGAGTACAGCATTATCTGTATCTGTTAACCAAATGACTCATCTGAATCCGTATTCGTCCTTGGAATGGGCGGGGCCTAACCCAGGAGCGTGTGGGATTTAACCGGGACGTGGGTCTGGTTGTCTTGAAATGGGCGGGGCTTTAACCGGTTTGGTATTTTAAGCATGCAATTGATGTGGGTTGGTCAGAAATCATTGGATTTATTGCTGATTAGAAAACTATTACTACTACTACTAGAATCAATTCATTTGGAATTGGGGCCGGTTGACGAAAACGATCCAAAATGAGCCGTCGGAAAAATAGGAAAAATATGAGTCTCCCATAAATGGATACTGTAAAACACAACACATTAACGGAAAAGACCTGCGAACGTGAGTGACTGAGTGACAGACGGAGAGCTGTTCAATGAGTGAGCAGAGCTTAGGGGCGCTGTGACGGGCCTTTCACAGAACAGACACAGCCAGCTACCCAAGGAGGATTTTCATTCAATCCGAGCAAAGATATTGGTCCAGTCCCAGCTTGGTCCTGGTCCTGGTCCAGTCCCAGCCTGGTCAGATGCGTACATGAACTGATGAAGCCTCTTGGATGAGAGGTGAAACGTCTTCCTAGACAAATAACCAAGTCCAGTTCCTTTTGACTGAAATTGCTTTGAGAATGAGGCATTACCCTCATTTTCCATGCTGCGCCACCATCTGGTCAAAATGTCACTTTGTCTCATACTTGCAGGAAATAACAGCTGTGGAAACAACTCAACGGCAAAATCATTTGCAGTTACATCTTAATAAAATCCAGTATGAAGACTAATACAGTTAATTCAACAAACAGGAAACAATAGATCCTGAGTGAGGCTGTTTATCTGTAAAGGACCTGAAGAACTCCTGTTCTGATCAAACGGATGCTAATGCAGCATCTAAGCTAACCTCTTTAGTAGCTGCCATTGTTGTTTTGGACAAGTGGTCCGCTCTCATGTCACTGACTTCTGCCAACACTGTTGGAAAACAACAAAAACATCAGCGTGTTAACGTCTCAGTTGTGAGCATGTTAGTATGCCATCCTGTGTCTGTTGAGAAGGAGGCAAAATGGCGGGCAGGGTTGTAGACAGTGGAGGTCCTCAGAGACGCTAAAGACGTCCCAGAGTGTGGACGGAGAATTCCACACATTGGTTTGACAAAAGAGAGAAATTGAGGACAAATAGCTTTCAGTATTTCAGGATGTTTGTCAGGACTTTGATAACTTGCTCACTCCTGATATTCCCAGTACTTTTTTTGTGTACAATGCTCGACGATTCCCCCACAGGGGTACTGCAAGGTTTGGTTCGTATCGGTACGCGTCTGCAAGTTTGCAGGATAGGTGCAGAACTACGGACGAAATGTACGCAGGGTACGGACAGAAGGCATCGTCCGTATCCGTTTGTGTGTCTAACGTAGAGCAGAAATGAGCCTCAAGGCCTCAGTGAGCTGTCGACTCTTGTCCTGTGTTCACACAGGCCACGTAAATTTGCCTCACTTCGTGTTTCTTCCATGAGTTTGTACGCTCAAATTCAAAGTCAACTAGCAAGGAAACGCACATTTCGAATACTTGTGTGTTGCCTTTCGCTAAGCCCGCGACAAATTTGCATCCATTTGAGTGACACTGTAGGTCGTCTCATCGAGCAGTTCCTGAAGATGTGAACACATTGATTTACTCTCATTAGTTTTATTGTTTTGCCACAGACTCATTTCGTTTCACTTCTGTTTTTTTTCAGATGGTTACAATCTATCATCTGGTACCTCCGGTGAATCTCACTCTGTCACCAACACGTGATGATCTCTGCAGACAACTCTGTTCAACCTAATGACAACCAACCGAGCAAACCGGCTCTCTCAGTTTTTTACTTCTGTCCTAATCGCAGCTTTAACAATAACAAGATTAGATTTAAAGTGTATTGTAACATCCAAGAGTTTCAACAACATGAATGCACTTGTTACAGCACGGCTCACAACAACATATGTATGTATTACACACCAACAATGATGTTTCTTCTAGTATTGCATAATGTATGTTGGATAGTATTACTGTAATTGCATTGCACTTTGGAAGGTGTGTGTGTGTGTGTGTGTGTGTGTGTGTGTGTGTGTGTGTGTGTGTGTGTGTGTGTGTGTGTGTGTGTGTGTGTGTGTGTGGTATATTGAGAGACTTACTTGAAAAAAGAACATGAAGCATTCTGTTTTCTTTTAAAGTCTTCATCACATTGTTTTCAAAATGTCCCCAAAGCAGATGCAAAATGGCTCCTGGTTTACTTTGCCAATCAAATCAGTTAGACACGGCCTGGCTGTCTTACACAGATCATTGAACTTGTTTACTCAAAGTGTGGCATCACAATGACAAATTGACTTGGACACGACTATCAGTCAAATATAACTCCACACACGTAAAGGGAGCGCCGGAGAAATTAAAAGATCTTATGCAGCAGTACTGTGAAGCCAGAAGTCCAGTCACAGGTGCAGTCTTCATAGCTGTAGTGTGTGATTTAGATAATAAATGTATCAAGGAGGACGAGAGAGCGGCTGAGGAGGTTCAGCTTCAACTTCTACAGGGGTACCATCCAGAGTTTCCTGACCTGCTGCACCATCCTGAGTTTCCTGACCTGCTGCACCATCCTGAGTTTCCTGACCTGCTGCACCATCCTGAGTTTCCTGACCTGCTGCACCATCCAGAGTTTCCTGACCTGCTGCACCATCCAGAGTTTCCTGACCTGCTGCACCATCCAGAGTTTCCTGACCTGCTGCACCATCTAGAGTTTCCTGACCTGCTGCACCATCCTGAGTTTCCTGATCTGCTGCATCATCCAGAGTTTCCTGACCTGCTGCACCATCCAGAGTTTCCTGACCTGCTGCACCATCCAGAGTTTCCTGACCTGCTGCACCATCCAGAGTTTCCTGACCTGCTGCACCATCCTGAGTTTCCTGACCTGCTGCACCATCCAGATTTTCCTGACCTGCTGCTCCATCCTGAGTTTCCTGACCTGCTGCACCATCCAGAGTTTCCTGACCTGCTGCACCATCCAGAGTTTCCTGACCTGCTGCACCATCCTGAGTTTCCTGACCTGCTGCACCATCCTGAGTTTCCTGACCTGCTGCACCATCCTGAGTTTCCTGACCTGCTGCACCATCCTGAGTGTCCTGACCTGCTGCACCATCCTGAGTCTGCGGAGCGTGGGTGAAAGTGCCCAGCACATCCTCCATGGAGCTGCCATCCACGGAGGACTTCTACACCCAGCGGCGTAGGTGGAAAGCCAACCAATATAGTAAAGAGACCCTACAGAGACACTAGAGACCCAGAACACCCCATCACAAACTGTTCAGCCTTCTGCTGTCTGGAAGACGGTACGGCAGCGTCCGGGCTTTAACCCCCAGGCTCAGGGACGGCTTCAAACCACCGGTCATAAGACTGTTGAACTCTTGAGCTCATCATTTAACGCTGTGACTTTACCGTATACGCCCCTCTGCATTCTTGTTTACATTTAACTAACCATCTAAACTGATTTCAGATTTTACTGATGTTTTAGCCCTGTTGTCTAACCTGCACTATTTTATGTATTAGGTTATTATTTTGTGTTATGACTTGTGTGATTTGATTTTTGACACATATTAAATTAGCGCTGCTGATTCTCAATGACAGTGACGCTCTTGTAATTGTTGTACATAGGACAATAAATAACTAAAAATGACTAAAAAAAAAAAGATGCAAAGCTTCTAAAGAAACAACCCACAATAAGTGGCAGGGTTAATGATTCACTGTGACATTCACATGTAGGAACCTATGCTCCCCACTTAGCATGAGACCAAGGAAAGGAGCCTTTTTTTTAAAAAGGTCCGATGTTCCGCGCTCTTCACAGGAAGGGTCCCATGTGCCCTGGTCTGATATTTTATTTCCCACAAATAGTCCAGAATTCCAGGGAAAATTGGCCTATGTAGAGCGTGACACTACCCCCTAACCCTGACCCTGACCATAACCCTTAAGCCCGAACAATATGCCGAGGCTTATGCGACCGGGGAACATCGGACCCTTTTGATCAGGGAACATAGGGATGAAGCAGAGCAGCTTGTACCCTTGCTCACCGGACACCAGCAACCTCACTGGGCCCAGTCTTTGGGCCCATGCCGGTAAGTCTTGCCTCCTACTACTGTCGAGACAATCCGCCATATGCGCCTCTTCTACTCCAACTGGAGTCTCTCCACTACCTCCCTTGTCAAAACTACACAAGCGTGCATAGGCTAGGCTTCTACAAACACCTTTGCTGCTGGAGCTGTCCTCTTTTCCTCTTTTCACAGCCACTTTCTGCTCCGACCATGGCACCTTGCCCCTCACCACCCACCACCAACCCAAAAAAGCACATCACTCACCTCAGGGGAAAAAAACATCAGACGACTCTCAGATGAACTCCGGAAAAAAAGACTCTCTCCTCGCCGACTTCGCTGACACCGCAGCCATCGCCGACACCACCCCCTGGGACACTTCTTCACCACCCTGTCACCGGCCCTCTCATCTGAAACAAAATAACGTGATGAGCAAAAGCTAAATAAAAATACCAAACAGCAGGATTTTCTGATGGCACATGTATCACGTCACACTTCTGTTTATAATAGGATAACAAGTGACTTCAATTATCATCATTTGCATCAGCTTTAGTCTTCTGTTTATCTGTAACGCTCTTTATTTTGTCACAGCCGCTTTATTTCACAATGAAAGGAACATCAGAGGAAACTATTGCATTATAATTTAGTGAAACATGGACAAATACCTTAAATATGAATGTGAGGAACTCGGAGTAGAGCCGCTGCTCCTTTGCGTTGAAAGGAGCCAGTTGAGGTGGTTCAGGATCATCTGGTAAGGATGAACCCTGGGCGCCTCCCTAGGGAGGTGTTCCAGGCACGTCCAGCTGGGAGGAGGCCTCGGGGAAGACCCAGGACCAGGTGGAGAGATTAGATCTCCACACTGGCCTGGGAACGCCTCAGGATCCCCCAGTTAGAGCTGGTTAATGTGGCCTGGGAAAGGGAAGTTTGGGGTCCCCTGTTGGAGCTTCTGCACCCGAGACCAGACCCCGGATAAGAGGCTGAAGATGAGATGAGATGTACCCTAATCAAACACATTAAACAAAACAAAGATGGCATTTTGTAAATGACCAAAAATGAATGTACCATATTTTGGCTCAACCACAACACATTTTAAAAGCTACCAGCAGGCGTCGCCCTTTCCACAGCCTCAGATGGAACGAACCCCTATGGAAAATATGGTAAGGCACAAAAGCAGACGTGAGATTTGCACATGAACACCCCCTCATGTGGTCATTTCCACTGGGAAGCTCGTAGACTAGAGTTGCCGAGATGAGATAACCTTTGACCTTTGACCTTTTCACCAAGGCAGGAGTCGACTTTATTACAACATCACTGTTTCTGAGCTGGTAGGGAAGAAGAGGATGTGCTTCAGATGAGGGTAGAACACGTTTATGTTGCTAAAGCAGAAACATTAGCTCTCTTTTGAGCTTTATAAAAAGCACTTCCTGTTGTTACTGTTTGTGTTTGGATAAATCCTCTTCTCGCTGCAGCAGATGAATGAGTCTAAAATAGTTTCTCCCAACTAACAGATCAGGATCTGTGGGTCGACCATGTTTCATTTCACTACGACGACAGACACACCTGAACACAACACACTGGTAACTTCCTGTTTACAAGTGGAAAGAAGAAGAAGAAGAATTACTTTATTAATCCCGCAAGGGGAAATTCAAGTTTCACTCTTATATACATGTTACACACACACAGGCCTGAAATACACACACGCACAAACAGGACCTATATACATGCAATTACTGGAGAGATGTCAGAGCGAGGGGGCTGCCAATGGATCGGCTCCCTGAGCAGTTGGGGGTTCGGTGCCTTGCTCAACAGCACCTCTGCAGTGCCCAGGAGATGAACTGGCACCTCTCCAGCCCCCGGGACCCCGATAGGGACAAGCAGTTGAAGATGGATGGATGGAAAGAACCATCTTTTCAATAGCACTTGAAGGCAGCATAGTCCAACCAACTAAAACTCATGTTTACCTTTCCAGCATTCTGCTGACAGCACGCCTATTCTAAGTAACGGATATATCACATGCATATGCCTTAGAGGTTAAATATGGAGAATGAGCAGAGCAGCTCCATCTAGTGTCTCCAGATCGTCGTCGTAACAACAAAGAAGAAGTCCAGCAGTGGGGTTGCCAGGTTGGTCAGACCCGGCCCAGTAGCTCCAGGAGACCGGAGTCTGTTTCAGCCTGTTTGAACCCGTCCCCTCCAGAAAATCACAGCATCAAAACAAGGATTAGAGGAGTTTGACTGACAGTTAGCGTTAGCCTACAGTAGCTGCACCCAACAACAGACAACCCTGGCAACCAGCAACGCCCAACGCTATTGGCTGCTACCATGGAAACACAACAGGACAGGAAGTCAAACATTTAAAATATTCATTCAGACTAAAATATTTTGTAATGGAGAAGCAAAACTTTCATTCTGCTCCCCTCAAAACGCCCCGTGGGTGTATTATTTATTATATTTTTTTAATATAGCTCTTAATAAATATTCTACATATTCAACCTTTAAATTACATTTCTGAAATAATTCTCACTTTTCTTTTTTCTTGGTAAATTCATCCGCCCCGTTAATGTCTTTTTCTCACAATAGAACGAAGAGTTTTAGCATTTTTATTGAAAATATATATATTTTAAAATGGTCAATTTGAGAAGTCAACATGTTTGTATTTATTTTTGAACAAAATAAAGAACAACAGAAAGAAAAAGGTGACACAGAATCTACAAAACAAACTACAAAGAGATTTAATGATCCCAGACTGGGACATGATTTTGTAACAGCAGCAGTGGGTCAGCAAATAAACACTTTGTACGTAACATACATAGAATCCAATATATGCATGCAGTACACAGTGCGCTATAAACAATAAACAATAATAATATATACAACAAAACAAAATATGCAAATTAAACTATAACAATAATATATACAACAAAATATGCAAAATATACTATAACAATAAGAATATATACAACAAAACAAAACATACTATAACAATAAGAATATATACAACAAAATATGCAAAATATACTTTAACAATAATATATACAACACAATATAAAAAATATACTTTAACAATAATAATATATACAACAAAAACAGGCAGAGGTGACAGAGTTATTAGAAGATCACATTTAATTTAACTATGTGCATAAAACAGATAAATTAGAGCTCAGAGGTGAAATGTATTTAAGGAGAACGGAGCTCATAATGCAGCTTTAATGCACAAATATTAATAAGTCAATAAACATTTTTGTTATGATGTGAAACTGTGTAAATAAAATGCACTGTATGCAGAAAAGCTTGGTCTGATGCAGTGCTCAGTGCTAACTAGCACTGTGCTAACTAGCTCTGTGCTAACTCGACCTCTGTTAACTTCATATAAGGCGCCAAACATCTGTCAAACTTTGCAAAAGTGCCACATTAGCTGATAAATCTGGATTAAATAAGGTTTGTGTTTGAGCTACATCACATCCGGTTGCTAGGTAACCTAGCCTAGCTCGCTGCGTTAGCTACGAGCTAGGCTAGCAACGCAATTACACACGGACTCACCAGCGAGGGACGCGCCATCTTTCTGTTTCCTCTTCTTCCGTTTTTATGTCGTCTCTTACTTTCCATTAATATTATTATTATTATTATTATTATTATTATTAATGTCTCAACATCCACACGTTACTAAAGCAGCTAAATGTGGCTAATTCAAGTTCAGGGCAAAGGCTAAACAGAGCGAACTCTCGCGCGAAAACACGAGAACTCGCGAAGTTTACGGGCTGTACCATTTCAGAGAAGCTGCGGGGGTGGACTATTTTTAGATAGTAGGTAAAAAAAAACATCTCATTTGCCTGAATTGAGTGATAGAGTACGCAACTAAAAAGAACATCTATGTATTGATAAATAATTTACATATTTTTTAAAAGTAATAGATTTAATGACATTTATTATTAACTTTAATTTTGGGGAACCCCCGCCAGGTGCTTGGGGCTCTACGCAACCCTACCACCTGTTGAATCCTTTATAGGAAAAATTATTATAATTATAATTCACTTTATCCTCCAGTGTTTATGTTTGATGCTTTCTTGATCCCCATTTGACTTATTCGTCCTTTCTGTTGTTTTGGTTTTATGTTCTGTAAAAAGGTGCATCTGTTGATAAATACTTTATATATTATTGAAATATAATAAATGTAATGACATCTTTTATTAACCTTAATTTTGGGGCACCCCCGCCAGGTACTCGGGCTCTGCGTACTCTACGCGCTCGGCGTACGCCACCATAGGTTTCCCGCTGTGACCAGACTCACCACAAACCTACCACCTTCTTAAAACCTTCCTTTACAGGAAAAAGCATTTATCAATATTTCATTTGATGCTAGGTTTTATCATTGCTCCTTGGCCTTTTAATAATTTGTCCTTATTCACTTTATCCTCCAGTGTTTATGTTTGATGCTTTTCTTGGTCCCCATTTGTCTCATTCGTCCTTTCTGTTGTTCACTTTGAAGCTTTGTTAAGAAAACAAAAGGCCTCCTGAGTCCGTCCTGATCTCTGAGCTCCGTCGTGTTTCACTCTCAGATCAGTCTGGTGACGTTTGAGCAGTTTGTACCAATCAGCGTTGGTTTCTTTGGTGGATTGAAGTGAAACAGAAGAGACTGTTGAGTGTAAACAACATTTTCCTACTCTCTTAAACAACAAAGCACTATTTTTAGACCCGACCGATAACACAATACACCGACTGTAGCTGTTCAGCCTGTGGTTTGGTCCGTGTCATTCGTCCTCGTGTGGCTGTTCTGGGATGTGATTTGCATAACCTCAGACTGTGAACTTTTCCAATAGTGCTGCTGGGGCTATTGTGCCAGTGCATTCTGGGAGTGCAGTGGCGAGTTTCGACCATGGTTTCGACTGAGCTATCAAAGGGAAACTTCCATTTTCAACCAACTTTGAAGAAGAAAAAGAATTACTTTATTTATCCCGCATGGGGAAATTTAATTTTTTCACTCTTATTATTATTTTCATGTTACACACACAGGCCCAAAATACACACATGCACAGACAGGACCTATACATGCAATTAAGGAGAGATGTTAGAGCGAGGGGGCTGCCCGTGACCGGCGCCACGAGCAGTTGGGGGTTCCATGCCCTGCTCAACAGCACCTCTGCAGTGCCCAGGAGATGAACTGGCACCTCTCCAGCCACCAGTCCACACTCCATACATGGGCCACACAGGGACTTGAACCAGCAACCCTACAGTTCCCAGCCAAGTCACCTATGGACTGAGCTACTGCCACCCCTTTGTATCACCGTAGCAACGACAGCAAATGCAAACACGGATGGAGCATTTTCATATGAAATGCTACTTCAATGCATGTCACTGATTTAGAAAACAGAAGAAGAAGAATTACTTTATTTATCTCGCAAGGGAAATTCAATTATTTCACTCTGTTATTATTCAGGTTACACACACACGCACACACACACACATACACAAACAGGACCTATATTCATGCAGTTAATGGAGAGATGTCAGAGCGAGGGGGCTGCCAGTGGATCAGCGCCCCGAGCAGTTGGAGGTTTGGTGCCTTGCTCAACTGCACCTTGGCAGTGCCCAGGAGATGAACTGGTACCTCTCCAGCCCCCGGGACCCCAATCCACGCTCCATTCATGGTCCACACAGGGACTGGAACCGGCGACCCTCCGATGTCTCACTGTGTCACAGCTGTTATTTTAACCACTAATGCTGCTGAAAATAACAGCAAACCTCTGCAGCAGCATGAGAAGAGTCCCTACACACACAACAAAGCACCAATGGGCTCCTTCCACTGTAATGGACTTTACTATGAGAGGAGCTGGTACAGGGGCCAGTAGGTAAGTCTTTAAAACACTCTTTTAATAAACTCTGGCTTCACTAACTACGCTGTTGCTGCTTTGTTTTGTGTGTAGGGACTCTTCTCATGCTGCTGCAGAGGTTTGCTGTTATTTTCAGCAGTATTAGTGGTTAAAAAAGACCTTTGAATGCCTTCACTGTGCTGCCCCGAGCTAATCACTGTTAGCCACGTCCAGCTGTTAGTGAAGTCCAGTACTCGGGTACTTATTTACTTTCCACAGAAGAGGCAGGAAATACCCAGCTTTGTGATGATCAAGGCTCTTAAGCAGGAGGTTGTTACGAGGCCGCTGACTCACAGACGCCACAAACCCGACGGCGTTCATGAGACGGGCATCTGCTCTGTGACCTCCTGAAGGAGAACGCTGGATTTGGTAGACAAATGTCTATGGAAAGCTGAAAGGCTCTGAGTTTACATTGCATAGTCCGGACTTATGGAGACATGCCATCTATGCAAATGACCTTCCAACACAAAGTCATGACATAAGTGTGTCCCGTAACACCCCCCAACACACACACACACACACACACACACACACACACACACACACGTTCCAGCCTAACCCAGTCTTTCTGACACTTCACTTCGGCTCGTATTCTGACGTGTACGTGATAAAATATGGAATATGGATGGATTTCCGTCTGCTAATGACAGCAAAGTTGGCGTGAATCATCTGTTTTCTGTGCGATGCACGTAAAGACAAGGTAAGAGCTTTTTCCTAATGTATTATATTTTTTATTTTTGCAGGAACGATAAGATCTTTGAGAGGCTAGATCTCGATACTTAGCATTCACCCGTAACCCTGCTACATTTCTAATACAAAGGTATAACTGTAAAAAGCACGACACATGCGTATTCATGAAAACATCCGTCTGACATTCTCTGTTGAATGTTCCCATCATCTCGTCACTTGTGCACTCGATTGAAGCCAGTTCTCATTCTTTAGAACACGTTGTAAATGAGAACAATGCACATTTGTCTGCTGTTTCCTGCAGTTCATCATCATGTTGATCGAAATACATCAAACTGCTTCTCTGCTCAATAGTTACGTCTCAAAACCTGTAGGAATAAGTTAACTGCTCAAGTCCCTACGTGCAGAATGGTTGGACCTGTTTAAATTACTCATCAAAATCAAAAATGGGGATGCGTGAAGCGTTAAATCAGCCGCTGATCGACACATTGTTCTAATTTCTGACAATGGAAGAACAACAGAAGAACGGGAGCGATGCTGCGCGGTGGAAGGGTCGGGAGACAAAACAGAGGACGAGGGAGACACGTTCTGTCGACAAGTGACAGCACAAACATTCATTCATTCATTCATCTTTATCCGCTTGTCCCTGTCGGGGTCGTGGGGGGCTGGAGCCGATCCCAGCTGACATCGGGCGTGAGGCGGGGTCCACCCTGGACAGGACGCCAGTCTATCACAGGACACATAGAGACGAACAGAGACAGACAACCATTCACACCTACGGGTGATTTAGAGTCATCAATGAACCGAACACCTGCACGTCTTTGGACTGTGGGAGGAAACCGGAGAACCCGGAGAAAACCCACGCACACACGGGGACAACATGCATTAACAACAGTTATCTCAGGACACTTCACAGAGTAGGTAAAGACCACACTCTATGACTTATTTATGATTTACAGAGACCCAACAATTCCCCCGTAGAGTACGGTGGCGTTCAAAACCTTCACTATAACAGACAGGAACGTCAGACAGACCCAGCTCTGTGGAGGACGGACATCTGTCTGCACCGGAGAGAGGAAGAGAAGGAGAGAGAGAGAGAGAAAAGACAGACAGAGAGACAGAGACAGAGATGCAAGCAACTGTCCTGACCCAATCATCGTAGCTCGTGAGCCCTAGCTGTATCACAGAGGAAGGTTTAGAGCGTACTCTTAAATATGGGGACAGTGTCTGTCTCTCTCGGGGGTCGGTTCCACAGGAGAGGAGCCTCCCGTTCTACTTTTGGAGACTCTAATCAAATCAAATCAAATCAAACTTTTTTTATATGGCGCTTTGCATACAGAAAAGTGTCGCAAAGTGCCTCACAGAGTTGTACAGAAAAAGAGAAACATCAAATAAAATCAGGAGAAGAAAGTTAAAAGAACCCTCCCACAGTCAAGCACAGAGACACACACACACATATGTATACGTTCATACACACATTCACACACACACACAGCCACGCTGACACACAGACACACACACTCACACCTACACAAACACTAGCTGTCACTACAGAGATACGGCCGGGCAGCGAGACCTGAGGCACAGAGGAGTCTAGAGGAAGCTCCCTTTGGGGGGCCAACCACACCGGGAGAGATCCCAGTCCAAGGTCACAGGGAGCACCGCCACAGAGACCCCCCCAACCCGGGCAGACAGGAGCCTCCGCACCAAGGTGCAGAGCCCTCTAGCCGCCCGGGCCGGAACCGTCCAGGGGACAGCACCCCCCACGGGCAGACCAGAGACAACTCCCAGTCCTTTAGGCCCCCTGAGGAAACACTGGAGATTAAAAACTGTTGCCTAACAGTAAGGGTTAAAGTATGGAGGCTAAAAACGAGGGACTAAAACATAAAAGCATAGAGGCTAAAACGTGAAATAGAAGATAAAAGCATAAGAGCATAAGACATGTAAATAAAAACATGAAGGCTAAAAAACAGATATTAAAACAGTAAAAAAGGATAAAACGTGCTCTGATTAGCACTGACTAAAAGAAATCAATTAACTAAAAGCCTGGTTAAACAGATGATGGGTCTTAAGCCTCTTTTTAAAAACCTCAGCAGTCTCCGCGACCCTGAGGCTCTCCGGCAGGCTGTTCCACACTCTAGGAACGACAAGGTATCTTACCAAAGGACACTTCACTTCTTCCTTTTAGTAGACGCGCCGCTCTACCCCCAGAGCCACAGCCCCCCCAGGTCATACCATAATACTAATCCTCAGTATCAGTATTGCAGTTCTGTTTGTTATAATAGTTTGATTGGATATGATATAAAGGTGTTTCTATCACTGTGTCGGACTGCTGCGGTAGCATTTGTGTGCATGTTGGTGTGGTTACTGTATGTTTGCACATGTTTTACATATCAACAGTGTAGTTATGGCTACGATGCTGCGTCCTGACCCTACAAGAAAATAATGTGGTAGGCCGCATACGGCCGCTGGTTCTGTGGGCAGGATGGGAACACTGCACTGTTTCAAAAGGCAGTGAAAGCCACCATCCCGTTATGTGCTTCCACAGCGTGATGCAAAGACGTCTGACGAGCTGAAAGATTGGCTTTCCAGGCTCTGATGAGAAAAAGAGATCGTTTTAGGATGAACGTGATATAACAGTTGGACTCATAGTCACATAGAAACTGTCTGAACAGCAACACAAGTCAAATATTTGAGGGATTATTTTAAATTAAATACTTAAAGCTTGCCATGCAAAGTGTTCGCAGAGTAAATAAAACCCCAGAGTTGGAGCTGAAGTGCTTCTATCAACCCGGTCTGACTCAGCTTATGTTGCTTTTGTATTTCCCCCCCCAGAGAAACAATGTGTCCCCGCGTGTTACTGTTCCTGTTGGGAGCGGCCTTCATCTCCTCCCAGGTAAACACACTCCTCCGTCTGATGGAGAACAAACAGGACTGTAGCTTAAGTTCACTTTGTATTGTGATTCTATGTCAATGCACAGAACTTTGAATGTTTATTTTATTTAATTTATGTCAGACAGCTTTCATAACGATAGCATTTGCACAGAAAAAACAGCAACATTTGAATGAAATTTGTGCCTGAAAAGGAGAAGAAGAGCCCCTTTGTCTCAGCACGTGTCTTAAACAGAACGTGTGATGTCACTTCCTGAATTTATGCAAATAAATGTAAATAAACAAAACAACACCTTACATCATGTTAAGGCAGCTGATCCACTTGAAGTCACTAAGACTTATTATTATACTTTAATATTCGATCATGACGGCGTTCAGCAAAGAAACACGATGATAAACAAAAAAGCAACACACACATGAACGTCAGGACAACGAGTCCAAGATGGTGATGAAGACGATTATTGATTTGTTGCATGCTTCTAAATGTGTGACTCATATTTATTGTATTTAACGTGACGGACACTCACTCTGCTCTTGCCTCTGCAGGTCTTCGCAGAAGGTGAGTTGCTTCGTTACTCTTTCACGCAGCTTTGGTAAAACACCTCCACACGTCCCACTATCACTGCTTTCAACCTTCCAACTTCTTCTCCTTCTTTTCTCGTTTCTGTTTTGTTTTTCTGTGTTTCGTCTGAGAAAGCATCCAGAATTAACTTGATTATTATGAGTGAAGCACAGGTAAGTATACCTGCTAAGCATTTCTGCTTGACGCACCTCCGACAGTGCCAAATAGGTCAGGTTGACTGCAGCGTCATCAGCCGGGAGCCGCCATTCTCAGATGTTTCGCTCCATCATTCCTGGAACATCTGTGGGTGGTGGAGCAGCGACAGGGACGTCTCCCTGCAGCCAACCCTAGGATCCTTGCCTTCCCCATGCCTTTGTCCTTTCTTCTGAGCCAGATCCAGAAGCTCCCTTCTTCCGCTAGCTCCTTTAGAGCCTTCCTGGGTGCGGAGCCACTGCTCCCAAAAGTCCTCAGGAGCTGCTGGGTGGAGGCACCGGTGAAGCCTCTTCCTCATTAATATTATTATTATTATTGTTATTTTAATATAGTCAGTTGTGAACTAAAGTGGGCCGGTCTAAGGCGTGAAAATATTCAATTCAATTCAATTCAATTTTGATTACAGTGCCAAATCATAACCAAAGTTGTCTCAGGACACTTTACAGAGTAGGTAAAGACCACACTCTATGACTTATTTATGATTTACACAGACCCAACAATTCCCCCGTAGAGTACGGTGGCGTTGAAAACCTTCACTATAACAGACAGGAACGTCAGACAGACCCAGCTCTGTGGAGGACGCACATCTGTCTGCACCGGAGAGAGGAAGAGAAGGAGAGAGAGAGAGAGAGAAAAGACAAAGACAGACAAAAGACAGAGAGAGAGAGACACTTCCTGAGATGCAAGGAATCAAAGAGTAACAGTATCAATAATAATATCTATAGTAATGTGAATATGACTCATATGTTATAACAGTTAAAACAGCAGAACAGTAGAAACAAGCACAGCTAAGGTGAACATGAAAATGACAATAATTATGACAAACATGATCAATGATGAGTAGCGGCAATAGCTGCTGCAATACAGCGAGACACCACTGATGGTGTTTTTATGGCTGCAAATGTTATAATTAATAAGACGAGGGACAGTTTATATGACTAATAGTTAAAGAAGTAGAAGGAAGCGTCATGCAGGACCACTGCAGCAGGCACCACCACCATCAGCAGAGACCTGCACACAGGACCACGGCAGCAGGCACCACCACCATCAGCAGAGACCTGCACACAGGACCACGGCAGCAGGCACCACCACCATCAGCAGAGACCTGCACACAGGACCGCGGCAGCAGGCACCACCACCATCAGCAGAGACCTGCACACAGGACCACGGCAGCAGGCACCACCACCATCAGCAGAGACCTGCACACAGGACCACGGCAGCAGGCACCACCACCATCAGCAGAGACCTGCACACAGGACCACGGCAGCAGGCACCACCACCATCAGCAGAGACCTGCACACAGGACCAGGGCAGCAGGCACCACCACCATCAGCAGAGACCTGCACACAGGACCACGGCAGCAGGCACCACCACCATCAGCAGAGACCTGCACACAGGACCACTGCAGCAGGCACCACCACCATCAGCAGAGACCTGCACACAGGACCACGGCAGCAGGCACCACCACCATCAACAGAGACCTGCACACAGGACCACGGCAGCAGGCACCATCACCATCAGCACAGACCTGCGTGACGACAACACACACACAACTCCGGGGAAGAAGTGAATTAGTGACATGCACTGATGAGAAATACAGGGCTGTAAATGAGGTGACGGTGACACGCGTCTTTTCTGTTGTGTCATCTTAAACCCACTCCACACGGTGGATACACACATGAATAACTTCCTCACTGTTTACGTGAAGCAGTGCTTCATTTCTTTGCAAAGTCTGTGTTCCCAGTGTTTCTTGCATATGTGTTGTAGTAAAGCATGCACTGATGTAACTCACTGTAAATGTAAACCTTCACACATGCAGCTAAGTGTATGGTGTGTGTAGTTAGTGGGTCTCTCCCCTCTCAGTAACTTTAACGAAGGTGCTTTTGTCTGCGTGAAAAGGTAAATCTCCCGTTTCTGTTGAAGATGTCTACGTGGCTGAGCTGATGGTGGAGAGTAACATCACCCTGAACGCCCAGGCCGTCCTGTCAGCCTTGGATACAACAACTAACCTGGAAGTGAGCGACAGTGACGGAGTTTCCCACACTGTGACTCTCTCGCACAGTGAACTGGTGGCAGGTATCCACGTCTTAGTCAGTTTCCTTGTCTAATTGCGTTCAAATTTGGGGGGGGTTATGGAAACTATATATTTTTTGGAAACCTTAGAGTATGACCTACCTACCTAGAATTTAATTTCCAGCAGTGAAATTGTCACGTTGGATGGCAGGAAGTCACGTCGAATAGATTTCGATGATCATTGACACAAATAAAGTTGAGATCAGTCGTTATTTTAGGGCGCACTCACACTGTTCCTCTGTGCCGTGCCCCGTGCTTTAGGGTCCGTGTCCCCCCCTCCAGGCCCGTTTGTACTCACACTACCTGGGCCTCCGAGAATGCTTCTTGCTGCCTATACGTCATCCCGCCGTAACACGTCACACGCATTGATGACGTCATGGCGATGCGTGGCTTTGTTTCCAGATCTTTCCGTAGACCTCGGAGTTTTTGTGCGTCTTGTCGACTGTTTTTGAATCTTTTCATCGACCAAATCTGCAGTAAACACTCCACCTCCGCATCACACCAACGTGAACCTTTCACCGCCATTGTTTGAAATGTCCGCTCATGGTCCCTCCTTCTTTTTTCTACGTCCCAACAGGCGCACAGGAAATGACCTCAGAACCGCCGTAGGCCTCGTGCTCGTGCACGCATTAAATTCTTGTGTCACAGCAGCAACAGAATATTACAAAATAAGATAAAAGATTAAAAAAAGAAGTGATCTTAGTACAGGCGTGTTGCACAGTGCAGGGTACAGGATGAAGTCAACAGTCTATTGGGAGCAGTGCTGATTGTAGAGTCTGACAGCAGCAGGAAGGAAGGACCTGCGGTACCTCTCCTTCGCACACTTAGGGTGCATCAGTCTGTTGCTGAAGGACCTGCGGTACCTCTCCTTCACACACTTAGGGTGCATCAGTCTGTTGCTGAAGGACCTGCGGTACCTCTCCTTCACACACTTAGGGTGCATCAGTCTGTTGCTGAAGGAGCTGCCCAGTGCTGTGAGAGCGACCTGCAGGGGGTGGGACTCCTGCACCAGCAGCCATGACAGCTTGTCCAGCATCCTGCTCTCTCCCACCACCTGCACTGAGTCCACAGGGCGTCCCAGGATGGAGCCGGCCTGCTTAATAAGTTTATCATAAGTTTTATTTGTCTCCTCCTGTCTGCGGCTGAAATGCAGCTGCTCCAGCAGACTACTCGGTCTGGGAGGGTTCCAGAAATATATAGTTTTACCAACCCCCCCCCCCCCCCCCCCCCCCCCCCCCCCCAAAGAGGAATAACAGGAAATCAAGTTTGAAGGGATTTCAAAAGTGTGGTCTTTACAGAGTGCCTGATTCTTGAAGATGAAACCACTTGCAACTGCAATTCCGGGTTCATCTGGAGCAACGAAGTCTGCTACAATTACAGCTGTTGCGACGAAAGTCCTTGCAAGCGAAATGTGTCTGACATCACACCACTGTGCGTCGCCAAAGTCAAAGGTAGGTCTCCATTTCCCTCCAGTGTTCTAGTGTCAAGTGTACTAAAACGCGTTAAGGGTTGCTATAATCTAGACGTACTCTTGCGTACTAATGTGTTTTACTGTTTGTTATCACTCGTTACTGATGATGATGTTCGCTATCAACACAGTTCACATCACTGGATCGGTTACGTTGAATATACCTGGCACCTGGGACAACACCAAAACTGTTACGGTACATCTCATCGCAAATGTGTACTTATGCATTCTTGATGATGTTTGCTTCTGTGATACATAAATCACATAAATATGGTTTAATGATCTTTCTTTTCAAAGCTTCAACAGGACTTTCGGAAACTGAACGGCTTTGAGTACCTGGACGTCACCGGTCTCAGGTAAAGTTATGGACTTTTATGTGTCATTTCCTTTTTTTTAATCCTTTGACTGAAATTAATGGTGTGACAGCAACATTAGACGCTCAGTGTAGGTGACGCGGAAGTCAGGTAATGTAGTATGAAGGACGAGGAAGGCGGCGTGGGCGGAAGATGGATGGGTCAAACAAAGACAAAGCTGCTCATGTCCCGTATGAAACCAGGAGTTTCAACATCCACTTTTTTATATTGACTCCTTAAAGGTCAAATACTGAGAATGAGCAGAACAGCGGCATCTCGTGTCTCAAGATCGTAGTCGCAACAACAAAAAAGAAGTCCAGCAGTGGGGTTGCCAGGTTGGTCAGACCCGGCCCAGTAGCTCCAGGAGACCGGAGTCTGTTTGAGCCTGTTTGAACCCGTCCCCTCCAGAAAATCACAGCATCAAAACAAGGATTAGAGGAGTTTGACTGACAGTTAGCGTTAGCCGTTAGCGTTAGCCGTTCCAGCTAAGTGCAGATGAAAGTGATGTTAGCATCAAGGAGAAGCGTAGCCATGTGGGCGTGCGTTTGAATGGCGTTCCTCTCCTTTCTCTCAGTCCATGGAGTGAATGCTCGGCCTATAGTGACTCTGGTTGTCGCCCGTCTCCGCTCACTCAGCTGCTGGGACAAAGAACGCCCCCTTCACTGAGGCTCCCAAGCAGCTGCAGGATTGGCTAACTCCATTTCACCCAGTGCCAGCCTGCAGTAGCTGCACCCAACAACAGACAACCCTGGCAACCAACAACGTCCAACGCTATTGGCTGCTACCATGGAAACACAACGGGACAGGAAGTCACTGTCAAACCCGTCAAAAACAAATGTAACAGGAACGAGGAAACTACGTAAAGAAACAAAGACAACAATGATTAACACAACAATCAACGAGGAGCACAAAAACCTGAACGAAGGAGAAACGGGAGCCAACCGACGAAGAGTTTACCAAGGGAATGATAACAACGGTCCGGCGCTGCACGCCTGTCAGCTCTGGGTTCTTATACTCCTCAGGTGATCAGCGTAACGAGCTGCACCTGAGACGAACAAACACACAGGGGAGACACATGCAGGGAGAAACAGACAGAGGGAGACAAACTCACATTAAAGGGAGAGAGGAGGGAACTGACAGAACCGAATCTTGACAGACCGCATCTTACAGATTTGCTGATTGGCTGTACATAATATTCAAACCTGTCATCACGAAGCATTTCAGTTGCTAATGTTAATATTTCATTTATAATAAAAACAAAGAGATGGGCTCCGTCTCACCTGATGATGTTTCTTCATTTTAAAGGCTAGAGATGCAAGTGGCTGACTTTGAAGGAGCCGTCAGCGTCAGATTCAGCACGTCAACCCTTCAGGGCATCGTGACTGGGCTGGAGACAAAACTTGGCGGCGTACTGCGGGTCGACACTGCAGGTCGGTATAAAAGTGTCGCTGTTCATTATCATTCATTCATCATGTAGACCTATTTCTTACTCTTGCTCCCGATACTACTAATTATTGATCTAGATGAAAATGTGCTTATTAAAGTAAAATTCCAGTTTAAAATCCTCTCAGGGTCTTTTTCGACAAATACACTCATCAAATAAAACAAGACAATTTTTGGGTAACAACTGTTAACGGAGAAATCCAGGAGAGATGCTAACAGCCGGCCGTGGCTAACAGTGATAAGCTTGGGGCAGCACGGTGAAGGCATTCAAAGGTCTTTTTTAACCACTAATGCTGCTGAAAATAACAGCAAACCTCTGCAGCAGCATGAGAAGAGTCCCTACACACACAACAAAGCAGCAACAGCGTAGTTAGTGAAATAAAGGCTCATTTCTGCTCTACGTTAGAGACGCATACGGACACGGACGGAGCCTTCTGTCTGTATTCTGCGTACATTTCGTCCGTATTTCTGCCCGTATCCTGAAAACTTACAGATGCGTCCTGATACGGACCAAACGTTGCAGTACCACCAGAAACCATGGGGGCAGCGTCGGGCATTTCACAGAAAGAGTGGCATGAATATCAGGAGCGAGCGAGTCATCAAAGCCCCGACGGACATCCTGAAATACTGAGAGAGATGTTGGTCGTCAGTTTCTGTCATCTGTCAATAAAAATAAGCAGCAACAGCGTAGTTAGTGAAGCCAGAGTTTATTAAAAGAGTGTTTTAAAGACTTACCTACTGGCCCCTGTACCAGCTCCTCTCATAGTAAAGTCCATTACAGTGGATTACCAACGTCAATCCCAAAGGAAGGAGCCCAGTGGTGCTTTGTTGTGTGTGTAGGGACTCTTCTCATGCTGCTGCAGAGGTTTGCTGTCATTTTCATGGAGAAGTTGTTGAGGTATCTTGCACAGCACCAAAGTCTCTCAGGGATTTACAGGGACTGAAGAGGCCTCGGGGAAGACCCAGGACCAGGTGGAGAGATTAGATCTCCACACTGGCTTGGGAACGCCTGGTTAATGTGGCCCGGGAAAGGGAAGTTTGGGGTCCCCTGCTGGAGCTGCGGCCCCCGAGACCCGACCCCGGATAAGAGGCTGAAGATGAGATGAGATGAGATGACATTAAAAGGCTGCGTCTCCTAATTCTAGCCTAATCATCATTCACTGTATGGCTGTGTATTTATTTTGCCTTCTTCACACAGGAATGGTCACCATGGAGGCCCCGGAGACGACCGTGTGCTACAATTCTAACCCAGTGCTGAAATGCACGTTTGAGGAGCAAACAGGCAGCGTTGGCTGGAACATGAGCAGGAAGCATGAGCGCTTTGAGCTCAACACGGGCAGTGTGGTGCAGCTGAACCTCAGCTGCAGCTCACCGGCACACCAGTCATGTGTTCAAGTCACACTCAAGAACGTGACGGGCAGCTGGTCAGGCAAGTACAAAGTTGGTTCTTGATCAAATGAAGGTCAAACCATTCCTTCTTAATAGGAGTAGTTGTTAAATATCCCTAATATTCAGCACATCAACTGAACGTCATTTGAGATGTCCTCTACTCTTGGGTGGGGTGGGATTTGGCAATGATCACATGGGGCCACCAGCACGCCACATCATCAGTTGTTTGCCCCAAACATCATTGGGTGTTTCGGCCACTTATTACAAGACACCCTCTGTCGGGGTTGGCCCACCACAGGATGATCAGGAGGATATACACTGCTTTAGGTATCACTTACTTGTTCGGTCATTTATTACTATTTCCATTTACACCATCACCCCTACTTTGGATACTACGTTTTAATGGAATTGTTCAATTCCCATACAAATCCGCTGGTGATATCTGAGTCAAAAATATCCTAAAAAATTGGACGAGTCATATTCAGCCGATTGCAGCTGGTGTGAATTTACCTCACCATGTTCCCCGCAGGCTTATACGAGTGTGGGTTCACCAGTGGGTCAGTCAGGCACACAGCCAGGGCACAACTGAGAGTGGCGCTCCTGCCCGAGGAGATCGTCCTGAAAGCTGACCCTCTTACCGCAGACTGTTCGGAAAAGCTGAGCACTGAGAGCGTCCCGGTGAAGGTCAGCGCCACCGTACTAAACAGCACCGAGAGCTATGAAGTTTGGTGGAGCTACAACGGTGTTCGGAAAAGTGAACTAGATATAACATGTAAGACAAACCTACAGTGTCTCTGACAACATCAACACACATTTGACTTCACAGTGTTTCTGCAAAATGCCTAAAAACTTAACAATAAAGCTAATATCCATTTTGTTTTTGCAGATGATGAGAATCTCCTCGTCTACACGTTTGACGTTTCTGTCACTTGCCAGGAAAAGAAGGACGCGCATGTTGTTTCTGTGACTTTTAAGAACATAAAAGAACAAGAAAAGACAGAAAACTTGGTCATCCCAGTAATTTACAGTAAGTGATTCTTACTCACTATTGAATCAGCTCTATTTTAAACTTACTCTGCGGTATGTGTCATGTTTTCATGTTGTCAGAATACTTTAATAACTAATGATTCCCTATATTTCTCTCCAAGAGGGGGCAAAATTCTGCAGTGAGGATCTGAGAGATGGTTGGCCAAAAACCCCAGCAGGAGACACAGTGATTAATCGAACATGTCCAGAGGGCAGGGTGGGATATAGGTCACGCACGTGTGAAGGCCCCGCCTGGCAGGATGTGTTCTTCCACTGCGTCGACCAAGAACTGAACAAAGTTTTAAATGCTGCAGACGTGAGTGCGACTTGAAAATGAGAGCATTCTGACGTTTATCAAAACTTACCCGTTCAAGTTTGTTTGTTATGACATTTAATGAATTAGGAATTTACACTACTGGTCCTGAATCTTGGTTCCTAACCTCACCTGTGGTCCTGAAAGCTGGGTCAGGACCCAAAGAACCAGGTCCAGGTCCAAGCGTCTGAAATGGGTTTCCTCAGGAGGGGGTCTGGAGTCTCCCTTAGAGAGAGGGGGAGAAGTTCAGCATCCGTGAGGAACTCGGAGTAGAGCCGCTGCTCCTTTGCGTTGAAAGGAGCCAGTTGAGGTGGCAAGTTGGCTTTCAGCTGTAGTTCAAGTGTCACTTTTTAGCCCAGACAGTCGACGTGAGACAACGCAAAAGTTGGCCTTTGTCATCAAAGCTTTACAGCCAAATTGTATGCACTGCGAATGCAGCGCCACATGGCTGTCATGGGATGCCCGCAGCCGAACACTTCCATTATATCCAAGTAAAGCTGCTACGGTCACGGTAAAAAAATACATAGTACAATCTGGCCCACAGTGAAGCTGGCAGCAGCCACATGCTACTCAGTGTAGCCTGCTGCCCCACCTATGCTTTGCAAATGGGTTGCTTCGTATATACGCTGAGCATCTAATCGGTGTTGACCGCTGCATGTTTGGTGTTTTTTTTCTGGTTGGCTGTGTAGGGGCAGGACAACGACCAACTGTCACATCCTACATGCTGTTATCTAGAGAAAGGAATTACTCATGTATTCAGTTTAGAAAAGAGAGGGAGATCGAGTTGACTCAGTCAAATTTCGGATGTTTCCAACTCTCACGCCCCTCCCCCTCTACCACCCAGCTCCTCCACTCCCTCACATCGAGTGCTCATCAGTGTGTGTGCACCACAAACTACATAGAAATTAAACATTTGAACATTTAGAATAGGTCCCAGACATGAAAACATCGAAACTGAGGTGAAAGTGATGCCATGCTGTTGCACACATCGCAGTAAAAATAGGCGAGGCCAAATCTCTCTACTTGTTCAGCCAAGCGCTGCATCGTTGGCTGCATAGTAGGTTTGGTGATGCACACGTTTCTCACGCAGGTAGTCCAACCCTACCGTAATCAAACTGTTGTTTTGTTTCTAGAACTTCCTGAAAGGATTAGGGGCTACCCAGGAGGTGGCCAAGGACATATTTGGAGGACTTAACAACAGGTCCACATACGATCCTGATTCCAGTGACTTAATAGCCGACATCAGTGCTTCCATCAATGTTCTCAACGTGATGGCCAGTGCATCAACAAACATTGCCTTGCAAGACGACGTCTTTCCTGTAAGCCCTTGTTGATTATTACTTTTAGCTTTTAGAACTTTTTGAACATCACATGGGACCTGTTTCCAAAGCTTTAACAACATGTATTAGCCTTCCTCAGTGTATGGAGTTCCTCAGTTGTCAGAGATGTTTTGATCTGTCATGGTTCAGTTGTAATCATGTGAGGTTCGTATGGAATTTTGACCATGTGATAATAGAGGGTTGCACGGGGTTCACACGTGTTCACATGTACATACAGTACAAACCAAAAGTTCGGACACACCTTCTCATTCAAAGAGTTTTCTTTATTTTCATGACTATGAAAATCCTAGATGCACTTGGGGACCAATTTTTCATACTGACTGACCTTCATTTCTGAAAGTAATGATGGCCGCTCGTGCCATAACACAAATTCTAACAGTCTATTCAGCGGGACTATCAGCTGTGTGTCCACCTGACTTCTGCACAACACAACTGAGGGTCCCGACCCCATTTTTAAGGCAGGAAATCCCACTTATTGAAGCTGACAGGGCGCACCTGTGGAGTGGAAACCATTTCAGGTGACGACCTCCTGAAGCTCATGGAGAGAACGCAGAGTGTGTGCGAAGCAGTGATCAGTGCAGAAGGTGAAGAAACTAGAAAATAAGACGTGTTTTCAGTTGTTTTACATTTTTTTGTTAAGTACATATTTCCACATGTGTTCATAGTTTTGATGCCTTCAGTGTGAATCTACAACGTCAAGAGTCATGAAAAGAAAGGAAACTCATTTAATGAGAAGGTGTGTCCAAACTTTTGGTCTGTACTGTATGTACATAGGAAGACGACAGTCTAGACTTGGCACCATCGTCAAAAATGTTCCTTCCCGATGAGGCATACCCGTGTGGGACACATAGCTTCCATGAAAAGCCATATCCCAAGTAGCTTTCACTTTACAGTTGAATTTTGTACAGCCCGGTTTTAGTTGTCTCAAACTGTATAGAGGGTCCCTGGGAAAGTTTCAGGGCATACCCTCTCAAATGTCCTCTCACTCAGCGTGTCTCCATTCCAAAAACGTACCCTAAAGAGGTTAACCTCCGGTCGTCAGGTTATTGTCATTTACATCAGAACAGTGCTGCAGCATTTCTTTCTCCAGGTGATAAATACAAAACAGCAGCAGTTTGAATAATCTGACATCAAAATCATCAAAAGAGTTTGTTTTCGTTTTGCAATTTAGAATTTGGACAGGACAGTTAAAGGTTGGCGGGAAAATAGGGGAGGGGGCAGCAAAGCAAAGAGCCGCAGCACTCACTTTAACAGGTGTCTGCACAGATACGGTTAAACAAAACATAGCACTACACCACTGGAGGAAAATGTCTACTCGCTACATCACCGGCTTAAAAATGTGCCATGTGTTGTTGTGGCATCGAGTCATACCTACATCACATCCTGCTTAAGGCTCATTTCTGCTCCCATTTCATGCGGAAATAGAGACGTACGCTATCAACGTTCTAAACGCCACTGCCCTCATGCTTTCACGCGTTCTCTACGCTGGGATGGACGTTGAGCAAAACATCCTCTAGAGCATGGGTGTCAAAATCAAGGCCCGGGGGCCAGATCCGGCCCGCAAATGAATGATCTTGGCCCCCAGGATGATATTTGATTAGTATTAGAATCAGCCCGCACGCCACAGCCGCCTGCTGGTGTTTTTCACGCACCAAAACTACATTACCCACAATGCAACGGTAGCCAGCGTACTTACTCCAGTCCGGCCCTCGGCTCGTAGCACATTTGTTTTTTTGGCCCTCTGATGTATTTGACTTTGACATCCCTGATCTAGAGGGAGTAATCCAGATTAAAAAGTTACTCCAATAAACAACAACAACAACAAACATGGCGGCGATGGAGGAGATAACGATCCTGCATCCGTTGAAAAGGAGGAAGCATGTCAGGTAGAGTTGTAGGCAGCGGTGGTCCGTGAGACACTAAAGACGTCCCAGAGTCTGAACGGAGAATTCCAGTCCTTAGTTTAGTTGGTCAACAAAAGCCCGTAAAAACGACCTTTTAGGGCGGCTTAAATTCAAATAAGTGGCGTTTAGTTTAGAGAGACCCGTCTTATACCAGGAATTCAACCGTAATGGAAACGCCACTATTGATGGAAACCCAAAATGCCACAAAACCACTTCGGGAACCACTCACACAATATCAATATCTTAAGTGGTACCAGGAGGAGTGACTGTTGTCAGAACCTCTAGCAAGAGGTTTTAGTGTCAAGGAATCAGCACTTACAACAAACCATTCAACTTCATCTCTGCTGGTACAGCCAAAAGATAGGAAACACACATACCTGTTACCACATAACCACATTTCCATACTCTGAGCTTTGCAAATCTGTGTAGTTTGGCAACCTCGGTGTCATGTTTGAATATAAAAATGAGACTTTTATTTTATTTGAATTCTTCTGTTTCAGGATTTTGTTCACGCAGCAAGTAATATGTTAAACAAGACCTGGAAGACCAACGACTCTACTAGGTATGAGATGTCAGCCACTTACCTTCAGTCTGTGGAGGATCTGGTAAAGAATATCAAGGTCAACAAGAGCAATGGAGTTGACAGTGAAAATGTAGATCTAAAGTTCTGCTCAGGCAGGGACTGTAAAGTCTCTGCGTTTGACATCGCTGTGAATCTAAGCATGACCCACGGCATAATAAAAACTGTTGCTGTGAGAAAATTAATGGATAAATTAAGAAACAACTTCCATGACAGCATCTCTACCAGCCTCCTAATATCAGCCACGCTGGAGGACAACAACGATTCGTCTATAGACATTAGACTGGAGTTCCCCCGGGATCCGCGGTACCACACTAAACCGTTCTGCGTCTTCTGGAACACCACAGAGAGGGATTGGTCGGATAAAGGATGCATAGCTACTAATGGTAACCGCACAATCTGCGAATGCAACCACCTGACCTCATTCTCTGTCCTCATGTCCAAGGGTAATATATCCAATCCAATCCTAGATATCATTACCAATGTGGGCCTGGGTGTGTCCATCGGCTCCTTGCTGATCTTCCTCCTCGTCGAGTCTCTGGTGTGGTCGGCTGTGGTTAAGTCCAACCTTTCACATTTCCGTCACACAGCCATAGTGAACATTGCCGTATTCCTCTTGCTCGCTAACTGCTGTTTCTTGGCGTCCACCTCTCCCGAGAGTCTCGGCGAGCCCTGGTGCCGGGTTTTGACGGTATGCAAACACCTGTTTTTCCTGGTAATGTTCAGCTGGATGCTGTGCTTGAGCGTCATGCTTGTCCACCAGCTCATCTTCGTCTTCAGCCCGCTGAGGAAAAGAGTCTTCATGTTCTTCTCCAGCATCGTAGGCTATGTTTGCCCAATCTTAATAGTGGGGTCCAGCTATGTGTATTGCGAATACACCGACAAGCCGTACCACAGGGAGGACACGTGCTGGCTCGTTTATGTCAGACTGTTGGAGGGTTCGATGCACGCTTTCCTCCTACCTGTGGGAGTGGTCATCTTGACAAATCTCTTTTCCATGGTGGTCGTCATTTTCACACTAATGAAGTCCTCAGCCCCCGAGGGCAGCAAGACAGATGACAAGGAGACGGCCAAAAGCATCATTAAAGTGGTGGTCTTCCTTACGCCTGTCTTTGGAGTCACATGGATTTTCGGCTTTGCTCAGCTTCTACTGGATGAGGACGATCCCCTGTCTGTGGTTGTTGAATATAGTTTTACCATCCTCAATTCCTTCCAGGTAATTTGAAAGCAAAAACAGAATGTTTTTATTAGGGATTCATTAATCCGATACAGCCAATTTGCAGTAGCTCAGCTCAGGTAACAATACTGATTCCCAACCTAATACCAGTGTTCTCTTTCGCAGAGATAAGCTGTATTCGATCTGTATTCTTGAATCATTTACATCATTTATATCTAAGATAACCGGCCACACATCAAAGCAGACCTGCCGACCTGTACGCATTTTAAAGTGAATTCTTTTTGGAAAATACACTCGTGAAATAAGCCATCAAGACAATTTTTGTCATGTAACAACTATTAATGAAGGTATTCCAGTGAGTCGCTAACAGCCGAATACGGCTAACACACTGATAAGCTCGGGGCAGCACGGTGAAGGCATTCAAAGGTCTTTTTTAACCACTAATGCTGCTGAAAATAACAGCAAACCTCTGCAGCAGCATGAGAAGAGTCCCTACACACACAACAAAGCACCAATGGGCTCCTTCTACTGTAATGGACTTTACTATGAGAGGAGCGGGTACAGGGGCCAGTAGGTAAGTCTTTAAAACACTCTTTTTAATAAACTCTGGCTTCACTAACGACGCTGTTGCTGCTTTGTTTTGTGTGTAGGGACTCTTCTCATGCTGCTGCAGAGGTTTGCTGTTATTTTCAGCAGCATTAGTGGTTAAAAAAGACCTTTGAATGCGTTCACCGTGCTACCCCGAGCTAATCACTGTTAGCCACATCTGGCTGTTAGCGTCTCTCCGGGATTTCTCTGTTAATAGTTGGATTAGCTGATGAGTGTATTTGCCGAAAAAGACCCTGGGGTGATTTTACGCCACCTACACATCAAAGCAGACCTGCCAACCTGTGCACATTTGAACGTCAAAGTACTCTAATACGATTTGCAGATATATCAGTAATCAGCTATCACTGAATTTTCATATCAGGGTGTACTTTGCTTTCTGAATGCTGTATGTATGCAAATGATGTACTGCAGTGCATACTGTAATACATATATGCAGGTGATGTGCAGGCATTCATTGTTCAAACTAAATATAGCTCTAAACGGGAACTGTTTGCATATGAGTACAATCTTTTTTATACTCTTAAGTACATTTTGCTTTAATTCTGATAAAAGCTTCTGGCTCAGTGTTGTATGAGCCACTCCTTCCATAACACACACTCAAAATGTTTTTTTACAAACAAAAATATCTACATATATGTATTTACATTCTCTCGTAGGGCTTTTTCATTTTGCTAACGGGGTGTTTTGCGGAGCAGAAGGTAGGTTTGTCATTTTGTTCTTAACAGTCAATATGTTCATTGATTTATTGGAAAGCTCTCACATGTCCAGTGGGTTTGACAGATTTGGAGGGTTTTTGTCAATAATCATGTTGTTTTACCATCTCCTCAATGTATTAAACAGTTTGTGTCATTAATAACAGGTTCGAGAGGAAATGGTTAAGCTCATAATGGTAAGTTTACCATTGAATTACACCATAAAATGCTGGAAACATGCATCATAACTCTGTTTCATTCCACCTTTTAGGAAAAAGCAAAAGGGAAAAGTGACAGCACGAAGAACTTGATTTCCACCACATACACAAAACACAAATGAAGACGGAGGTCAGTGTTGTGTAACACCACAAAATGTTTCCTTGGCTGCACCTCCAGTGGCACAGGTGTTCAATAGCAATAAGCAAACCTGCCTGTAGATGCATTCAACCTGCAAAGCTACCGATTCTGCTGGTGGATGGTCACCCCCTGTTAAGAATGCAGGTTTAAGGCACTTCCTCGTTAGCTTCAAGGCTAAGGAAGGAGGCTAGCACACCAAAACAAACGTCTAAGCTTGTCTAAGGTATGACGCATGCGTAGTGGAACTGGAGCGGCGCTGTTGGAGGGTTCCAGCAGATGGCGCTAGAATTAAAGTGATTGTTTCCATTTAGGTCTCTCTATGACAGTGTGCCACCTACTGGGCATCATGGCAACTGCAGACCAAATTTTACAGTGTATGTGTCGTACCAAAGCCCCGCCCACAGCTTCCTTCCTGTTTGATCCAATCAGGAAGCTCCGTCAGCGTCAGTTCTCTGAGTGTCCACTAGGGGCAGGTTTCATAACAGAGCAGTTTCTCATTGAACCCCATGTTAAACAGGCCGTTTACACAGCATCATTAAACCTGTTTAAGGACAAAAGAACATTCTAGTCTGTGTGTTTAGATCAGATCTCCATGACAACACTGAGGGGGAGGGGCTAGTTTTTATTTGATTGGAGGTTAAAGTTTATGAATAATTAGGGGCGTGGCCTCTTGAGTGACAGCTAGCCTCCACTTCTCCTCGGAGGTAAACGTCAGCCAGATGGACGTACGCCCCTCCCCCCAACGTCCCATACATGCCCTTTTTTGGTAAAAGGAAATGAGGCGGAGTCAAAGTCTGACAAGATGGAGACTCCTGTAGGCGAGGACGACTGGATCAAGTTGAGAGAACGAACGAACCCTGAGTGGTATGCTTGGTCATACCCAAAAGCACAGCCGTTTTCTTCCGCTGACTCAGCCTCTTTCCTATAGTCTCATTCTTTATTCCCACTTCACCATTTAATTTAAAGCCCCTGAACCCCCACACGGGTGTTTTCAGTTAACCTGGTTGATTAGACCTCTTCTCCAGACTGTGTGGATGTGTCTATTGTGTTTGATTGACATCCTCCTGAGTCTCCTGTTAGCTTTGTTTCAGCTGTTAAGGCGGCACAAAGTACGCCTTTATCATCCTTAGTGTAGACGGTAACAACGCTTCTGTGTGTGTTATTTGATTGCTTTCTGCTTTGCATGTTGTGCAGTTTGTTTCACACAAGGTCCAGTGTCAAATGTTGCTGCAGTCACCGCAACCAGCCTCTCAGCAAGCTATGCCAACTTACATGAAATGTGTGTGTGTGGGTGAATGAGTTTGTAAGTTTGGGAATCTTGTCTATAAAAACTCTAAATACTTCATCTCTTCATTTCAGACTGTGACGGAAACGGCAACTGACGTCTGCAGCTCCATGTGTGGCTGCAACTTCTTTTAGAGTGGACGTGTTCGATAATAGATCCTAGACAGCTACAAAGGTCGACACGAATGTCCTAAAACTAGGCTCATTGTCATTTAAGCTGGTTAAATAGATGATGTTTTGATCATATTTATTTATTTGATAGAGTTTAGCATTATTATTATTATTACTGTTATATCGATCATCGTCCTCAGCTCAGTCCCCACGCTATTTGATGCTATGAAAACAAGGTGTGATGTCATGATTGACAACTTGTGATTGATTGGCAGGTGCATGGGTGGGACTATGGGGGGTCTGGCTTATGGCAGTACCCGTACCCGGGGTATTTGGCTTCATTTTTGTACAGTTAAAAGAAGTGGGGAAGCTGTCAAATCCTGCTCCAGGGGGTAATATATGAAATGCATCCAGTTACAAAATATTTATCATTTGCATTATTTGTAATAGGGCGGCACGGTGGGGTGGTGGTTAGCACTGTCGCCTCACTGTGTGGGTTTTCTTCGGGTTCTCCGGTTGTCTCTACGTGTATAAACTGGCGTCCTGTCCAGGGTGGACCCCGCCTCACGCCCCGTGTCAGCTGGGATCGGCTCCAGCCCCCCGCGACCCCGACAGGGACAAGAGGCTGAAGATGGATGGATGAATGAATTATGTGTAATAGAGGTCAAAAATGTCATTGTATAGCTTTAAGGCTTTAGATCCACACCAGCTCAAACCACTTAAACGTGCAGTTGGCAACATTTGTTTGATCACACTGAAGCCGACACTCTGCTCCGATAGAACAACACACTGTGGCTTATGGCAACACCCGTACCCGGGGTATTTGTATACATTTTTGTACAGTTGGAAGAAGTGGGGAAGCTGTCAAATCCTGCTCCAGGGAGTAATATATGAAATGCATCCATATGTTTGGTCATCTTTTTGTCTTTAAAGAGTGAAACAGTTATGCTCCTCTACGTGAACCTAGAGCCTCTTTTTTGTCTTGCAATACTCCAGAGCGCCCGTATCATCGTGTCCACTCAGCGCGGAGCTGACTCTTAGACCGCAGCTTTAAGTGAACGTTCTGTACGCCCACATCGAACTGACTGTATAAAGATTTTGAAAGTTGAGGTGGTTCAGGATCATCTGGTAAGGATGAACCCTGGGCGCCTCCCTAGGGAGGTGTTCCAGGCACGTCCAGCTGGGAGGAGGCCTCGGGGAAGACCCAGGACCAGGTGGAGAGATTAGATCTCCACACTGGCCTGGGAACGCCTCGGGATCCCCCAGTTAGAGCTGGTTAATGTGGCCCGGGAAAGGGAAGTTTGGGTTCCCCTGTTGGAGCTGCTGCTCCCGAGACCTGATCCAGGATAAGAGGCTGAAGAGGAGATGTATAAAGATTTTTTGTTGGATTCACCAGTTTGGCTTGGTTTGATCGTTTTGTTTTAAAGTGAAAGTAAAAAGACCGTTTGACTTGAACTATAACCTGTAAATATGTGTGTGTCTAACCAGTGTATCCAAAAAACATGCAGTGAAATAAAGAGAAGGAAAACAGCGTCTTTTCGTTCGTTCATTATTCAGAAGTTTCAACCACAGACTGTACCCAAACTATACACGCTTGAGAACAGAATTAATGTTGCAGCCTACATGTGATTCTTTTTTTGTCGCACACATGAAACAAACTTTAAAACACACAAATCAGGCTCTCCTGCAAAATGCTGGTAATTTGGGAGAACTAGAAATTTGACATTGTGGTTGTGGTTTCATGTTGGGACCCAACACAGTCCCAGGATGGATTTAACGTCCAGAGACGAGCTTCTAAACTTCTATTTTGCTGGGGTTTGATGATTCTTCTGAAACGTTTCACTGAGCTCTCTTGATGACGGTGAAGATGGCCAGAGTCAAAACTACGAACCCTGCTGTTCCACCGATCAGAGCTCCCAGAATGCCTCTGTCTACCTTCAGTTCCTCGCATCTCTTACCTGCGTAGTAGGTGGTCTGGCTCGATGCACACCTGACAATCAGCAAACACATTTGTTTAATGAAAAATTTATTCCATGAAGCATTAGTAATTGCTAGGAACTACAGTGTCGACATGAACAATTTTGCTAAACTTTGGATTATTTTTGGCCAGGCACTGAATAAACTGCGTAGAGTAGAAAAGTCTGGACAGTGACAATAAAGATAGAGAGATCTGGCTAACAAGAGTAATTTAAGCAGTGTACAGAGATCTGTCTGATACCAAACACCAGGATTGCATTTAGATGAATGTGTGAATATAAGGAAAGATAGTAAACCCTAGACTTAGGGCGCACTCCCACTGTTCCTCCGTCCCATGCCCAAACAGGTTTCACGGCTAAAGTCTGGTTCCTATGACCAGTGTGAGTGCAACAGCTCCGCGCCTAGGAGCGGCACGGTTGCCGTCCACGGCCCGTTTGGGAGAGGTGGGCTTTTGTAAAGCACGTTTGCACGTGTACGAGCACGAGCGTGCGCACGTGTACGAGCACGAGGCCTACGGCGGTTCTGAGGTCATTTCCTGTGCGGACCATGCGCGGACATTTCAAACAATGTCGGTGAAAGGTTCACGTTGGTGTGATGCGGAGGTGGAGTGTTTACTGCAGATTTGGTCGATGAAAAGATTCAAAAACAGTCGACAAGACGCACAAAAACTCTGAGGTCTACGGAAAGATCTGGAAACAAAGCCACGCATCGCCATGACGTCATCAATGCGTGTGACGTGTTACGGCGTGATGACGTATAGGCAGCAAAAAGCATTCACCGAGGCCCAGGTAGTGTGAGTACAAACGGGCCTGGAGGGGGGGACAAGGACCCTAAAGCACGGGGCATGGGACGGAGGCACAGTGGGAGTGCGCCCTTAGACTTCTCTTCATTGATCCCTTTGGGATGACTAACCCTCCTCTGTCGTACTGTAATAACAGAGAGACGTTTGAAGAAAAGATTGTTTTGTGTTGGGACTAAAATAGGTTGGTTCACATTCATTTTAAAGGATTAGTTTGATATTTAGGGAAATGCACTTGTTTGCGTTCTTTTTGACGATTGGTGACAGAACCTGGTATTTGCCTCAAACTCTTATTGACCTTGAAATTCACATCTTTTGGAAAGGAGGACTGGACAAAATATCTCTAATACTAAAAAAATAACTCAATTCCCACAATTAACATGCAAATCCACATGTGCTGCATATCCACCTGCAGACACAGATTCTCACCTGCATGAGAGTTCCCCTTCCCTCTCCACGCACACGCCTCCATTAAAACAAGGGTTGGGACTACAGGGGTTGGCAGCACGCGCTTCCCTGTGTTTGGGAACCTCCGCTCTCGTTTCCACCTTGCTGATGGGTTTCTCGTCGGTGATGTCGTCGCTCGGTGCGGCCGGTTTCACGGGCACCTCAGTCTTGATCAGGTGGGTCAAATCTAACGAAACAGCAAGTTCATGAACATCTTAAATGAAGTGTTTGCTCACTCAAGATGGCAAGATTTGAATTTGTAAGAGATGTGGGACAAGAATTAAAGTAGCCGGGGGAATCTGAGCAGCGGGAAGAAATTGTGCATATGTTTTTGAGGAATGTAGAAACTTAGCTGAGCTCGGTAGAAGAGCGCATATTTCTGATTCTCACCATTGAAGTCGGCAGTAATGATGAGGTCATTGTTCTTGAGAAAGCTCCTCCTGAGCAGCTGTTTGTGAGAAATGAATGTGTTCCAGCCAATGTCCAGACTGCGGAAGCACTCGCAGCTGTCGTCCCACGTTGCTCCTGAGGTAGCTGTTGGTTTGCCCCAGACGACATCATCGCCTGAAGGGGAAACAGTCAATAAAAACAAACACACAGACAGGATGTCAGGCTGGGAGATGAAAACATTACAGTCACCAGGATTTGATCAAGAGCTTTCAGAGGTGAACCACACTAAAGGTTAACCTGACTCCGCCAGATGGATGAGTCTCCTAGTCTCAGAAGATCCATCTGAACTCTGGTTTAAAGATCTTTGTGAAGGGGTGAAAATCCTGGTTTCTGATTGGATAAACCATCTGTCTGTCACCAACATACGGGCCAAACCAACCAATCAGATGACTGAAGCGTGTGATGTGCTAACAGCGTGGAGGCAAAGCTCAGAAAGAAAACAACATGTGGGTAAAGGAGATTTTCCCTTTGTGTTTAACGTGAATTTACGGATCAAAGCCCCAATTTCAGGAGCCCGGTCCATATTCAACAGAAGGATCCAGAGAAAAAAACCCAAACTGACATCCCCCAAATAAAAATAATCCAGAAAAATAAAGGTCAAACTCCTCTAATCCTTGTTTTTGTGAAGGGGGCGTTCTTTGTCCCAGCAGCTGAGTGAGCGGAGACGGGCAACAACCAGAGTCACTATAGGCCGAGCATTCACTCCATGGACTGAGAGAAAGGAGAGGAACGCCATTCAAACGCACGCCCACATGGCTACGCTTCTCCTTGATGCTAACATCACTTTCATCTGCACTTAGCTGGAACGGCTAACGCTAACGGCTAACGCTAACTGTCAGTCAAACTCCTCTAATCCTTGTTTTGATGCTGTGATTTTCTGGAGGGGACGGGTTCAAACAGGCTCAAACAGACTCCGGTCTCCTGGAGCTACTGGGCCGGGTCTGACTAACCTGGCAACCCCACTGCTGGACTCCTTTTTTGTACGATCTTGAGACACTAGATGGCGATGTCCTGCTCATTCAACCTTTAATACTTTTGAATGCTTACTGAATGTACATACACTCCTAAATTAGATATTGTGGATTTGGGTTTCCAGCGCCTTTAACACGCATAATAATACCTAACTTAACTTGGACAATTAGCATACTATGAGTGTAGCCATGTAGCATTGAATCCACTCTGAAGGCCGTCATAATGCACTGTAGGTGGGTTTTATAGAAAGTGTTACCAAAGTCTTGTTTTCCTTCATGCCAGTTACTCGGGCCCACCTGTTGGGAAGCTCCTCGTGGAAGACATTCTCAGTTTTACATCAGGGTCCTGGTCCATGGCAACGATGGTCACCTGCCGGTTTTTTGCCGGCCACTCCATCACGGCATCATTTTCCCCACTGCAGAGGTGGAAGTCGATCTCAACATAGTCTGTGTAGGCACTCACTCTTCCGTTCGGGTAAACACTGATACCGAACGAGTAGCCCTCCGCGTTGGTGAAGCACTTGCTTCTAACAGGACTGCCAGGAGAAGTGGTGACGAGAACACCGGTGAAGTTATGGATTTGCCAGACAGCATTGGGACAAATGGTCTCAGTGAGAGTGATGTCATCGATTAAAATGGCGCCTGAGGAAGTGGATGATCCTCTGATGCCTTGGAAGAAATAGCGGAACTTCTCTGTCACCTTGAGAGTCACATGGGCAATTTTCCAGGCAGCATCCCCGTCACCTGAAAGACACAAAAGCAGGTGCAGTGGCAGTTCTAGACCATTTCAAATGTGTGTGTGTGTGTGTGTTTGGAGGGCCGGGGGGTGGGGGGACATGCCACTTTAGGAGTACCAAATATTTTAACCCTTAGGGGGCACTCACACTGGCCATCCGTACCGTGCCCCAGCACGTTTTACAGGTAAAGTCTAGTTCCTTTGACCAGTGCTAGTGCAACCGTACCGCGTCTCAAATTCTTATAAATCTCTAATAAACATTGGTGTCTTTTTTGTTAGGCACACAATGTTGAAAGCTTAGAGTGTATAGGGGCTTACAACATTGTGATGGAAGTATATGATGGCCATTCTCATGCTCTATCATGTGTCATAAGTTGTCGCACAAATTTGGGAGGTCCTTACATTTGTTACGGAGACACCGTAGAAAAATCTCTGCTGTGATTTGGTTTCAGAATCTTCTGACATTTGGAGATTTCAGCAAGATGCCGATTGGATGGCGAGCAAATCCCCTTATTGGCGATACACCAAAGAAACCCATCCTCTGAATCCTCCAGGTCTCTAGTTGGTGGCTGTAAAGTTTCATGAGGCCGTGATGATCCAAGAGATCACAGCAGATACTTTTATACAGCATCTCAAGTCACAAAAGCTGCTCTCACTACAAATATTCAAATACACCATAGCATAAAGTGGGCATGTCTGTGAAGGGAAGACTCGTGGGTACCAACAAAACCCATTTTCATTCAGATATCTTGAGGTGAGAGGTCAAGGGACCCCTTTGGAAACGCCAGGTTTCCCCATTAAGCCGAACTTTGGAGCGTTACTGAGCCTCCATGGTCGCTACTAATGGATTTGGTAGTCTAGTTTCATGACGCCAATATCTTTGATTAAAATATCATATTACAGCCTACCCATTTCTAAAGCATGTCTTTCATATAAGTCTCAGAATATGTAATAAACTCCACTTCTACATGGACAGAAAGCATAACACCTTGGCATATGAGTGATCAAATAAACTACCTGTGATGGTGTGGATCTTCCTGACACTGCGCACAGTCCCTGTCCCATCATCAGTCCTGACCCATACCACCAGCTTGTCCCCGGCGGCTCCGGTCATCTTGTAGAAGAACTGCAGGCACTGCTCGTCTCTCTTGGGGTAGAGGATACGTGACTCCAGCAGGGCGCTGCTTCCAACTGCACCGGAGGATGTGTCGAACTTCATGAAGTATCCAGAATCTAGAAGGAGAAAGGATCATATAATGATGTCTGGGATCAGAGCATGAGGTTATTCATGCCCTGTTGTTATTGATGTAAATGTTTCTGGGGACTGTATGAAAAGGATTAGGGTAAGGAGTGGGTGGAAAACTCCCCCTCCCCAGGGTTATTATCTGACTGCACCGGCGCCCACAACGGGCCCAACGTATCCCCTCCACCAGGACAGGGGGGTGTCTGAGGCTAAACAAAAACCAGTAGGCTGGATTAATGAGAGTGAGTGTGACACTGTAGCAACCATGAGTGAGCTGTAGAGACACAACAAGTGTTGGATACAGTGGTTGGACTCTCTGTAGCTACGGTTTATAGAGATTTTCTGAGATTTTCACAGGAACGTGCTTGATTGTGAAGAGTTTTAGCTCAATGGGCCAGTCATGAACATCACACAGCTGCACAGGGCGGTGTGCCGGCCGGTTCCCTTGAGCTTACCGGGAAATCTCACGGTTGTCCCAAGGGCCACTCCGTCCCTGGTTTGGACCCTCCTCTCCAATTTCTAAAGTCTACCGTGATGACAAGCTTAAAGGAAGTGTACTTCATATTCAGAATATGAATATAGCAGCAAACATATGCTAAATGCAGCGCTCTATTAGTGAGGCTTTTTACATCAGCCAGCAGGTTGACTGATGTAAAAAGTGTCACAGACCATCTAATCTAACCATCCACACCACATTTACACACCCATGTGCAGCACAGGGAGCAAATCAGGGTTCAGTGTCTTGCCCAAGGACACTTCGACATGTGGACCAGGGGAGCGAACCGCCGAGCTCTCGAATGAAGGACGACCCACTCTACCACTGAGCCACAACCGCTCTTGCTTGCAAATCAGTATCAAACAGCAAACATGGAGCCTCCATATGGAACAGGGGTGTGTGATAAATAGAAAACGTTGTGTGTGTTGTAGCTCAGGACCTCTGCAGCGCCCCGTCAAGGTGTGGTCTGTGTCCGCGGGACTGCTCAGAGTCTGGACCCAGTCCGCGTTGTCGTCCTCGTTCTGGATCATTCCACAGATGTTGATCAGCTCAAAGGAACACTGGTCCAGGAGAGTGTGTGTGTTGGCTGGAACAGGACAACGACAGTCAGCATACAAACTTAAAGCCCCACACAGAGGAAATATGACCCATCTGTGGCAGCGGAGTGAACTCAAAATAGAAGAAACTTCAATCTTGAAAGTTGTGAAATGTAGATGATAATTGTTTTAGTGCGGTTTTAAAGTGAAATCTCGGCATGAAATCATTTCAGGGTCATTTTCTGCAAATACACTTATCAAATCCAGCCGTCGAGACAATTCTCTTACTTGTAACAACTATTAACGGGGAAATTGCTAACAGTCGGACGTGGCTAACAATGGTTAGGTCGGGGCAGTACGGTGAAGGCATTCAAAGGTCTTTTTTAACCACTAATCCTGCTGAAAATAACAGCAAACCTCTGCAGCAGCATGAGAAGAGTCCCTACACACAAAACAAAGCAGCAATGGGCTCCTTCCTTTGGGATTGACTTTGGTAATCCACTGTAATGGACTTTACTATGAGAGGAGCTGGTACAGGGGCCAGTAGGTAAGTCTTTAAAACACTCTTTTAATAAACTCTGGGTTCACTAACTACGCTGTTGCTGCTTTGTTGTGTGTGTAGGGACTCTTCTCATGCTGCTGCAGAGGTTTGCTGTTATTTTCAGCAGCATTAGTGGTTAATAAAGACCTTTGAATGCGTTCACCGTGCTGCCCCGAGCTAATCACTGTTAGCCACATTCGGCTGTTAGCGACTCTCCTGGATTTCTCCGTTAATAGTTGTTACAAGTAAAAAACTGTCTCGTATATTTGCCGAAAAAGGGCGATGATTTACCTACACACGTGGACCCGACCCTGGATAAGCGGTTGAAGATGAGATGATACCTGGATCTCACCTTTTGACCATTGCCAGGATGTGAACCAGTTACCATCTCTATCGGTGTAAGTGAAAGGAGACACTCACCACAGTCGTACATGCGGTTGAGCCTGGTGATGTCCACAGCGCTGAAGTCCAGCCGCTGGCCTATGACCTCATTAAAATAGGGTATGGTGGTGGTGATTGTGGGGATGGTCTCGTTCTTGTTGAAGGACAGCGGCCTGTAGTGCATGATGGACTCGTAATCATACGGGGTGTTCAGATCGGTGATGAAGTCATCCTCATACTTATTGAAATTGTGCCCCATCCCTGTAAAGACAACGTAACGTTGTAATGGGACAGTAAATCAACTCTTCAAACAGTGTTCCCACATTTATATATGTAGAGGCTTTAAAACCTGTCCCTCTGTATGTGTTTATACAACCAGGCTGCTAACATATGATTAACAGTTCCAGAAGAGCTACTGTAGGACCTTTTGGTGAAATGTGAGGGGACGATGGAGCGTGAGTTTGGCCGGAGAATCAGAGCAGCGGGGGCGGTGTTGCAGTCGCTCTACCGCACCGTTGTGACGAAAAGAGAGCTGAGGAAGGCAAAGCTCTGGATCTACCGCTCAGTCCTGGTTTCTACCCTCACCTGTGGTCATGAAAGCTGGGTCAGGACCCAAAGAACGAGGTCCAGGTCCAAGCGTCTGAAATGTGTTTCCTCAGGAGGGGGGCTGGAGTCTCCCTTAGAGAGAGGGGGAGAAGTTCAGCATCCGTGAGGAACTCGGAGTAGAGCCGCTGCTCCTTTGTGTTGAAAGGAGCCAGTTGAGGTGGTTCAGGATCATCTGGTAAGGATGAACCCTGGGCGCCTCCCTAGGGAGGTGTTCCAGGCACGTCCAGCTGGGAGGAGGCCTTGGGGAAGACCCAGGACCAGGTGGAGAGATTAGATCTCCACACTGGCCTGGGAACGCCTCAGGATCCCCCAGTTAGAGCTGGTTAATGTGGCCCGGGAAAGGGAAGTTTGGGGTCCCCTGCTGGAGCTGCTGCCCCTGAGACCTGACCCCAGATAAGTTCAGATGAGAGATAATTTTAATAAATTCATATGAGGTGGGTTCAATGAATATCTGCATCCTGAAATTGTTTTCAGTTTGAGTCTGGTTGTTGGTTGGTCGTATTTTTCCTAGGAGGGTTTTGATCGTGGAATTTGAAGAATCTTTTTGCTTAAACTCCTTTAAGTTTCAAAGTTAGGCTTGAAAATTTACTCCCAAAGCACAATTTCATCAAGAAAAACACTGTGGAGTGGAGACACATGTTGCAGACAGAGCAGAGGTAAGCTAATGCTATTAGCTAATGTTACTGTGTTAACCTGCATCAGTGGCTACACACCAACACACGGCAGGATAACGGAAACGTCTCCATCTTTCCACAGTGTAGTCAGACACTTGGAAGAGTAATCTGAGCCTGTCAGTGGCAGGAACAAGCACTTAAGTGGGCATCTGTCGGTGCGCAGGTGCCGCGTTCGATTACACTGCAGCCTGGTTCGTGGTGGCCAGTGCTCACGCTCTGTCCGGCCGTTCAGTCTGACGTAACACCCTTTCAAAATAAGATTTCTGGGTCCAAACGCTCCATTGAAACAAAACAAACACAACGGCCGAACATGTGAACAATTACGATCACCTCTTTGGTCAGTTAGACTCTTTTTCATCCATAAGAAAGAGTTTAAAGGACATTTAGGTTGTTTTTTAGAAACTCAGATCAGTTCAAACATCGGGGAACATGCTGCATTGGAGAAATACGAGGCTTGGACCCAAAAATCCTATTTTGAAAGGGTGTTACATCACGTCTTAACAGCCTGATCCATAAAAAAACTGTTTCCATGAGTCACTTACACAGAAATACATGGGACAATAGAGTCCTGGTTGGAAAATATAGAAATTTGTTAATTCAGCCCTGAATAAACCAAACACAAGAAATAGCTGCGACCCACCTTCTTCAATCTGGTCCCACCAAATCTTGACGTAGTCGTCTCTATCCGAGCGAGACTGTTCGTGATAAAAGCCCAGAGCGTGGAGGAGCTCATGCTCAACGATGGCCTTAGTGTCACACCCGGCCCCAATGGACACATTCTGCCCTTTTCTATCATCTCCAACATACGACCAGCAACTGAGGTGATGAAATGGAAAAATTCAAATGATAACACAATCAATCTAAGGTGCCGTTACTGAGCACTACATAGCATTTCGTCACATCGACATTTCCTCATCGTAATGCTTTGAATGACTTGACTGCACGCTCTCAGGGGGGTCTGTGGACGCTGTGGCTGCAGGTTTTCATCCCAACCAAGCAAGAACACACCTGACTTGAGTCATGCAATCACCTGAATTGCCTTCACACAGTTGATTTGTTGGATCAGGTGTGTTCTTGATTGGTTGGGATGCAAACCTGCAGCCACAGCGACCCTTTACTGGGTCACTTTGACACCCCTGCGTCCACACAGTTGCAGATGTGGCGAGGAACTCTGCGGCTCACCCCGACAGCTTGGTGAAGGAGATGTAGCTGCTCTCTCCTTCGTAGGGCTTGAAATCCACACAAGACCTCAAACGGTACTCCTCCAAAGCCTGAAGGATCACACCTTTGGCATTCAGTTCTGGAAGAATGGAAATTAATTTCTAAATCAGTACACGTACGTCGGCGTGTTCGTCAGATTATTTGCAGGTGGAAGTGTTTCCCTTTGGCGCAGTGTACCTAAAGAATCCGTCAGGATGTAGGGGATGGGGAACTTCCACCTTCTTGTTTGATCGAGGATCGCATTCCTGCTGGGCTGAGACACAACGAAGGCGTTCAGAGCAAGTTCTTGACCAACGTCATCTCCACTCAGACTCTCTGTATACTCACATCACCAGCAATGTCTCCCTCAAACAAGTGTGTCAAGCCTAAAAATGGGAACAACGCATATTTAGTGCATATGAATCTCTGGCAACAAAGCATAAGATCACATGTAACCAGAGGAGACAGGGTTAAGAGAGTTTACCTCTGTTGATCTCAAGTATGTCGTCCCTCAGTTCACCAGCATCTACATTACCACCTAGAAGATACATTTATGTATTTATTTACATTGAAACAGTCACAAACAAGCATGTTTTATGTGCATATGATCAGTAAAGTTAATAAGAACCAACCGGTACGTGTCGGAACAGCTCGCACCTGGCACATAAAGAGAGATATGTCACTACATTTTCAATTTCTGATCCCCAGAGTGACTCAATTTCAAATACTTACATACTCATAATATAAATTCCCTACCTTCAAAACCGCAAAGAGTCCAATCAGTGCAGCAATTTTCTTCAGTCTGTCTCTGGAGTCCATGTCGGTGTCCAGACGCAAACGTGATTCTCTGATGCCAGTGTAAACATGCCCATAAAGACGGCCGCTGGAGAGGAACTTTGATCAGGACCGGGGTGTTTAATTAGTAACAGGCATTTCACGCGTGTCCTCGTTGCCTCTTATATGGCCGACGTGTAGTCAGGTGTTCTGGCAAGCACAGGTAACGAGCTCGACCCCGCGCTGAGGCAACAGATCAACAACAGCTTGATATGAACTATGAGCTTAAGTCTTATAAAACAGGCACTTGTGTCGTTCATGGGTTTGACCTCTGACCTCTCAATGACAGTTTTACCGAGTCATGTAGGTCAGTCCTTCACGAAGCAACCTTCGATGCAGAACGAGAGTTTCCTATTTCTGTCAGAAGAAAGTGTTTGTACCTAATCTTTCCTTTCACCACATGAAATCACACAGTAACACGCGTTAAATAGATAACATGTCATCCAAGACACAAAGAAAGAATAAGAAAGAGTAAAAAGGTGAGGGACATGGGTCTAAAATGTCCTGGGATGTGTTCATGAATGTAATATTGTACTTGCGTTCAGTATGAATTACTTCTTATGAATATTTTGGGTTGTTGGCAGCTCTGACGCCGTCCTGACGGGAGTTTTTGAAATTCATTGGCGACTGGGATCAGCCAGAGTCCTCTGTGCTCTCTGTTCGACTCTCGTCATGACTCCATCCCAGCTGTTTCTGCTCCTTCCCTTTGATTTTACCGGACATTTTGAATCATTTCTGCCATTTCTTTTGCAATTGTTTAACCCCCAGGTGACCATAACATGCACATAACTGTGTATTTGTAACACAGCACGCTTTCTACACGACCCTCAGAGACCAGATCCAAAGTATTCAATTCTCTGATAAGATGCAAGCGCTGCATTACTTTTAAAAATACACTCAGCGTTAAAAGTAAACCTAAAATTGCAATCAAAATCAAAATTGCAATATTTAAACTCCTGCACTACTCCAACCTGCTGAGTGGTAATGCCTTCATGTGTGCGTTAAAGTGCTGGATAGAGAGTAAAGATGAAATCAAAGAATGCTGACACTTCGATCCGTCGTGCCATAACACCATTAATACCTGATAAGCAGCTTTATGACATATTCAGATCCGATAATAATTGTTCTGTTTCGCTGTCTATCAAATGACGACTCAGCTGATTTAGTTGATATCATGGGAGCACATTTCATTCACCTCCATAAAGCTCAGGGTCCGAGAGAGAAGAGACCAATAAAAAAGGTTGAACTGAGGCGGCAGAGGTCAAGATATCCAAACTTTCAATCCCCAGTGAAGGTCGAGCCAGGGGCCCCCCGTGTAAAGAGGCTAAGTCATCGCCACAGGGGCCCTGCTTCGACTCCAAACTGCCGCCCTTTGCTGCACGTTCTTCCACAAAAAAAAAAGGTAAAGGTCATTTACAGTCGAAAGGTCGGCTTCTGAAGTTGTTGTTAGGAGCACGTAACTTAAAGGCGACCCATCGTTCTCAGGTTGATGCTTGTGTTTTGTGTTTCTACAGAGCACGTCTACATGCTTACAGTTCAAAAAAGACTTCTTATATCTCATCTTCAGCCTCTTATCCGGGGTCAGGTCTCGGGCGCAGCAGCTCCAGCAGGGGACCCCAAACTTCCCTTTCCCGGGCCACATTAACCAGCTCTAACTGGGGGATCCTGAGGCGTTCCCAGGCCAGTGTGGAGATCTAATCTCTCCACCTGGTCCTGGGTCTTCCCCGAGGCCTCCTCCCAGCTTGATCTCTGTAAATCATGAATAAGTCATAGAGTGTGGTCTTGACTTACTCTTTATTTTAAGTGTCTTCAGATAACTTTTGTCATGATTTGGCATTATGAACACAATTGAACTGAATTGAAAGACTATTGTACTTCATGTTGTTTCAAAGGTTAAAATAATGGAAGTATGTGATGACGTGTTCATGTTGAAACAGTTTGATGACTCTTAATTATCATTTTACCAAAATAACAAATGTTAAAGCATTTATTCCTCTAACTTCTTGATCAAGAAACAAACCAGTGACATGTTCTTCAACAGCTTCATTTAATAGTTTGAATCAAGACAACGGGTCATTGAGAAGCAACGTTGATGTTCACATAGACGACATGTGTCATGTGTAAACTTCAGCTTCACATTTGAAGTTGTTTTGTTTATATTTATAATTCTGATATTGTGTCACAGCAGTCTTCGTCCTTCCTTCGTCTTCACAGGTCGTTCTTCTCATCCCAGCCGCACACGTTGCATCTGATCATTTTAGAAAAACAAAGTGACAAGTGTGGTTTAACATTCATTCATTCATTCATGTCGGGGTCACTGGGGGCTGGAGCCGATCACAGATGACATCGGGCGTGAGGCGGGGTCCACCCTGGACAGGACGCCAGTCTATCACAGGACACATAGAGACGAACAGAGACAGACAACCATTCACACCTACGGGTGATTTAGAGTCATCAATGAACCGAACACCTGCACGTCTTTGGACTGTGGGAGGAAACCGGAGAACCCGGAGAAAACCCACGCAGACACGGGGACAACATGCAAACTCCACACAGAAGGGCCCCAGCAGGGACTCGAACCAGGAACCCCCTCGCTGTGAGGCAACAGTGCTAAGCAACAGTGCTAACCACCTACCATGTCACCCTGTGGTGTAACATGTGAAATAAAGAAAGTCTGACGTCTTACCTCCAGTTAGTCCTGATTACCCCCTGTGTGGCCCTTACTCCTGTGGTTTGATGGGAACTTCCGTTTGGATCAGTGGCGTTATATCTGGGGACAAAGAGACAATCACTCGTCATGCCTGCATCTTGGAACACGACACAAACAATAGTGAACAAGAAGACCACAAACCCTCGAAGTCGATGAAGATGATGAGGTCATCGTTCTTGAGGTAATTGCGCCGCCTGAGGTCAAAGTGCTTGACAAAGTTTCTCCAGCCCCACGATGTACCTCTGAAGAAACCAGTGGAAGGGTCCAAAGTCCCCACCTTGGAGGGGTTGTCCCAGATTAACTTTCCATCTTGTGCTATAAGGACACAGAGACAGACCTTCCATGTGAGGAACGATGCACTTCAACGATGCTGTATGTTGGTCAAGTTAAGGATGAGGACAGGGATGTCGGTCGGACGGGTTAAGGTTCTGTGATCCCCTGACTTTGCCTCTAAAAGCATCATGTGCTTGACATTTGTGGTCAAGTGTCTCTCAACTACCAAAGAAATGTGGACTGGTATCGTCTGACTACTTTGCAAATGTGTTTTCGTTTGAAACCTCAGTTCATTTTCGATTTCCAAGGGACGTCATCAATGGTCCAGACCACAATGCTCCAACCAAGCATGCAACAAAACAACTGAGCGATGAGTGACAGCTGGTCGGTGCTTGGTTCGTTTTGACGGAGGAAATCAACGGCACTACGAGTTAATATTTTGGTATGGGGGAAAAAACACTCATGGTTGTTTGTACGTCGTTTGGTGACGCTTTGCCCCAGCACTGACAGGCAGCAGAGGGGGTCTTACACCCGCCTGAACCACTTCCATGGGATGTCAGTTATTAACCTGACTCCTCCAGATGGACTGGTTTTCATGGTCTCAGCAGATCCATCTGAACTCTGGTGTAAAGATCTTTTGGGAAGGGGTGAAAATCCTGGTTTCTGATTGGATAAACCACCTGTCTGTCACCAACATACGGGCCAAACTAACCAATCAGATGACTGAAGCGTGTGACGTGCTAACAGCGTGGAGGCAAAGCTCAGAAAGGAAACAACATGTGGGTAAAGGAGATTTTCCCTTTGTGTTTAACGGGAATTTACGGATCAAAGGCCCAATTTCAGGAGCCTGGTCCATATTCAACAGAAGGATCCAGAGAACAAAGAGTTAGTGAGCGGCTCGCTCCATAGCTGCTCATCTCATCCGTGGAAGCCTCCATGTTGTTCACACTCAACAGTCTCTTCTGTTTCACTTCAATCCACCAAAGAAACCAACGCTGATCGGTTCGGTCTCTTGGCAAACTTTCTGTACTGCACTGTGATTTCTTGTTAACCTATGATGCTAGCCTACAGCTAACGACTCTAAAGTATGTCGGCTATTTGGGGCGAATTATCACAGACTCGGCAACTAAGCGCTAAACAATATTTAGGTGATTTGACTTCCTGTCTGAACACACTAAGACCTCCGCATTATCTGTTAATAAGATCAGGTCTATGGTCTATGATGTTGTTCAGTAGTTTGTTAAACAGCCTCACATTTCTACCATTTTTATTTATAGGGGTTACTAAGTATTGTTTCGCATTTCAATTGAACATGGTTGCGACATAACTATGCTATGTTTTATTGTACTGTCGTCCTCTGGGGATAAAGGATGGAGCACTTACTCTTCAAATCAGTTGTGAGGCTGCGAGCGGTGGACATCCTCAGCTTTATGTCCGGGTCTTGGTCCATCACGACCAGGGTGAACTGCCTGTTTACCGCTGGCCACTGCATCACCACATCATTGTCCCCGCTTACCAGGTGGAAGTACAGCCCTGCATAGTTCCCGGTGTAGTCAGAGTAACTTGACACTGGTATGATACGGGCACCGTAACCGTAGCCTTCAGGGCTGTAGAAGCGAGGGCTGTCGATAACTGTGTTGTTGTCGGCTGTTTCCATTATCTTGGAGAAGTTCTGGATCCTCCACACGGCATTTGGGCAGCGGGTCTCCGTCAGGCTGATGTCGTCGATGTAGATGCCACCAGCAGATGTAGAGGGGTCACCGCGTACGCCTTGGAAAGCATACCGGAATTTCACCCCTACCTCCATTGGGACATGGGCAATCTTCCATGTGTGGTCAGAATCCGCTGCGTCACAGAGAAAAGACAAGATGACAATTCTTACCTCGTATGGTAGCATTAGCTGTATGTTCAGTAGTGGGACTGTGAAGTTGTGAAGTGTTGCCTTCAATTACATTAGCCTTCAAAATGTTAACTGTCAAGGATCATTGTTACGTTTTGTGAAATAATCCAAACCACTCTCATATCTGTTCATTAACTAAAGAAAATGGTGGTTGTAGTTAGTTATTATGATCAACCAATTGAAGCCTGCTCAGCTAGCTAGCTTGCTAACCACACCAGTTTATAAGCTGCAAGTCGGGTTTTACGGAAGCTTAAGCTAGAACATTGCAGTGGCTACAGTACCCATAAAAATGGCCGCCACTCTAACCACATAACTACTTTTACCGTTACTCTCATATCTGTTCATTAAGTAAAAATCCAGAGCTAGCTTTTCTCTGACAGGAAGTAAAAGAACCATCTAGCGTGACTCTGCCCAAAGGTAAAAACAAAAATAGTCCTGCACATAGAAACAAAACGAGTAGGAAGGATTTGATGTGGTCATTTGACTAAAGTACTAAAGAAAATGGTAGTTGTTGTGAAGGCTGCCTAGCTAGCTAGCTAGCTAACCACACCCGTTTACAAGCTGCAAGTCGGGTTTTACAGAAGTTTAAGCTAGTACATTGCAATGGCTACAGTACCCATAAAAATGGCCGCCACTCTGACCATATAACTACTTCTACCGCTACTTTGATTCGATTTGGAATTTTCTTTCTTTATATTTTATTTCTACGGCCGCCCAACAAGCAACTCTAAACTTTACTGAGACGTATCTTAATTTTTTAATCCCGACACAACAGAAAATGGAAAAACAACAACTTGTTTCCTGGGGAGTTTATGTGTCGGAACAATTTCTTTGCCTGGAAACATTCAAACTTAGCTGGTTCCTCCCGCACATCTCTACTGCTCATGTTCATTCACACGCTTAGCTTTAGCTTCATACAGACATGACTGAGTGGTACCAATCCTCTCATCCTGCTCTGATCTTATTTAACTGTTTACTTAAAATAACTTGATTTGAATGTCGTTAGTGAACTGATCAGCAAACCAAATGTTCCCATGAATATTTGCCTTGATGCAAAGCTGCGTCTTCCCTTCATAAATACCATGAAAGGTGTGTATTTTCTTCATCCTACGGACGGTGCCTGTGCCATCGTCCATCTTGACCCAGATCACCAGCCTGTCCTTGGAGCTTCCGGTCATCTTGTAGAAGAACTGCAGACACTGAAGCTTCCTCTTTGGGTAGAGGGTTCGGGATTCCAGCAGTGCAGACTCCAGAGGCTTCCCAGTCATGGTGTTGAAGTGCATGGAGTACCCAGCATCTGGAGAGTGAACACAAGAGAAGCTCTTACAGCGAACAACAACAACATTTCCTTCCATGCGGTCGGTCTGAACTGAGACAAATCAGTCAACTCTGACCTCTACATTTCCCCAGGAGAGTGTGATCCTCTGCCCCCACACTGCTCTTGGTATGGACCCAGTCAGCATCATCGGAGGAGGCCTGAATCATCCCGCAGATGCTCGCGTACTCAAAGACACACTGGTCCAGCAGGGTGAGAGGACCAGCTGGGGAGGGAAGGGGATGGGGGGTGGAGGGATTTGAGACGTCATCAGGCTTTTGTACAAACTGAACCCTAAGTGAAATTCCGGCGTAACGTCATCCCAGGGTCTTTTTTGGAAAATACACTCATCAAATAAGCCATTGAGTCGGTTGTTTTTCGTGTAACAACTATTTACGGAGAAATCCAGGAGAGTCTCTAACAGACGCTAACAGCACAATGTGGCTAACAGTGATTAGCTCGGGGCAGCACAGTGAAGGCATTCAAAGGTCTTTTTTAACCACTAATGCTGCTGAAAATAACAGCAAACCTCTGCAGCAGCATGAGAAGAGTCCCTACACATACAACAAAGCAGCAACAGCGTAGTTAGTGAAGCCAGAGTTTATTAAAAGAGTGTTTTAAAGACTTACCTACTGGCCCCTGTACCAGCTCCTCTCATAGTAAAGTCCATTACAGTGGATTACCAAAGTCAATCCCAAAGGAAGGAGCCCATTGCTGCTTTGTTGTGTGTGAAGGGACTCTTCTCATGCTGCTGCAGAGGTTTGCTGTTATTTTCAGCAGCATTAGTGGTTAAAAAAGACCTTTGAATGCCTCCACCGTACTGCCCCGAGCTAACCACATTCGGCTGTTAGCTACTCTCCAGGATTTCTCGGTTAATAGTTGTTACACAAAAACAATTGTCTTGGATTATCTGATGAGTGTATTTGCCAAAAAAGACCCTGGGATGATTTACACACATACGTACAGCAGTTGTACATCCGGTTGAGCCTGAGAGTGTCCATCTCGCTGAAGTCGAGGTACTGGCCGATGATGTTGTAGAACTCAGGGATTTTGGTCGTGATGGTGGGGACGGAGTCGTTCTTGTTGAAGGAAAAGGGTCTGTAATGCATGACGGACTCGTAGTCGTACGCTGTATTCTGATCAGTGACGTAGTCGTCGTTGTATTTGTTGAAGTTGTGTTCGAGCCCTGCAGGAAGCGACATGTTGTTTTAGTTATTCCTGCGAACAAAATGTCACAATAAGAGTTACAGAAAGTGTTAGAAACTAATAAATACCTCAGGACAGACCTGGTTGGTGTATTTGGTGTTGTTTGTGGTTATGTTAAACAGCAACATGAGGCTATTTTGGTTAAACTCTTGAGTGTCTTTGGGATCAAACAACATTATCATGCGGTCTCAGACTTTGACTCACGTCTGCCACAGCGGACAAATATGAACTGCTGGGCCTCGGGAAATCAGACACACCTGGTAAAACCTGATCCAGCCAGATGTCAACGTAGTCGTCTCTGTCCGTGCGAGACTGCTCGTGGTAAAACCCCAGAGCGTGGAGTAGCTCGTGTTCAATCACCGCCTTGTGGTCACAGCCCGACCCCAGAGACAGAATCTGGCCGCTCTGCTGGTCACCGACGCTAGAGAAACACCTACGGCAGCAGAAGAACGCCATTAAAGATCAATCGAAAGTCCAATTTGTGATCAGGTGGGGGATACACATGTTGGAATTCTTACTGTAGGTGGCGTTCTCCTTTAAATCTATGCCCGTGATTGAATTTGATTTCAATGGACAGAAGGTTTTAAGTTCATTTGAGTTTCTCACTCTCTAAACTGGTACCTAGCAGGCGTGACGGGCCGATAAAGCTTCATCGAGCATTTATAGCCCACTACATGCCGCTCTATGTTCAACAAACTGGGGCGCACTCCCACTGTCCATCCGTACCATGCACGTTTCGCGGCTAAAGCCTAGTTCCTTTGACCAGTGTGAGTGCCACCGTACCGCGCCAAGGAGCGGCACGCTTGCCGTCCACGGCCCGTTTGGGAGAGGTGGGCTTTAGTAAAGCACGTTTTCACATGTACGAGCACGAGCGTGCGCACGTGTACGAGCACGAGGCCTACGGCGGTTCTGAGGTCATTTCCTGTGCGCCTGTTGGGACGTAGAAAAAAGAAGGAGGGACCATGCGCGGACATTTCAAACAATGGCGGTGAAAGGTTCACGTTGGTGTGATGCGGAGGTGGAGTGTTTACTGCAGATTTGGTCGATGAAAAGATTCAAAAACAGTCGACAAGACGCACAAAAACTCAGAGGTCTACGGAAAGATTTGGAAACAAAGCCACGCATCGCCATGACGTCATCAATGCGTGTGACGTGTTTCGGCGTGATGACGTATAGGCAGCAAGAAGCATTCTCCGAGGCCCAGGTAGTGTGAGTACAAACGGGCCTGGAGGGGGGGACAAGGACCCTAAAGCACGGGGCACGGGTTGGAAGGGCAGTTGGAGTGCGCCTTTAATTATCGTTCCCTTTTTAAAAAGCGCCATCTGGTGGGAAAGTAAAGAAGATGCTTCATGAAGCCTCATTCGCCCGTCACCCAGCGGCTCTTTACAGTAGACTAAACGCAGCCGTACCCTCCTCTCTTCACAAACTTGATGAACGTCTTCTCTCCTTCGTAAGGCTTGAAGTCAACGCAGGACTTCAGCCGATACATCTCAAAAGCCTGGTGGACGCAGCCTTTGGCGTTCAGATCTGTGGAGCGGGGAGAGGAAGCGCTGTTCAACATGTGAGTTACACAACAGTGATTGTTAAAGTGAGCTGACTCTGGGCCAGAGAGCACACGACACTTTACAGTCTGCAGGGTTCTGAGCATTAAAGACAAACTCACCCAAATCATCCCCCAGGATGTACGGGATCGGGAATTTCCACCTGTATCTTTTGTCAATCATGGCGTTCTTCCCTTCCTGTCACAGAGAAGGATTTAAAAGATGACCTTAAACCAAATTGGGGCTCATAAAAACACGCACAATAAAGCTCGTTATCTGAAACAGATAAGGAACTATAATAAAACCGTTAAAGCACAATTATCAATGATTAAGCAAAAGTGTTTTTCTCAAATTATATATAAAATATCAAAGCAATCAAAGCACAACTTACTGGGATTAGGATGTCCCCTTCAAACAGGTTGGCATCAGAGCCTGCAAATATATATTTATTATGGACTTGGTAAATGGACTTGTACTTATAAAGCGCCTTTCTAGTCTTCTGACTACTCAAGACGCTTTCACAGTGTTTGTCACATTCACCCGTTCACACAGACGTTCACACTGATGGCAGTGGACATCTACAGACCATCTAATCTAACCATTCACACCACATTCACACACCCATGCAGCAGCACAGGGAGCAAATTCAGGGTTCAGTGTCTTGCCCAAGGACACTTCGACATGTGGATCGGGGGAAGGTGGGGATCGAACCGCCAATCTCTCGAATGGAGGACGACCCACTCTGTCACTGAGTCACAGTTTATATAAATAGATATATTTAAATCAGCAACAAACAGTGTTAGTCAACATTTAAGACATAATAACAGTAAACACAGGATAATAATAATAACTGTTTATTCATATTTACATGTGCTAGCTGATATTTTGTACAGTTTGTCCGTTACGTTGCACATTTTCACCTCCTGTCTTTCTATTTATTTGCACTATTCAGTTTTCTGTGTTTCTCTTTTTATTGATATATAAATATATATATTGTACTACTGCACCTGGTGTAGCAGGAAATTTATTTTTTAATTTTTAAAAGTGTACGTGGGCAACGTTAGCACATTAGCATGGCTACTAACACGTTAGCGTGGCTATTAACACGTTAGCTCGGCTCGTTAGCACGTTAGCATGGCTACTAGCACGTTAACTACCGTTAGTTAACATTAGCTCGGCTCGTTAGCAGGGCTACTAGCACGTTAACTACCGTTAGTTAACGTTAGCTCGGCTCGTTAGCACGTTAGCATGGCTACTAGCACGTTAACTACCGTTAGTTAACGATAGCTCGGATCGGAGAGACAACACGTGAGACAAACGTATTTTGGATTCCTCTCTATGTCTGGAACATATCGCAGAATTGTCAATAAGCACCTTAAAATCCACTTAATATATTTGAATATAATGTTTTAAATGTGCGATATTGTTCTCTTATTGTAGTCTTGATTGTTTTGTACCGCTGCTACCATGACCTCATTTCCCCTCGGGGATAAACAAAGTTATCCATCTATCTGACTATCCGTCTATCTATCTCTAAAGCTGAGTTTGGCTCTGAACAGCAGCGGCGCGGCGCTCACCCAGGTTCAGGATGGGGTTCTCATGCTCCCCGTTCTCGTGCACCTCTGAAACACAAACACAATCACACTTGTTTTACAGACTTTCAACAACAATCTTAAGTCTTTTAACAGACATTTTTCATACCGTGCACCTCGGGGGAGACAGGGATCTGAGTAAGAGAGAAGCAGCGTGAGTGGTCCACAGGTGACAGAGATACCCCATCATCATCATGAACCAATCATCCGTGCATAAATACTCACAGTGTATGAAGAGGCCACGGCCGCCACAGCGAACAGTAGGAGCCCTCGCTGCATCGTCAGCCTGTGTCACAGTGAAGCTGCAGCTCTGCTCTGTGAAGCCTGTGTGGTTATAAAGACGGACTTTGACTCAGCACTGTTACTTATTGCTGAGCTGTTTTATGAAGTGTTTTTGCACGTGTGGAAAAGGCAGCGGCGTCTCGGTAACAGCTGATTTGTGACATACGCATAACTCCAAACGCTTGAAGGTTGACTTTCGCCCAACTCTACCCATGTTGGCTTTTCATCTCATCTCATCCTCAGCCTCTTATCCGGGGTCGGGTCTCGGGGGCAGCAGCTTTAGCAGGGGACCCCAAACTTCCCTTTCCCGGGCCACATTAAGCAGCTCTAACTGGGGGATCCTGAGGCGTTCCCAGGCCAGTGTGGAGATCTAATCTCTCCACCTGGTCCTGGGTCCACACGGACTCGGCTCAAGAAATCTCTGCGTCCACACGAAACCGTTGAAACTATGGAGTAACACAGCTGTGGAAAACATGTGTCCATGATTAAAAGACTCCTCCGTGATCCTAACCGTTCGTATTCGTAAATAAAAAAATCGTACACAAGATTCTGCTTTCACACACGAGTCTGAGAAACTGTTGGGGTTAGGATTGTTTTTTACGTGAGTGTGAATCTAAAAGCTGTGAGTGCAAACTCCAATTTCCACGACTACGAATACGAACACGATTTTTGTTTGTGGGTACGAGTAGAAAAAGGGTTGAGATGACGTCACAGAGGTCACAGGGGAAAACAATCGAACCCCGAACGATGCACTGAAGCCGAGTGCACCCACCACTGACACCGTCGCTGTATATACACTTTCCACAGTACAAAGATGGGTCTAGTTTGTGTACGCACAGTCAGTTTCATGCATATGGCACCTGCCTAGTAAAAGCTAACGGGGTGTTATCACGACAGATACAAAAACAGTCCTGCGTGAAAAGCTAACCCCCTTTAATCTGTTTGTTCTTACTCTTCCTCACTGACACTGATACTAAAGTGAAGGTAAAGTCAGACAAGACTTAATATTCAGTGATAACAGAAAAGTCACGTTTGTCTCAGTGGTGTAGCAGGAAACTTAGTTTTTAATTTTTAAAAGTGTACGCGGGCAACGTTAGCACATTAGCATGGCTACTAACACGTTAGCGTGGCTACTAGCACGTTGACTACCGTTTGTCAACGTTAGCTCGGCTCGTTAGCACGTTAGCATGGCTACTAGCACGTTAACTACCGTTAGTTAACGATAGCTCGGCTCGTTAGCACGTTAGCATGGCTTCTAGCACGTTAACTACCGTTAGTTAACGTTAGCTCGGCTCGTTAGCACGTTAGCATGGCTACTAGCACGTTAACTACCGTTAGTCAACGTTAGCTCGGCTCGTTAGCACGTTAGCATGGCTACTATTACGTTAACTACCGTTAGTTAACGTTAGCTCGGCTCGTTAGCACGTTAGCATGGCTACTAGCACGTTAACTACCATTAGTTAACGTTAGCTCGGCTCGTTAGCACGTTAGCATGGCTACTAGCACGTTAACTACCGTAAGTTAACGTTAGCTCGGCTCGTTAGCACGTTAACATGACTACTAGCACGTTAACTACCGTTAGTTAACGTTAGCTCGGCTTGTTAGCACATTAGCATGGCACGTTAACTATCGTGTTGCCGGTTGCTGTTTATAATGGGGCTGTGTAACGTATATGGCAGTGGGGACGAGGTGGCCGAGTGGTTAAGGCGATGGACTGCTAATCCATTGTGCTCTGCACGCGTGGGTTCGAATCCCATCCTCGTCGATAGCTTTTCATTTTTCACCAATCAAACAGTGTTTTTTAACAGTGTAAAGTGATGTAAACTGTCGATAATTTATTAGTTTGGTTGTAAACAAAATTGCAATCTTAATCTTATTACATCTATCACTGTGATGTTTCTCTTCACAGTTTTCAACAATACTGTAGGAGCTACTTTCTGTTCACGGTTGGCATTTTATCATTTGGTCTAGTCTTTAGTGTACTGTTATTTTTGGACACATGGTGGCGGTCATTGGGAGCACAGGGGCGTATGAATAGGGGCACAGGTGACAGGAAGAGGCGACACAGGTAGGAGCCAAACAGTTCTCACCAGACCGGCAACAGAGAAGCCAAGGAGCGTTCAAAGAGTCGATGTGACGACACCCCAAAAGGAAAAGAGTTACAGGATCTGTTCCGTTCATCTCTACATCAACCAACTCAACGGGCCACATACTGTACAACCTGTGAACCGCGTCTGTGCAGGAGACCACTGCAAACACCTGTGAGTTAATGGCAACTGGACATTGGGACTGGACTTATGGCGCCCTACCACTGTCCTTCCGTCCTGTGCCCCGTGCCTTAGGGTCCCTGTCCCCCCTCCAGGCCCGTCTGTACCCACACTACCTGGGCCTCGGAGAATGCTTCTTGCTGCCTATACGTCATCACGCCGTAACACGTCACACGCATTGATGACGTCATGGCGATGCGTGGCTTTGTTTCCAGATCTTTCCGTAGACCTCGGAGTTTTTGTGCGTCTTGTCGACTGTTTTTGAATCTTTTCATCGACCAAATCTGCAGTAAACACTCCACCTCCGCATCACACCAACGTGAACCTTTCACCGCCATTGTTTTAAATGTCCGCGCATGGTCCCTCCTTCTTTTTTCCATGTCCCAACAGGCGCACAGGAAATGACCTCAGAACCGCCGTAGGCCTCGTGCTCGTACACGTGCGCACGCTCGTGCTCGTACATGTGCAAACACGCTTTACAAAAGCCCACCTCTCCCAAACGGGCCGTGGACGACCAGCGTGCCGCTCCTAGACGCGGTACGGCTGCACTCACACTGGTCAAAGGAACCAGACTTTAGCCGTGAACCGTGCTGGGGCACGGGACGGAGGCACAGTGTGAGTGCGCCCTCATGAGAAATTGACATTACAAACACCAACAGCCCCCACCAAACTTTTTTTTAACAGTGCACTTTAAACTTTCACATCAAATCAGAACCTGTTCCTTTGCTTTTCTTCGTTTGGTTTATTTCAGATCATTCTCGTCTGCTTGATAGGCTCTGTTGTGACAGCCTTCCCTTCGGTCCGTAGGGTTTCTATCACGGCTCTCCTGGGAACCAGCGGGGCACCTCATTACACCTCCTGCAGCTCCGTACCGACCCCCATCCAGTCCAGGAGACAGGTGGATGGTCTCCGCCTCTCCCTCCATGAGGCCGTCTGTGGCTCGGCTGCTTGTTGTCTGTGAGTGAGGAAAAGCAGAGTGAAAAACAAGGAATCAAACATCCGTAACAAACTGCAACAGAAGCAAACTCAACTGATTCTGTATCCTCAGTTTGTGCTGTGTAAGGAAATTGTTTGTTGACATGAGCAATCGTGACATAATGTAATTACATATGTGCTGATTTAAAAAACACCAACAGATGTAAACACTGGGTATAAACAGGTGAACATGTCTGGGTGAATCTTAATGTTCAGGTCTGAATGAACCTGTTTAATAAATGGAGGCAGAGGTTACAGGTTCGAACCCCGGCTGGGGCCCTTCTGTGTGGAGTCTGCATGTTCTCCCCGTGTCTGCGTGGGTGTTCTCCGGTTTCCTCCCACAGTCCAAAGACGTGCAGGTGTTAGGGTGTTCCCAGCTGACATCGGGCGTGAGGCGGGGTCCACCCTGGACAGGGCGCCAGTCTATCACAGGACACATAGAGACGCACAGAGACAAACAACCATTCACACCTACGGGTGATTTAGAGTCATCAATGAACCCAACACCTGCACGTCTTTGGACTGTGGGAGGAAACCGGAGAACCCGGAGAAAACCCACGCAGACACGGGGAGAACACGCAAACTCCACACAGAAGGGCCCCAACCGGGATTCGAACCAGGAACCACCTGCACTATATCTATATATGCACTCATAAAAATTCATAAAGTCTGCTTTAAAGTTCTTCTTCTGGCTCCTTTTATTAACGCTCATGTAAACTAAACGGGTTCATTCAGACCTGAACATTAAAGTCTTTTACTGTTTTATATCAACAACAAAAGCAATGAACTGTTGAATCATCGGAAACATTTGGGTCTTTTTCAAAACGTCCCCCCATTTCGATTCTTCAGGGCTTTTTTCTCTTACTCAGCACAAACTGAGGACACAAAATCAGTTGAGTTTGTTCGACGTTGACCTCTATTTCGGCTTAAACTGACCGCACTAATTGGCCCGTCAGTGTATTTTACCTTATGGTCACGGTGATGCTGATCGATGGCGTACTGGTATTTGGCTGCATTGAGTCCGAGTGCACCGGCCAGTCTCTCTCCGAGGAAATCACAAGCTAATTTAGGCGACAAGGACAAAGACAACTGAGTGAGACTTCCTTCACAGCTAGAATTATGATTTAATATGCCTTTAATGTGTTTAACGGTCCCGTGACGCACTCAGGAGTGAAATCCTCCCGACGAGAACGGCCACATCCTTGAACGACAGCCTCGTCTGAGAGAAGAGAGAAAGAAACCATGAAACGAACGCCACTGAATGCCATCTGACATGACATTTCTCCCTAAAAAGCGTGTCCCACCCGCTCTGTCGGTTCTTTGAAGGGAGCTCTGTTTGATGCCTCCTCCTCCTCCTCCTCACGGTCTTCCTCCTCCAGAGTTTCACCGCTGGAGAAGTGGATGATCCTCCTCCGTTCTGTCGGGGCAGGACTCCCAAACTCTGTTTCCTGTTTGTCCGGTGACATCTGACAGACGAGACAGGTCTTTTCAGGTGCGTTCGTTTGTATTCACATGACATTAGTGCACATCATCTGTGTCCAGCATGCTGTCATTTACATACAGGCTACACCACTGACCCAACGTCCCACACAGCTGTTAACAGTGACCTCACACCTTTGTTCCTGTTACTGAACCAACATGTCTGTTTGTCACTTACTTCCTCGTGGTCGTTGTTCATTCTCAAGTCTCTCCCGTGTCACAGCTGCACCGTACGTCCATCCACGCTGACTCAGCTCTGTGGAGAGGAACTACTACAGGATACAGGATCCCTCTTGTAACCTGAGACGCCAAACACAACAGTGCGGACCTCTGCACAGGGAAGCAGTCAGAGAGCTGTCACTGTAACGCATAATGAGTTTCCTTCTTGAGCTCTGAGAGGCCGGGCCTGTTGCACTGCTGTGTCAACTTTAGCCACCGAGACCTTAAAGGGATAGTTTGCATTTTTGAGGTTGCATGAGGCGGCTGTCCGAAGTGTTTCAGTGCGTTCCAGATGAACTGGGAAGTCGGAGTTCATGTCCAGACCTTCTTCCACCAACAACTGGACCAGGACCAGGACCAGGCTGGAACTGGACCAGCTCTAATGAAGGTCCAAACCTACTTCCACCAATGACTGGACCAGGACCAGGACCAGGATCAGGCTGGAACTGGACCAGCACTAACGAAGGTCCAAACCTACTTCCACCAATGACTGGACCAGGACCAGGACCAGGATCAGGCTGGGACTGGACCAGGACTAACCAAGTCCAGACCTACTTTCACCAACGACTGGACCAGGACGGGACTGGACCAGGACTAACCAAGTCCAGACCTTTTTTCACCAACGACTGGACCAGGACCAGGCTGGGACTGGACCAGGACTAACCAAGTCCAGACCTACTTTCACCAACGACTGGACCAGGACCAGGCTGGGACTGGACCAGGACTAACCAAGTCCAGACCTTTTTTCACCAACGACTGGACCAGGACCAGGCTGGGACTGGACCAGGACTAACCAAGTCCAGACCTACTTCTACCAATGACTGGATCCAGACGTTTGAAAGTCGAGAGCGCCTCACCAACCCCACAAACCAAGCAACAAGCATCAACAGCAGCACTGTGAGAACACACTGTTTATAAGAACGTCCGTCTTATCGTGTCTCATCCAAGCACCCCCCCCCCACACACACACATACACACACACACACACACACACACACACACACACACACACACACAGACACACACACACACACACCGCAGAGACTTCCTGCTTGATCCGATCAGGAAGTGCGTAAACACTTTACATAAAGAGTGGGTCTAGACCTCACTCCACAGACCCAACGATTCCCCCATGAGCAGCGACAAGTTGCACTTTCTTTAATAATAATATTTTTATATACAATATTAATCCAGAAATCTTGAGCACACAGAGTTAAAAGCTTACTTTTAACAGGCAGGACGGACGTCGGTCTGGACCCGTTGTGGAGAAAGAAAAGGAGAGGAAGAGAGAAAAGACGGACAGAGAGACAGTCCCAGAGATGCAGGCAACCACAAAAGCAACAGTAACTACAATAATATCTATAGTTATGTGAATATGAATAACAAGTTATGGCAGTTACTGAAGCAGAATAGTAGAAACAACTGCAGTTACGTGATAGAATATGATTATAATAATAGCAGGCACCACCACCATCAGCAGAGACCTGCACACACAGGACCACTGCAGCAGGCACCACCACCATCAGCAGAGACCTGCACACACAGGACCACGGCAGCAGGCACCACCACCATCAGCAGAGACCTGCACACAAGACCACGGCAGCAGGCACCACCACCATCAGCAGAGACCTACACACACAGGACCACGGCAGCAGGCACCACCACCATCAGCAGAGACCTACACACACAGGACCACGGCAGCAGGCACCACCACCATCAGCAGAGACCTGCACACAGGACCACGGCAGCAGGCACCACCACCATCAGCAGAGACCTGCACACAGGACCACGGCAGCAGGCACCACCACCATCAGCAGAGACCTGCACACAGAACCACTGCAGCAGGCACCACCACCATCAGCAGAGACCTGAGAGACGACAAAACACAAACAACTCCAGGAGAGAAGTGAGTTAGTAACATGTTGATGAGACATGAATGATACAGACAGAGAGGAGAGAAGCTCAGAGGATCAAATCATGTCGACAAATACAAATACAAGCGCAGTTCGTGGAAGAATGAGGTTCATGGAGGATTTAATACCATTTGAAATACATTTTACATGAAGGACACCATTAGAGGAGGAATAATGAGCCACAGCAGCGCACACAGTAATGATCCGACACGCCCCTTTAATAAACAGTTGCCTTGGAAATAATAAAGCGCTAGCATTCGTCTGACATCGGTTATGTGCCTTCGTCATAAGAACTCCATCAGAACGTGTTGTTACAGCGCGCTGTGATGAAATTCAGTGAGAAAGACTGTGAATGTTCTCATGTGTCCAGGTCGTCGTTACCCTCAAAGCAACTTCAGTCAAAAGCAACTGGACTTGGTTCTTTGTCAGGAAGACGTTTCACCTCTCATCCAAGAGGCTTCATCAGTTCATGTACGCATCTGACCAGGACCAGGACCAGGACCAGGACCAGGACGAGGCTGGGACTGGACCAGGACCAGGACCAGGGCCAGTACCAGGCTGGGACTGGTCCAACTAACTGGTGTGAGATCCAGGTATTTAACCTCTCACAAGGCCGATGATGTCACTGGAACCCTTTGTGCTCCAAGTGCCAACGACCGCCGTTGGAGCGACAGTTGTTGGTGGGAAGTAGGTTTGGACTTCATTAGTGTTGGTCCAGTCCCAGCCTGATCCTGGTCCTGGTCCAGTTGTTGGTGGAAGTTGGCTTGGACTTCGTTAGTGCTGGTCCAGTCCCAGCCTGATCCTGGTCCTGGTCCAGTTGTTGGTGGAAGTTGGTTTGGACTTCATCAGTGCTGGTCCAGTCCCAGCCTGGTCCTGGTCCTGCTCCAGTCGTTGGTGGAAGTTGGCTTGGACTTCGTTAGTGCTGGTCCAGTCCCAGTCTGGTCCTGGTCCTGCTCCAGTCGTTGGTGGAAGTTGGCTTGGACTTCATTAGTGCTGGTCCAGTCCCAGCCTGATCCTGGTCCTGGTCCTGGTCCAGTTGTTGGTGGAAGTTGGTTTGGACTTCATTAGTGCTGGTCCAGTCCCAGCCTGGTCCTGGTCCTGCTCCTGGTCCAGATGTGGTGGAAGTTGGTTTGGACTTTGTTAGTGCTGGTCCAGTCCCAGCCTGGTCCTGGTCCTTGTCCTGGTCCAGTGGTTGGTGGAAGTAGGTCTGGACTTCGTTAGTGCTGGTCCAGTCCCAGCCTGGTCCTGGTCCTGGTCCAGTCGTTGGTGGGAAGTAGGTCTGGACTTCGTCAGTGCTCTATTAAGTCTTAACGACAGTCGTTGGAGTCACAGGAGGACGTTTGTGAACAGTTGTTCTTTGAGGTTGGATTGTTGGATGAAGGGATGAAAGGGCAGCATTGTAAACTGGAGAGAAGTGGAGTCTCAGACCTCCTCCTCTGTTTAGTGATGGTTTCTTTCACTCCTCTTTCAAACCATCTGTCCTCTCTGTCCTGGTCCTGGTCCAGTCCCAGCCTGGTCCTGGTCCAGTCCCAGCCTGGTCCTGGTCCTGGTCCTGGTCAGATTCGTACATGAACTGATGAAGCCTCTTGGATGAGAGGTGAAACGTCTTCCTGACAAAGAACCAAGTCCAGTTGCTTTGGACTGAACTTGCTTTGAGGTTTACGTCTATGTTCCACTACTGCTGGACTCTAGCTCAGGTAAGCGGATGCTCCTGTAGGGGCATAAATGAGTACATGTGAGCAGTATATTACAGTTTATACACGTTTGCAGCATAGTTATGCTTTAATGACACAACTTTATTTTCAAAGCAGGAGACTTTTGAAAACGTTTGTGAAGCAGCACATGGAATAACTTTAGACACGGTTGTTCGCGGGCTCTCCCACCCCCACATCGGATAACGCTCACGCCCCGAGGGGAGCACGCTCCGTACACGTACAGTACATATATGGTGTCAACTATACACAACTGCACTCTCTCAGCGCCTGAAGCGTTTACAGGAGTAAGCATCGTGCTGCATCAGCGGATATCATGGTGCAGCCACTGGAACAGAAACATCACCATAAGCGTATGATTGGAGCTGCGTAGAAGTGTTGTCAACTAAAATATCATTAAGTAACAATAGAAATAAATTAAGAACTACTATTATCAGGAGTATATATCACAGAGTCTCTAAGCATGTGACAGGAGGATTCAGCCTTATGCAGTGAGAACATTTTCTTAAATGAACAGAAGTAAAAAAACAAACAGCTACGTCGTGAGTCACGTACAAAAAGAACCACACAACAAACGTCGTGAGGTTGAAATAAAGTGTTGTGATTGTGAACTGCTAAAACAAACCAACTGCACCCGCAATGACACATGCAGTCTGTCCACGACTCAATCATAGTTCAATCACCAAATGCACTCAAATCATCTAAAAGTGTTGTGGGAATGTCACTTCCTTCATTTACTCCTTCTACGGTTGCGTCACATTCTACGTAGTGGGAAATGTTTAACTGTACGTCCATTCTCTGAGGCCAGTGTCAGCGTGTTCACGAGGCCGGTTTCCATGATTTGAGTCATCTATGATCACTCCAGTGCCAAAAGGTGTGTTTCCATTAGGGGAAAATGTTCACTCGCCGTGTCTCCATGACAGAAAACAGCCCAAGAGGGATTAAGGGCGCACTCCCACTGTGCCCCCGTCCCGTGCCCCGTGCTTTAGGGTCCTTGTCCCCCCCTCCAGGCCCGTTTGTACTCACACTACCTGGGCCTCGGAGAATGCTTCTTGCTGCCTATACGTCATCACGCCGTAACACGTCACACACATTGATGACGTCATGACGATGCGTCGCTTTGTTTACAAAAGCGTGCGGTCTTTTGGGCACATAATGGAAAGCAGTGCACATACAATGACCTCAGAACCGCCGTAGGCCTCGTGCTCGTACACGTGCGCACGCTCGTGCTCGTACACGTGCGCACGCTCGTGCTCGTACACGTGCAAACGTGCTTTACTAAAGCCCACCTCTCCCAAACGGGCCGTGGACGGCAACCGTGCCGCTCCTAGACGCGGTACGGTTGCACTCACACTGGTCAAAGGAACCAGACTTTAGCCGCGTAACGCGTTTGGGCACGGTACGGATGGACAGTGTGAGTGCGCCCTTAGAGACTCCGGAGGTGACGTAGCACTGTGAATGGGTTTGGATCGCCGGTGATCAGCTGATCAGTGACACGGCGGCGGTCCGTTCTTTCTCAAAGTGAGAAATACAGAATAGTGTCAGTTTGATTTAAGGTGGACGTGTGATTCACAACGTCAACTTATGAACAAGTAACATGAAAGAAAATACTCCACCTTAAGAATTCTGGGCGCTGGAAAAGTGTTTGTTAACACAGGGCTGTCACCCTGCTGCACTACGGGGTGTGTGTTCGTGTGTGTGTAAGTAAATGGGAGAGAGAGAGAGGGAGCGTGAGTAAAGGGCCGCAGGTCAGAATCCAACCCTGCCACAAGCCCGTGCAAAGACGCTCGTGCGCAGATCATTTTCTTCTTCTCCACTGGATAAAAGTGTCGACTCTACTTCTCCGTGTTGTTGCGCCGTCTGTACTGCCACGCGTCACATCCCACTGAGAGCTGCATCCAATCAGCAGCCGGGCTTCTCTCAGGGGTTTGAGCGGCCGCTTTTTGCAAATTAGAGGCGTTCTCGGCGAGATCGACCCGCCTCGTCGGGGTATTCGACCATAGTGGAAACACACCTAAGACACTTGTGTAAGAGGCCACAGCGAGCAGGTTTACATCATAGCCAAAGGCACCATTAATGAAACTACTTCACCAATAAGGCTTTTTCATACTTTTACATGGACTTTCCTTACGTAACGACCTAATTCAAAGTAATCGCTGCAGCTCACGTGACCACCAACAATAACCTGGAGGGACTCTCCACCTTTTAAACAGTCTGAGGTTTACTTCATGAGCCGTTGGGGTGCACGGATAACGGCTGTCTTACCCAAACACAACACACGTTTCAGCATGAATGTCAAAACACCATGAATCAATATTACAAAAAAATACATTGTGTTTTTTCTATGGAGGTTTACATGAAAAGAAATCTGGATGCCATCGTTACAATAGATGGGACTGAAGCGTCGGGCTGAAGCCGGAGTCTGTGGGACGTTTAGGAGAGGACGCAGCCCGTGTCCTTCTGAGGCTTCAGGTCCGGCTCCTTCACTGGTTTCACCTCCTCCTCCTTGGGTTTGGCCTGTAGTCAAGGCAACAGCGACACACGTGTGAAACAACACAGTCTTAAAAAACAGATGGGACTATAAATCAGGTCCATCGGGTGTTTGTGCGACTGTCATCCAGCCTGTGTTGAGCCGCCGTACCTTGTCGTTTTTGGCTCCCTTGGTCAGGTCAAAGGTGGCGTAGACTTCAGCGGTGCACTGCTCGCTGACAGGCGGCAGCTCGAAGCCGATTGGCTCGGCCAGGCCGTAACTGGCCTTCAGCTCCAGCTGCGGCGCCTCAGCCGGGACCTTGTGGAAGTATCTGAAGGAACATGTGCAAAGTAACAGTTTAAGGGGGAAAATTGTTGTTTTTTTTAAGAGAAGATTTAAGATTCTCCGCCACTGACGAGATCACAGAGGCTTTAGTGTCGCACCTAGATCTATTTAGCAAACAACACCGTTACAAATGAGAGATACTGTAAGTATACGCAACAACGAACAGATGCGTGCATGTCTGCCCTCGCTGACTCACATGAAGCCGTTTTCTCTCTGGCACTTCTCCAGCGTGTTTTTAATGAGGCCGCCCAGTTTGAGGAAGAACAGCTGCTCCGAGGGTTTGGCCGTGGTGCCCGGGCCTTTGGTCTGACGGTACTCTTTACACAGCGCCTCCGCACGGGAGTAACCTAAACCGAGACGGCTGCGTGTTAATACAGAGAGAAGGGAAATACTGCAGCTACACACAGGAAACAAACACACAGGAAACACCTGCATTATGACCCATATGCAAAGGTTCATTGTGCTTCTGCTGCATGTTACTGATCCCAAATGAGGATAATAACATATCCCATGAGGATTAACAGTATACTTTCAAACATGGCTGCAACTAATGACTCATTTCATCGTCAAGTATCAGTTGTTTGGCCCAAAAAACGACAGAAAATGGTAGAAAACTGTGGTTCAGTGTTTCCCAAAGCCCAAGACGACGTCCTCAAACGTCTCGTTTTGTCCTCGACTCAAAGATATTCAGTTTATCGTCACAGAGGAGGAAAGAAACCAGGAAATAACCACAACTAAGAGGCTGGAAGCAGAGAATTTTGACTTAAACGTCTTAAAAACAGACGACGATGACACAAATGCAGAATCGAACACACGTATACGTACACTTCTCCGCCTCCTGTAGAGATCGTATCGCCTCCCCGCACTTGTCACTCGCCAGCAGGGTCTGTCCATGGTAGCAGTACGCCTGTGGACACAATCATGAGTACGGCTCCTTCACGTTAACAAAAGGGACGGGCGACAGCATCGGGGCACGCCTGCACTTACGTAAGCCATGTAAAAGTGCTGCTTCAGCTGAAGGTACTTCCTCCACTTGCTGCTGCACTCAGGCTCCAAAGTGTTCAGTGTGTGGTCTGCGGACAGAAACACAGATCATTAAGAACCTGGTACTGAACGGTTACGGATTTAGTGTCTCTCTCGGGGACTGATCGCTGGTCATGTCATCCCCAAAGCAGCAGCACGGGGCCTCTCGCCTTGTAAGGACCTTTCATTACGCTTAAAACAAGTTCAAGGTTACTTTTATTTATGTAGCAGAGTTACAAAGACCTGTGACAGTCATCCAAAGTGCTTCACAGAGCAGCGTCAAAAACAGAAAGAACGCATGTATAAGAAAACAGACTGCACACATACGAATATATGCACAGACATACACACACACACACATACGCGTACGTGCACGGCTACAGTAGTCACAAATAACAGTGCAAGATTATGTTAGAAAATGCCCATATGTAACATACCAACCAGGGTCTTTTTCCGCACTTACATGCATCAAATAAACCATTGAGACAGTGGCTAACAGTGATTAGCTCAGGGCAGCACGGTGAAAGCATTCAAAGGTCTTTTTTAACCACTAATGCTGCTAAAAATAACAGCAAACCTCTGCAGCAGCATGAGAAGAGTCCCTACACACACAACAAAGCACCAATGGGCTCCTTCCACTGTAATGGACTTTACTATGAGAGGAGCTGGTACAGGGGCCAGTAGGTAAGTCTCTAAAACACTCTTTTAATGAACTCTGGCTTCACTAACTACGCTGCTGCTGCTTTGTTTTATTGACAGATAAAACTGTCGACAAACGTCACTTTCAGTATTTCAGGATGTCCGTCTGGGCTTTAATGACTCGCTCGCTCCTGATATTCACGCCACTCTTTGTGTGAAATGCCCGACACTGCCCCCACGCTTTCTGGTGGTACTGTAATGTTTGGTCCATGTCAGGACGCATCCGTAAGCTTCCAGGATACGGACAGAAAAACGGACGAAATGTACGCAAAATACAGAACGAAGGCTCCGTCCGTATCCGTATGTGTCTCTAACGTGAAATGAGCTTTCAGTTCAATAACTACGCTGTTGCTGCTTTGTTGTGTGTGTAGGGACTCTTCTCATGCTGCTGCAGAGGTTTGCTGTTATTTTCAGCAGCATTAGTGGTTAAAAAAGACCTTTGAATGCCTTCACCGTGCTGCCCCGAGCTAATCACTGTTAGCCACTGTCTCAAAGGCTTATATGATGCATGTTCGTGCGGATTAAGACCCTGGTTTTGCGCTGGAATTACACTTTTAAGTATTACAGCTCTGGTTAAATTCACTCTTACTTCATGTTTGGTGTAAAAACGCTTTAATGAGGAGAACTGTGACAGGAGGGGTGGGAGCCCTTAACACAGACACACACTGCAAATACTCATCATAGTCGAGTTCAGCACGAATCAGTCCAAATGCATTTCACATTACAGAAACCTTTACGCAGACATTTTCACAATCCCACGCGCTCACATACTGACCAGCCTTCTGATAGAAGTTCGCCGTCTCAAATGCCAACGCAGCGATGAGCGTGGCGTTGTGTTTCAGCTCGATCGCTCTGGCAATCGTCACTGCAAAACAGAGGAGTAGACGGTAAACAATTAACACACGGATGCACATTAATACAGCCAGATATGAGTGTCATGTCTTATTGATGTCATATGTACTGTTGAGCCTCTGCTGTGTTTGAGGTTATGATCCGATGTGATAAAGAAAGACAGATGTTTCTAACGGCTGGTAAAACGTTCAGGCCTTTACCTTCTTGCGCCTCCGCCTGGCACTGGATGATATACGCGTCGATCGCTCGGGGCTCCAGGTCTCGGCCCTTTTCTGCTGGGGTGATGAGACGAGGGATGTGGACCTCCTGTAGCAAACATGCCAGAGAATTTGTCGTTTTTAACATCAGCTTTCAATTCATTAATTTATTATCAATCTAGTACGAATGCAGTGACAGACAGGACATGAACGGGGCACAAACAGCGGTGAAAGCGCAGAACTTACACAGAACGTCTAATGTTGCTGTTAATGGGTTTGCAGAGGGAAGACTGGTGTGTTTTAAACAGACATTTAAGGCGCCTTGTGCGTGAGGAACAAACGCTAAGGGCTGTGACGTAAAGGTGGTATCTGACGCCGTGGGAATGGGAAAAGGCTGCAAGTCCTGAGTTATGACTCTGAGTGCATTTATAATCGGGTTATTGGAGCATCTGTTCGGAGTTCAGTCATGTAAACACCAGATCCTGTTGTCAGTAATCTGGATAAGCCTGTATCGCGTTCATGAGAGAACCTGAGATGCTCCCTGGAGTACTCCAAAAGAAAGGACATCGCTGCATGTGCACGCCTTATCTCGGTTATTGAGCGCTGCCGACTTCAGCGCAGGTGCAGCTCCAGCACCGAACATGATGTCACAGAAATACAAACAACAGCGGCAGCGAAAGTGTCAGTCAGTGAAAGAGTTTTGTCTTTTGGAAATTAAAGAGGTTGTGTGTCTTAATCCACTGCTCCCCTGTTCTACATGGTGTTAGTGACAGGCCGGCAACAGTGCGGAGGACGTTAAAGCGTAGCTCCTTTCAGCAATCGCTCAGTACAGTCTGTTAGTGTGTGCATGTACGTGTGTGTGTGTGTGTAAATGGGAGAGAGAGGGAGCGTGAGTTAACGACCACAGGTCAGAATCCAACCCGGCCGCTGCAGCACTCATTTAACAAGCCCGTGCAAAGACACTCGTGCACAGATCATTTTCTTCTTCACCTCTGGATAAAAGTGTCGACTCTACATCCGTGTTGTTGTGGCGTCTGTTCTACTATACGTCACATCCCACTGAGAGCTGCAACCAATCAGCAACCGGGCTTCTCTCAGGGGTTTGAGCGGTCATTTTTGCAAATTAGGGGCGTTTCGACGAGATAAACCCACCTCATTCAGGGTATTCGACCATAGTGGAAACACATCTAAAGCATAGAATAACCAGGTTGCTGGTATTTATCGTGTGTATGGGGAATATGAATAACCTGATTTCTCTGTGCTCATGGAAACACCATTTCCAGAATCTGATCATAACTATGATGAGCCTCATAAACGGCTTATTCACATGAGTACGAGTGTCTTTCGCCCCGTTCACACGGCCTTTGGAAGCGGGAAGGATGCCCGGTTATTCCGCACCACAACATCCAAGTCCCACTGCTCTTTGATAAGTTATGGAGAAGCCCGTCTGTAGCTGCATCTCACCTTGAGGGTTTTGAAAATACCAGCAGCCACTTTCAAGCTCCGGTGAACGTCTTTCGCCTCAGCCTCCGTTACACTGTTGAACAAAAAACATACATTAGTAATATTAGTATCAAATACGTTAGTAACAACTGATTCAACATTATTGAATACAACAATACGTACTTTTCTTTCCCCGCAAGTCTTGAGGCAAACTTGGTGTACCACAGGGCCACGTTGAAGGCCATGGAGACCAGTTCAAAGACCGCATCCTGCTGGGCGCTGGGAGCAGAGCACAGACACACGGGGTTACACGGACTGCTGTACGCACACAAGTCAGCAATGCTAACATAAAAACATGCAGCTCACTGCAGCTCCTGTTTGTGCAGGGATCAGAAAGTCTGTGTATGTCTCATTGGGCTGTTCAGTCGTGACGTAACACCCTTTCAAAATAAGGTTTCCGGGTCCAAACGCTCCGTTGAAACAAAACAGACACAACCACCGAACATGTGAACTTATGCATGGTCAGTTAGACTCTTTTTCATGCATAAGAAAGAGGTCAAATGACAATTATGTTGTTTTTAAAGTCAGATCCGTTCAAACAACGGGGATCACGGCACTGAGGTGTTGTAGAAACATGAGGCTCAGACAGGAAATCATATTTTGAAAGGGCGTTACATCACGTCCTAACAGCTGGATAGGCCCTGTAGCAGCGCAGGTTTTCATTCCAACCAAGCAAGAACACACCTAATCCAACAAATCAACTGTGTGAAGACGGTTCAGGTGATTGCATGACTCGAGTCAGGTGTGTTTTTGCTTGCTTGGAATGAAAACCTGCAGCCACAGCGACTCTTTACTGGATCACTTTCACACACCCTGAGCCACTCTTGGGTTACCATGGGTTGAACTCGGAAAGGAGACACACAATGTTCCAACAAAAAACATGATTTATTTAACCAGAAATCCAGCAAACAAAGAAAATCCCTGTGCACCTCCAGCTCTGGTAAAAAAAAACATTTGCTCACCCAGGTGCATGCTAGGACCACCATGCACCTAGAGTGTGGTCTTTACCTGCTCTCTAAAGTGTCCTGAGATAACTTTTGTTATTCTGGGTTTTCACCTTGGTGCGTTTCCTTGTAAGGTGTCGGTCCACTTGAAGTTCTGGATGAACCTCATCTTGTTCTCCTGTGTAGTTCCATCCAAGGACGAGATGAAGCCTGTTGCATCATCAACCAATATTACACAAAAGAGAAGAAGTTGGTTAGATGCAAAATAACATAATAAAGAAATATAGAATTACTGCTTTGTGGTTGTGTGGATCCACCAGCCGGTGGAGTTTCAGTTTAGCATCAGAACTGTCCAGCTGCAAATGTGACCCTAAGAAAAGGTTTCTCTGTGGTTTACAGACGTACTTTATTTTATTAATGATAAATGTTGGTTACATGTGCATCCTTGCTGATGCTCGCAGCGTAGGAAAATGCCGTCTCGCCAAGCTCAGTACGGACTGACTGGACAGCAAACGAGATGAAGTCCAGGCAGATACATTGACAAATAAGAGGGGAGCGGTCCGATAATGGATTTATAGATAAACAGACACCAGTGAGTGGTTCTGTGCGTGGAAAGTGAAGACCAGTGTGTGAGAGAGAACGATGCAGTGATGTGTGAGGGGTTTACAGCCAAATATGACTTAAAAACATACTAAACGTTAACCAAAGTTTCACTTTTCAGACTGAATTGAGATTGAATTTCTCCTCCCTCATACTTAACCGGCTTATAACAACGTTTTAAGTATCTTAAAAGTTGAAAAGAAATGTGTTATCCCACTCTGTCTGACAGCAGACAGGAAAAATACACATCACATGCAAAATGACAACCTTTATTTATACGGGTAAAATCTCAGTGAGACCCAGGGTAGCAGCAAAACACAAAGTTACAGACTAACTGAACACACAGGAGACACAACACACAACACACACAGTAAAATATTACAGTACAGACTGCAGAGGGCAAAGAACAGGTTAAGCACAAGTTAAGTTATGTCTCTCTAGGTCGTCCTTAGACGAGCCGTCCATCGTTGTCTCCAGTCACCCAGATTCTCCACACATCTCTCCAGTTCGCTGGTACTCTGGGCTCCTGCATCCCTCTTGAGTATGTCCACGTATGTTAGTGTGGGACGTCCTCTTGACCGGCGCCCGTGTGTCGTGCCGGTTCCCACAGCAGCAGCTTGCTGGCTGACAGTCCTGGGTGTCTTTGGCAGTGCCCTGCAAGTCTCATTCTCCTTACAGCGATCTGTTCACTCACCCTTGGTGTTCCCTCGTACAGGATCATGTTGGTTACATGTGCATCCTTGCTGATGCTCAGCACTGCACGCAACATCCTGGTGTAGCACCCGTCCAGGGACTCCTCTAGGGTTGGTTTAAGGGTCCAGCATTCACTGCCATAGAGGAGAACGGACTCTACTGTCGCGTAGAAGAAGATGTACAAGTGCAGACCCCCACAGACTGTCTCAACAGCCTCCCTACGAGCAGTTTGAAGTCCCCTAAAGAAGTAAAGCTGGACAAGCTGGTTCCAGGTCGCAGGAGCAGCTTCAGCCTCTGTTGGAGCTGGTTCCAGGTCGCAGGAGCAGCTTCAGCCTCTGTTGGAGCTGGTTCCAGGTCGCAGGTGCAGCGTAGGAAAAAGCCTTCTTGCCAAGCTCAGTACGTACTGACGGGACGGGAAACGAGATGAAGTCCAGGGGCAGGAGGCTGCGATCGGACTGCTTCCGTACCAGATACATTGACAAATAAGAAAGGAGCGGTCCCATAATGGATTTATAGATAAACAGACACCAGTGAGTGGTTCTGCGCATGGAGAGTGAAGACCAGTGTGTGAGAGAGAATGATGCAGTGATGTGTGAGGGGTTTACAGCCACTTATGACTTAAAGACAAACCACACATTAACCAAAGTTTCACTTTTCAGACTGAATTGAGATTGAATTTCTCCTCCCTCATACTTAACCGGCTTTTAACAACTTTTCCCCCTTTTTAAGTGTCTTAAAGAAACATGTTATCCCACTCTGTCTGACAGCAGACAGGAATAATACACACCACATGTTTTGCACATCATTTTCTACACATTTCTTTTGAATTCAGACTTTTCTTTTCAGTATCAGGGGAAACTTTTGGATCTCTACCAAATTGAAAATAAAGCTCTGTTGGTTTTTAATAATGTTTGACTGAACAACAAGTTAGTGACTTAACATAAAACAACAAAACGAGCCTAAGCCACTGAAGGGCTTCTGTCCTGGGACTTGTAATCGACACGTCCGTCGTCTTCCAGGTCCGATGAACCCAACACGCCTTTTGAATCATCAACATTTATTCATATAATTGCGCTCTTGACAGTAGACGCCCTGCCCTTACCTGTGCATACAAACAACACAAGACCTTAAACAAAGGCAACAAAGGCGACAACGACCACGTCTGTCAAAAACATGTTTGCTCTTTCCTATCAGCAGCACACCTGCTGAGTGATCACCTGCTGCTGTATTTAACACTTCCTACACCCCACAGTGCAGAGCCCCACCTACTGTGGCCTCCAGGAAATAAACACAAATACACATCTAACCACAAAAATGTCTCCTCACATTTTCAGGCGTTAACACCTGAACAGAACAGAGAGAAGAATAGATCGGACGTGTGGAGTGCAGGCCTGAACATACCTTGCAGGAGGGAGAAGTATGCATCGGTGGCGTTTTTCATGATCTCAGGGTTGCAGGTGACGTCGGTGAACATCTCCAGCAGTCTCGCCCTGGTTGTCCTCAGGTCACTGAATGTGTCAAACACACAGCAATTAAACTGATGCGCTAAAAATATGCTGCTGAACATGCTGAGTAATTATTCCCGACAAGGCATTGTCCTATTGTAAGGCAACAGGGTGACTGTGGTTGTATTATGGTTACAGACGCACGCCATTGGACGTGACATCATCATGTATCAGAGAGGGTTAGGAGACATGAGAGATACTTTAGACTTTAATGTGAAACCGTACAGTTTATGGGCAGCACGCCGACAGTTAATACACATAAGGACAAACAACAGAATAAACATGTAGACAGATGAATGGCAGAGTGAGACTGTGGAGGTTTTTGTCTTGCTCTGGCGTCAGGCACCAGGCTTCTGCCGTAGCGGGCCCTCCTGAACACCAGGGACCTTAACCTGCGTCCAGAGGGCGTGATGGTGAAGTGGAGGTTGAGTGGGTGTGTGTTGTCCTGTGCTAATGTTGATGCGTGAGATGGCCTTGAGGTTGAGCTCTCTTATATCTGTGTTAGTCTGTTCCCTTTTTATTAAAAAGGCTAAATGCCTGTGAATGTTCTCATTTGTCATCGGGGAAGTTCCCAGAAGAGTCAACAATCTAACCTCAAAGAACAACTGTTCACAAACGGCCTCCTGTGACTCCAACGACTGTCGTTCAGACTCAACAGAGCACTAACCAAGTCCAAACCTACTTCCACCAACGACTGTCACTCTAACAACGGAGCACAAAGGGTTCCAGTGACATCATCGGCCATGTGAAAGGTTAAACACCTGGATCTCCACACCAGTTAGTTGGACCAGTCCCAGCCTGGTCCTGGTCCTGGTCCAGTCCCAGCCTGGTCAGATGCGTACATGAACTGATGAAGCCTACAAATAACCAAGTCCAGTTGCTTTTGACTGAAAATGCTTTGAGGATAACGATGCTAAATGTTCCTGTCAAGCCCGGCACCTTCACTCACATGGACAGGTACATGCTTCATTCATTCAACAGTAGGATCAGTATCAGGTATCGGCTGACACGCTCAGCCCAGGTGTCAGTGTTGGATTGGATCAGAACGTGTGAGTGTGGCCCGGGTTTTGACAGTCAGTGTGTCAAAGAAGCAAGTGGAACAGCAGAGCAGGACAATACTTGTATACAACAGCAGGAAGGAGGACACGGGGACAACATGGAGTCAAAACCAATGCACTGTGGCCCATCTGTCATGGCCACAGCCACAGACCAACAGGGTGAGAGTGGATGAAACGGAGATAAGTCATACTTGCAGATCTTGTTGGCAGCGGGGCTCCCTGCCACTCCATAGAAGTTAAAGGACACGGGCGCTGTTGCCTTCAGGGGGTTCCTGTGAAACCAATGTGCCATCCTGTGGAGAGGACACACCTTTAGACACACACCGACAAACAGCTCATGAAGGAGGGTTGTTTCTGGCATTAATACAGTTTGGATACAGAGGCATGGATGACCTCCCGAATAGTAAACACAGTTATTTATTGAGCAGGAAGCAGAAGCTATGTGACATCTTAGCTAGCGTCGTTTCACCGATACGCTAGCAACCGTGTTAGCATCTTCACAGGAAGCTTTTCCCAAAGTTACCCAGCAAAACAAACTGATACAGAGCCAGTGAGTCCACCCTGGGCGGCCATTAATGGTGTTTTACGGTTATTTACCTGCCTGTTTTAGACAGAAAGTCTATTACGTAAGCTAGGAAGAGCTAGCGGCTAACTGGCTAACGCTACACCGTGAAGCGTAAACATGATTTATTGAGTCGACGTGACAACTGGCTTGTTCTACAGACACATAAATAGGTTTATTTTGAATTTAAATTATACCCGTGGTGGTGTTTACCTGTCCCGGTGCTGTAGTCTGAGGTTTGGTCCCTGTGGAGAAAAGTCTGACAGTCACAACAACTTACTTCCGGAAATAAACACGGAGCAGGAACTGACCAATGAGAGCGCGCGTCTCAGTCATGTGACGTGCCTGGGCAAAAGGCTTCAGAGCCTGATTTATACATTTATTTCTACTTTATTTGACAGAGACAGAGCATTTTAATGAGCATTTCTGTGAATATACCAGATGTAACAACAGGCAGATAGGAAGGAAACACACTAACTATTCAATTCAATTTTATTTATAGTGCAAAATCATAACAACAGTTATCTCAGGACACTTTACAGAGCAGGTAAAGACCACACTCATAATACACACCCACCTTATGTGCAGTGTCTCCAGGACACAGGGATTACACTCCAGCCACCTTTGACCCATGACACTGAATCGGTGTTTTCTGTTTTATTTAAAGCTTTTAATTTAGATAAAAAGTCTAGAAGTCTAGAATGATATATATTAGTCTGGTCTATCACAGTGTATATGCACCAATATGTAAACCTTTGTTACAGACATCGGGCATGAAACGATGGCTGGAGTGATTTAGAAAATGGTGTTATGACGTAGTTTGTCCAGCAGAACGTGGTCAGCAACTGATGCTGAGCGTACGGCACCAGTGAGGAGCTGTTACCACTGGTTAACTAACTACTGACAACACCGGTGTTACTGACTCTGCTGTGAACGATCCCAGGCTCCGGGCGAGCTTTAGATAACCTGACTCCTCCAGATGAATTCAATTCTGTTTTATTCACAGTGCCAAATCATAACCAAAGTGATCTCAGGACACTTTACAGAGCAGGTAAAGACCACACTCTGTGACTTATTTATGATTTACAGAGACCCAACAATTCCCCCGTAGAGTACGGTGGCGTTGAAAACCTTCACTATAACAGACAGGAACGTCAGACAGACCCAGCTCTGTGGAGGACGCACATCTGTCTGCACCGGAGAGAGGAAGAGAAGGAGAGAGAGAGAGAGACAAAGACAGAGACAGACACACTTCCAGTAACTATAATAATATCTATATTAATGTGAATATGACTCATATGTTATAACAGTTAATACAGCAGAACAGTAGAAACAAGCACAGCTAAGGTGATAGAACATGACAATGATAATAATTATGGTGGTAAACATGATCAATGATGAGCAGTGGTAATAACAGCTGCGATACAGCGACACACACCACTGATAAACTAAGATAAGAACAAAACTTTCTGATGAAACTAGGGATTCAAGTCAATTGAATATCCTAACTAAAGTGATCTCAGGACACTTTACTGAGGGATCGTCTGAGGATCATTTTTATCAGCCTTGGACGATGACCGGATACAGACTGGTGATTTTCTTGAGCCGATTCTACTTTTGCTTCCTCAAGTTACATCCTAAAAATTACACAATGATGATAAACAAATGTTACGAGTGTTAATTTTAAAGAAAGGAACATTTCTTGAATTTTAAAAAGACGTCTCCAGCCACACGGAGCTTCCTTTGGACGCCTGTCTGTGAATGATGACGAGAAAATACATTGATGAATGCCCCCCCAAAATAAAACAACAACAACAACAACAACAACATGTCATCAGTCATAAAAAACTAACCAAAAAAAAAAAAAACAAGCAGCACATGAGGACAAACTACACGGACGACAGACATTTAGTGGAGATCTACGCACGCTTCACAGACACGGTACGCTCCGTGCTATTTGCTCCAGCCGCACGGAGCTTCCTGTGGACGCCTCTCTGTGAATAAAGACGCGTAAAAACACGGAAGAACAAATAAAAACACACAATAAAAAAAAGGGACTTGATCCACGATGAGAAAATGAAAATTCAGACTTTTATTTTTTCCCCATTTGGCAAATAATGAACATTTCAACAGCCATTTCAAGTGATTATCAGACGGAAAGGAAAGAGAATCAAGCTCAACCCACTAAAACAAAGAATCATCATCAACCCTTCTACTGTACAGTTGCTTTTACAAAGTACATCCATGCATCAGGCCGTCTTTGCCGCGCTCCTTAAGAACCGATTGTGCTTTTTCAACATAAAACAGAAGATTTCATCATCACATTGAGTTCGGATTGTGCACCGTCATCAGATGGAGCCACTTATCCGTCCACTCTTACAAAGACCAAGTGATGCGTTACTTTACCCGACTGTACGACGCAGATTTTTGTGAAATTAACATTCACATTCAAATTCCCCTCAACATCTCATGAAGAAAGACGCTCAAAAATACATATATCAGGTGAGCTGCGTGTTCCCCGGCCCCGACTCATGCACACAGGTACGTCAGCAACCATGTTATCAGTGCACCTTTAACGTCTCTCAGGCACAAACGACAATAAAGGCACTTTTGGTGCTTTAAGGCAATAAACACATTAACAGATATGTGTTAATAGTCACTGTAAAAAGGCACGTTTAGCTATAGTTCATGTTTTCACCAACTATTCAATGAATGCCAGAAAAGGAACGGCATCACCGTGCGGTTCATCGTGTTCTGATCTAAGTGTCACATCCCAAAATACTCTCTAACAAAAGGTGCAAATACTGAACACGAACGCAGCTCTGGGCGACGCTCGGGACCCTGATGTTTGCAGAACGAAAGGTTTTGAACAGGAGTCCAAAAGGTCATTTTTCCCCTATCACGAAAAATCAATCATCAAACCAGCTCTGCTGCTGAAACCGGGTCAAACGGGGGGAAAGGGGACTGGAACTAAGTGGTGTCAGTTGTGAAGAAGAGATCCCTGCTCACAGTGAAGATCACATTCAGGAACACAAATGAGAATATGTGCATGAAATAACCTCGACTTAAAAGTCATTTGCTGTATAAACTACAGCTTTCCCGTTGTATTTAAGATCGTCACACACTCCAGATTAAACGTCTGCACCCGTACAGCTGCATGCATGTGCCTTTTTGTCGCTGCACTTAAAACCGTACCATAAAAAGCGCAAACGAATCACCGCGGCTGAACGGTTCATAAAAGCAACGCAAGACGCAAACACGGTGACTTTCTTATGAATAAACATGTTGTGTAATGTTCCCAGTTGACTAAACATACATGCAAATAACATCACAGCTGTGTGTGTATGCACATTCTGACAGAAATCCACGCTATTGTGCGATAAATCTAACGTAATGTTTTGGCTTTTAAGACACCCAGAGATAAACACACATGAGATTCAACAGTGTGAACCACATGTGCGTCACACACACACACACACACACACACACACACACAACACAAAAATCAAGAACAGTCTTTGGCAACTGTGCAGCTTTGGTGATGACAAATAAAAGCCTTTAAAACGTCTCGCTGTGCACGTGCAGCAGCAGCAGCAGCCTCCATTTGGTCCCGATCCTTGGAAGAACTTTGCACACTTAAAGAGTGGAAATGCAGCCCGCGGCCTCTGAAACCCTGAAGAGTTACGCATGAATGGCACATCTGCAGAGCACCAGTATACAGTTCACCCACATCACTGAGAGAAAAGGTACAGTTCAAAGACGTTTGGCGTAGTTATTGCATAGAATGTGGTCTCGGACGTCTCCCCAGCCGCCGTTCTTCATGTGCGCCTTGTGCTCCGCCGCCTCGGCGTCCTTAAGCACGAGCGACGCGGGGAAGAGGCCGTCTTTGGCCTTCTGGAGGCTCTCCTCGGCCTTCTGCGCGGCCCACTCCGGCCTGCAGTTTGCCTTCTGGTGAAGGCCGCAGTTCCCCGTGTGCAGAACCCTGGAGCCCTGCGCCACCAGCACTTTGATGGGCTTGGATATGCAGGTCCCCGAGAGGTACTGCAGAGTCCAGTCCCAGTTGTAGTCGTCGTAGGTGCAGAATTCGTTGTTGCAGCCCATCAGCTTGTAGTACACCTCCCTGGAGATCGCCATGCCTATGTTGTGTTTAGTGGACATCCACCCAGTGGTCGACACCTTATTGGACAGCGTGGTGAAGTCCGTCAGCTCGTTGTGGTTCCCCAAAGCCAGCATGTCACAATCGGGGCAGCTGCTCTTCCTGAACTCTAGCATCGATTTATAGAAGTGGAAAAAGTCCGGCAGGACGAAGTTGTCCTCCTCCAGGAAGACGACGAAGCCGCTGTAGCCCTGCATCACCTGCACCCGCTCCCACACAAAGTGCAGCTTCCACCACCAGTGGTGTTTGGTTTGAGTGATGAAGGCCTCCCTGTAGTGTCCGTACGAGTCGGGGTGAGCCGCGTTGAGGCATCCTGTTTTGACAGCGTCGTCCTTGGATATGTCTCGGGGGCAGTCGCGTGGATCCTTCCCAGGAAACTCGCCCGGATACAGCTGAGTGCTGAAGGGGAAATAAATCTGCAGCACTTTGCAGAAAGTTATCCCCTGCACAATGGCGTTTATTTCCTCTGAGAAGTAGTCGTGGCTGAAGATGAGGAGGAAGCTGTGGACCTCGGCGGCCCCCTCCAGGGACCTGATGAGCAGCCGGAGGTACTCGGGCCTGTTGTGGACCTGCACGACCAGCACCAGCCGAGGCTCCCCTGGAAACGTCTCCGCGTTGTGGACGCACTGCTTGTAGTTGGCGTTGTAAACGGACTGAGTCAGTGTCGCGGGCGAGCCGAAGTTAAACCTCCCCGCGTCACCGGACCGCGCGCTCTGACCCGCGGTGTCACGTCCACCCGCGTCATTCTCAGAAACCAACAACACGCGCGTGGAAAACAGCAGCGTCACGACCACGAGAGAAACCCCCAGCAGCGCCAGCACGTTCTTCTTCAGCAGCCGAAACCTCATTGTTCCCAAAGTAGACCCGGGTTTAGGTTTGGGGGGTGGGGGGGGTACAACACCAAAGGGCTCCGATCACCTGGTCGCGCGCACCTTCATTGTAAACTTGTCTGCAACAGTGTTTCCTCGCGCGGTGGGTGGAACTCGTGACGCGTCCTAAACCGAGCGCCAGACGCTTCTGGTCGTGCGCGTCTCCTCTCGCGGGACCGTCTCTCCACTGGAGCACCGTGCCATTTGCCAAAACAGCCGCTCCGACTTCTTCTTCTTCTTCTTCTTCTTCTTCTTCTTCTTCTTTGCACCTGGAAAAGTAGAACAAAGCGAAGTGAGTGAGCGCGCGTTACCGCCGAGTCCCGCGCACTTTTACGCGTCAGGAGAAGCGTCGTCGCCGCGGTTTAGGTGGACTGTGACTTACCCGGACGAGGTGTCAGCGCGCTCATACAGGAAGAGGGTGATGAGACATCTCTGCTCCGACTTATTGACTGCTGACGTGTACGATCCAACCCACGGAGGGGGGGCCGACTGGGCTGCGGCTGCACCAATCACCGCCTCCCCGTCGCTGTGTAACGTGAGACGGACACGCAAACCAGGCCCTTTTTAGTGAACACCAGGAAAACCTCTCTCACTAAGTCACTACCTTTCTCTGCAGTCACACGGGGACAGTGCCCCTCCTGTTAATCCACAGCGGGGGGGTCCACCCCTGCCCCTGCACAGCCACAGCACCCCCCTGCATGTCTTAGGGGTGCCCTGCTCTCACACACCTGAGGGTAACCTTTTCAAACCTGTGACAAACCTCAGCTGCTGGTGTGTGTGAGAGCAGGGAGAAACCTGAAACTACCACCCAACAAAGCCCAAGTGCACCAACAACCAGATCACTAATGACAGGATTTCTGCTCAACTCTGGCCCTGAAAGTATTCAGGTGAGGGCTGATTTGGATAAAACGTATTTAAAGGTAAACTAGTAAACCATGATCTGTCATCAATCTGCCAAATATTCGTCTGGTGGGAGAGTAAACTAACTTTAAGGTTTTTTTCCCCATTCATTTCTTTGTAGCTACTGCGCTTAGGCTTTGTAGGGCAGAGTAGCCCTCCAGGGGGACTTACCTGTGTTCCCAGGTCCTCTGTTCCCAGGTCCTCTGTTCCCCAGGTTCTCTGTTCCCCAGGTCCTCTGTTCTCCAGGTCCTCTGTTCCCAGGTCCTCCGTACTGGCCCCAGCCCGTTTCATGGCTAAAGTCTGGTTCCTTTGACCAGTGTGAGTGCAACCGTACCGCGTCTAGGAGCGGTACGGTTGCCGGCCACAGACCGTTTGGGAGAGGTGGGCTTTAGTAAAGCACGTTTGCACATGTACGAGCACGAGCGTGCCCACGTGTACGAGCATGAGCGTGCGCACAGGTACGACCACAATGCCTTAGTAGTGTGAGTACAAACGGGCCTGGGCCGCGGGGGACAAGTACCCTAAAGCACGGGGCACGGTACGGAGGCACAGTGGGAGTGCGCTGTAAATGAGCATGTAAAGAAATGACTCAAGGGATGCAATGGTACGCAGGAAACTTCCACCACTGTTCGCCTCAACAGGCACAGCTCTCAGGGGAACAGATCTCTTTCCCGTAGCCTTTAGGTTACCTGTTCAGGTTTGACTGGTTGAAATCTCACTCACACTCATAACAAAGGGGTGTGGGGTGTAAGACCTGAAACTACACGCCTGGAGAACTTGATAGCCCTGGAAGGAGGGGACTCCACAACAAGAGACGGAGCTGGAAACAGGGTCTGGTTTCAGATACGGGGACGGAGTTAGGCTCAAATAGGAAACTGCAGATGTTCAGGAGTGATGACTCATCAAGTGAAGTGTTTTTTTAATAACTATATTGTTGGGAAATCAATAAATATCATGATATCGCAATGAAAAGACAGTCTGTGAATAAAAGAGGCATAAATCAAAGCCAACATAAATCAGCTGGTGCTCATGATCATCTCATAGTATACACCCACCTTATGTGCAGTGTCTCCAGGACACAGGGATTACACTGCAGCCACCTTTGACCCATGACACTGAATCTGTGTTTTCTGTTTTATTTAAAGCTTTTAATTTAGATAAAAAGTCGACCAGAATGATATATATTAGTCTGGTCTATCACAGTGTATATGCACCAATATGAAAACCTTTGTTACAGAACCTATCGTGCACCAAACGATGGCTGGAGTGATTTAGAAACTGATGTTATGACGTAGTTTGTGCAGCAGAACGTGTTCAGCAACTGATGCTGAACACACGGCACTAATGAGGAGATGTTACCACTGGTTAACTAACTACTGACAACACCGGTGTTACTGACTCTGCTGTGAAGGATCCCAGGCTGTGTGGGGATCCGGGCGAGCTTTAGATAACCCGACTCCTCCAGATGGATGAGTCTCCTGGTCTCAGCAGATCCATCTGAACTCTGGTTTAAAGATCTTTGTGAAGGGGTGAAAATCCTGGTTTCTGATTGGATAAACCATCTGTCTGTCACCAACACACGGGCCAAACCAACCAATCAGATGAGTGAAGCGTGTGACGTGCTAACAGCGTGGAGGCAAAGCTCAGAAAGGAAACAACATGTGGGTAAAGGAGATTTTCCCTTTGTGTTTAACGTGAATTTACGGATCAAAGGCCCAATTTCAGGAGCCCGGTCCAGATTCAACAGAAGGATCCAGAGAACAAAGAGTTAGTGAGCGGCTTGCTCCATAGCTGCTCATCTCATCCGTGGAAGCCTCCATGTTGTTTACACTCAACAGTCTCTTCTGTTTCACTTCAATCCACCAAAGAAACCAACGCTGATTGGTTCAAACTGCTCAAACGTCACCAGACTGATCTGAGAGTGAAACACAACGGAGCTCAGAGATCAGGACGGACTCACAGTGAACCCGTGTAAACCGTAGACTGTAATTAAATATGATGTTAATAACTTGGGCTGTTCAAACCACAGTTGCTCGGAGCTCCGCGGCCGCATCACAACTTAGTTTTGGCTCTATTTTCTCTGTGAACTGCGAGAGACACAGTTTATATTTCTTATAAACAGCTGCATAGATGATATAAATGATCAACAATGATTCTGCAGGTCGACAAAGTGAGGTGGTGGTTAGCACTGACGCCTCACAGTGAGAGGGTTCCTGGTTTGAATCCCGGCTGGGGCCCTTCTGTGTGGAGTGTGCATGTTGTCCCCGTGTCTGCGTGGGTTTTCTCCGGGTTCTCCGGTTTCCTCCCACGGTCCAAAGACGTGCAGGTGTTCGGTTCATTGATGACTCTAAATCGCCCGTAGGTGTGAATGGTTGTCTGTCTCTGTTCGTCTCTATGTGTCCTGTGATAGACTGGCGTCCTGTCCAGGGTGGACCCCGCCTCACGCCCGATGTCAGCTGGGATCGGCTCCAGCCCCCCACGACCCCGACAGGGACAAGAGGATGAAGATGAATGAATGTACTGCACTTTTGCTTTTCACTAAATCCTCCAGCATCGTCCGTCCCTCTGACACTTTCACAGCGAGCATGTACGCAAAAATGAACTCAATGGGGTTTGATTTCTTCACTACTGACATTTAATGTGTCATGCTGCTGTAAAACATGGATGCTCTTATAGTTTTGCCTGCCTGTGTGTTTAAATATTGTCTTACAGTAAATTTAGTTTATAATTTAAACAATAAACCGTATGATGTATGATGTCTGTCACATGACGGCCATGTCCCATCACATGTTAATTGTACTGTAGTCGTTTTAGACAGTGTGCATTCTCTCTCGCTGATCCCCCGCAGGGCTGTCACGCTCCATTCATGGTTGCTCACGTTGTTCCTGAGGCTGCTGAACCACTTCCTCTGGATAAACAGGCTGGGTGTGTGACCCAGCCAGATAAACTGTCACGGCGCCCAAAATAAGTCCTCATTTGAATCCTGTGGCCTGGATCGCACCGCAGAGAGCAGTTCTGCTTCCAGGAAACGGCGTCGGCAAAAACAATGAGAATATTGACCGAGATCTCAAGAGTCAAGAGATCTTTGTTGTCCCCGTAAGGTCATTTGTGGTGCAGCGAACAACATGGGTGACACATGACAACGACACGGGACAACAATTAACATCAATTCAACAACAAACAAACAAAGTGCAACAGCGCCTCACTGGATACAAACTGGATCAAAATAAGGAGTTAAAGTGACCACAGTGCCAGCAGCCACACCTGCCAAACCTGTCAGTCCTGCATCTGGGCACGTTAAACCTGTGAGTCCTGCATCTGGGCACATTAAACCTGTGAGTCCTGCATCTGGGCACAGTAAACCTGAGAGTCCTGCATCTGGGCACATTTAACCTGTCAGTCCTGCATCTGGGCACATTAAACCTGTCAGTCCTGCATCTGGGCACAGTAAACCTGTCAGTCCTGAATCTGGGCACATTAAACCTGCGAGTCCTGCATCTGGGCACATTAAACCTGTGAGTCCTGCATCTGGGCACAGTAAACCTGAGAGTCCTGCATCTGGGCACATTTAACCTGTGAGTCCTGCATCTGGGCACATTAAACTTGTGAGTCCTGCATCTGGGCACATTAAACCTGTGAGTCCTGCATCTGGGCACATTTAACCTGTCAGTCCTGCACCTGGGCACATTTAACCTGTGAGTCCTGCATCTGGGCACATTAAACTTGTGAGTCCTGCATCTGGGCACATTAAACCTGTCAGTCCTGCATCTGGCCACATTAAACCTGTGAGTCCTGCATCTGGGCACATTAAACCTGTGAGTCCTGCATCTGGGCACATTTAACCTTGTCAGTCCTGCATCTGGGCACATTTAACCTTGTCAGTCCTGCATCTGGGCACATTTAACCTTGTCAGTCCTGCATCTGGGCACATTAAACCTTGTCAGTCCTGCATCTGGGCACATTAAACCTGGCAGTCCTGCATCTGGGCACATTAAACCTGTGAGTCCTGCATCTGGGCACATTTAACCTGTGAGTCCTGCATCTGGGCACATTAAACTTGTGAGTCCTGCATCTGGGCACATTACACCTGTCAGTCTTGCATTTGGGCACATTAAACCTGTCAGTCCTGATGGAAGCAGTTTAAATTCAGGTGCTCAGGGACGGCTCGGGTCAGAGGGGATGATTCATGATTCATGAACCGGTGCTGCTACAGACTTTTGTGAAGCTGCAAATCAAATCAAATGAAAAAGTCTGAGTCTTGATGGAAGCAGAGACGGACAGGATGTAGAGCAGCTTTAGTGTTTGTCTAAACTGCCAAGAGACTTGAGTTCTGAGTCATTTGTTTCCAAACACTTCCCTTTTGTAAATGTAACGTAAATGAAAAGCTGAACAAAACAAAATAAAAGGCACTTTATGGTGTTTAATGTTCATCTTTCATACACAAACAGAGACTGACTGTGATGCTGTGGGCTCAAACTGAGGCCGCCCTGTGGTTCGTCAGCAGCAAAGCAGGAAACATTCTTTGTCTAAGGGCGCCCTCCCACTGTGCGTCCGTCCCGTGCCCCGTGCTTTAGGGTCCTTGTCCCCCCCTCCAGGCCCGTTTGTACTCACACTACCTGGGCCTCGGAGAATGCTTCTTGCTGCCTATACGTCATCACGCCGTAACACGTCACACGCATTGATGACGTCATGGCGATGCGTGGCTTTGTTTCCAGATCTTTCCGTAGACCTCAGAGTTTTTGTGCGTCTTGTCGACTGTTTTTGAATCTTTTCATCGACCAAATCTGCAGTAAACACTCCACCTCCGCATCACACCAACGTGAACCTTTCACCGCCGTTGTTTGAAATGTCCGCGCATGGTCCCTCCTTCTTTTTTCTACGTCCCAACAGGCGCACAGGAAATGACCTCAGAACCGCCGTAGGCCTCGTGCTCGTACACGTGCGCACGCTCGTGCTCGTACATGTGCAAACACGCTTTACAAAAGCCCACCTCTCCCAAACGGGCCGTGGACGGCAAGCGTGCCGCTCCTAGACGTGGTACGGTTGCACTCACACTGGTCAAAGGAACCAGACTTTACCCGTGGAACGTGTTTGAGCACGGGACGGATGGACAGTGGGAGTGCGACCTTAGAATACTCAATGTTACTGTTTTGTAAATGAATGACAAATAAAGTTGATAAAGTGTGCCACGGGCGGGAGCCAGGAACAGAATCAAAACAAAGATGGAGGACAGCAGTGAAGCAGGCGGACAGTGTGACGTTTTATAACTTGCTTTAGTTTAGTTTAATATGAATCCATAAAGTCCGAGTGCTCAGCTATTTGACTAACTCAAACATATCACAACAAAGCTTTCTACACGTGTTTCTCACATTTCTACATAAGTGACAGAAGCAGCAGCCGTCCTTAATGATCCACGTATGTAACGGAGGTTTGTGAATCTATAAATCAATGGAACAGACTTTAACTTCAACTCAGGATGTGCTTTTTCGCTATGGCTGCATTTCCCAGGCTCGAGTCCCAGAAGCAAACCCCTGGTGTAGCATCAACAGCCGGTTGAGTCCCAGCCAGGAAAACTTTACACACTCCTTCCCCTTCCACTGACTCACAACACACACGGGATCCAAACGCTTTAGAGCCGAACCAAACATTTACGGCGCACTCACACTGTCCTTCTGCACCAGGCCAAAACAGGTTTTGCAGGTCAAGCCTGGTTCGTTTGACCAGTGTGAGTGCAACAGTACCACGTCTAGGAGCGCCACGCTTGCCGTCCACGGCCCGTTTGGGAGAGGTGGGCTTTTGTAAAACACGTTTGCACGTGTACGAGCACGAGCGTGCGCACGTGCTCGTACACAAGGCCTACGGCGGTTCTGAGGTCATTTCCTGTGCACCTGTTGGGACGTAGAAAAAAGAAGGAGGGACCATGCGCGGACATTTCAAACAATGGCGGTGAAAGGTTCACGTTGGTGTGATGCGGAGGTGGAGTGTTTACTGCAGATTTGGTCGATGAAAAGATTCAAAAACAGTCGACAAGACGCACAAAAACTCCGAGGTCTACGGAAAGATCTGGAAACAAAGCCACGCATCGCCATGACGTCATCAATGCGTGTGACGTGTTACGGCGTGATGACGTATAGGCAGCAAGAAGCATTCTCCGAGGCCCAGGTAGTGTGAGTACAAACGGGCCTGGAGGGGGGGACAAGGACCCTAAAGCACGGGGCACGGTGCAGAAGGACAGTGGGAGTGTGCCCTTAAACTCCACTGTGAGTTTGTTTCATCGTGTGTCACCTGCCGTCGAATGCGACTCCAGGTTCCACTTCAGTGAAATACTGTTTGGGAATTTGTTCCTGTTCTTGCAGGAAGCAGATCTCAGCCCTCATCTGTGGCCCGCTGTGACGAGGGAGTGTTGAGACCGAGCTACGGTCGAGGGAGCCTGAAGCCCCCGCACAGGGCAGAGACAACCCCCTGCACACACAATGACTTTATAGGGTCTCGTTCCAGCCCACGCACGGGTCTGTCCGGCTGCTCTCCCCTGTTCTCTGAGTTCCTGAAAGCCCCGTCCTTGAAGCCACTTTTTAGAAACAGAGAACTCTCTTTCTTACTTCATTTGTTGGAGGGTAAAGGACCAGGAAAAAACGCATCACTCATCATGTTTTGTTAGTTTTTTTAAGGTTTCCGTGCGACTGTTTCTGTTTTTCTGTGTTACTTCACCTCAGGGAGAGAGCTCCAGCCACGAGGCTTCATTGTCTGCAGAGGTTGAACGGAAAACAGACTTGTACGTCTTTGAGCCTCTCTTAAAAACATTACTGAGTTTTTACCAAGCCCAACCACAGCTTCCTTCCTGTTTGGTCCAACCAGGAAGCTCCGTCTGCGTCAGTTCTCAGAGTGTCCACTAGGGGCAGGTTTCATAACTGAGCAGTTTCTCATTGAGCCCCATGTTAAACAGGCCGTTTACACAGCATCATTAAACCTGTTTAAGGACAAAAGAACATTCTAGTCTGTGTGTTTAGCTCAGATCTCCATGACAACACTGAGGGGGAGGGGCTAGTTTTTATTTTACTGGAGGTTAAAGTTTATGAATAATTAGGGGCGTGGCCTCTTGAGTGACAGCTAGCCTCTGACCCTCACTTCTCCTCGGAGGTAAACGTCAGCCAGATGGACGTACGCCCCTCCCCCCAACGTCACATACATGCCCTTTTTTGGTCAGAGGAAATGAGGCGGGGTCAAAGTCTGACAAGATGGAGACTCCTGTAGGCGAGGACGATTGGATCAAGGTGAGAGGACGGACCCCGGCAAGTATGCCACCTCCATTTTTTATACAGTCCATGGTCTTGACTGAATCACATCGAAGACACACCAGAAAACCTGGTCTGACCTCAGCATGCATTGAATCAGAAAATATTCATTCATTCATTCATCATCAACCTCTTGTCCCTGTCTGGGTCGCGGGGGGCTGGAGCCGATCCCAGCTGACATCGGGCGTGAGGCGGGGTCCACCCTGGACAGGAAAATCCATCTGCAACAGGCCTACTAACAAACATAGTCAAATACATCTACAACATATATTCAGTGTTGTATGTGTATGCATGAATAATGTTTAGTCTTGCACTTAACAGGGTTTTGAGGTTTGTTTGTTTTTAAAAGTTGGTAAACAAGGAGTACTGGCACATGGCTGTTCAGCCCACATCCATGGATCAGCACAAGATCCAAGGATTACACATGATGAATGGCGGCCAATATACATATCTTACATTTCAGTATAAAATGTATTCAGACCCAAGACTGACTGCTGATGCATCAGCAAATTGAACCAATTATCAATGTGCTCTGATTATTATGTGTCTGTTGAGCAAGTGCAGCCCAGATTTTGAAGTATTGTGTCCCATGAAATAACTAGATATGGCGCTGTGACTCTTTTTTACCCTCCTTAGACTTTTTACATTACGGTCGCTGCTTTTCCATAGGCTAATTAATCAGGATGGTGTAATGTAAAGAATACACTGACTGTGAAACTAAGTGCTATATGGTAGCCATACAGCTTTACTCACTATTGATAACCACCCTTTGGCTCATGATAATGCTGGGACATTGCTCTTAGAGAGTATATTGCAGATCAAGAAGTTGGTTTTGATACATTTATTGTCTCGGTCCAGACCTTTGAATCCGCACATTCCTCCGTGCGAACTGAAGACTGAAACAGAAAGTTACAAGTGGACGCTTCTGTCTGATATCAGGCAAAAACATTTTCTTTTGGCATGGGAATTGACAAGATAAGTCTCTCACCCACCAGGTGCTTCCTGCAGGTCTAACGGAGGTATGCCAAGCCTGCATTTGCACAGGTCCACATCATCACAGCCACACTTTGTGAAAGATGTGCAACAGCCTGCAGAGAAGATTCAAAACAAACAGACTCAAACACTCTGCAGCACTTTGATTTATGTAAAAGCTCTCTGTGATTATGAAGCATTCCTCCATTTGTTCTGATCCTTACATGTTGCAGAACGTATTGTCATGTGATAATGACTTATGAGAAGCATGCACAGCAGAAGTGTGTGCTATCTATTTCACCATCTCACCCAGAAAACATCAGTTGCACAGGATGCAAGACGTTATCTCTCTGTCCATCGACTCTGTGTTGATACTGGGAAGCTAATTAGTCAGGATAGACTGTGTAAAGGCCAGGCAAATAAACCCTTAACTGATAAAGTGAGCATGAGTCAGACGCTCCAAACTTATGACTCATACACTGGCGTTTGGTTTTCTTAATTCTAGCCACTAGATGGCAGCACTTGATCAGTCACACACCGTAACAGGGCTCTTGATGCCCTGTATCATGTGGTTTGCCTTCATTTAGTTGCCATTTCTAATGTGATGCGACTTCTACATGTTTGGAAAAAATACAAATAGGCTATTATACCTTTGTAGACACAGTTTGACACTTTTAAGGTGAGTCTGTTGTAAAGCCATGGCACTTAGGGCCCGCCCACACATAGACACGTTTCTTGTAAGCACACAACTTTAGTTGGCCGACCATCCACCTCCAACCTCTGACCCCGTGGCGTCACGTTACAACAACAGTGCTGCTGCGTGAGAGGACAGAGACGACCCAGAGACTGTTGACTGAACTGGACTCTGAGCCACATGCATGGGACTGAATGAGGCCCAGCACAGATTTCTCCCTTTTCCCTGATGCTCTGAATAAGGAGCTAAACTGCTCTAGGCTCTGTTTCTAAATCCAGTTCTAAGAAGCTGTGAAAAGTCTCTAAATGTAGTGAGAAAGTGGCGCCTGGGAGTGCTTTGGGACGGGGAAGGGGCTCCCAGCAGCCCCCTCTGCTCAGTGAGGACACTAACTGCAGAGTGAAGGGGCTCCCAGCAGCACCCTCTGCTCAGTGAGGACACTAACTGCAGAGTGAAGGGGCTCCCAGCAGCCCCCTCTGCTCAGTGAGGACACTAACTGCAGAGTGAAGGGGCTCCCAGCAGCCCCCTCTGCTCAGTGAGGACACTAACTGCAGAGTGAAGGGGCTCCCAGCAGCCCCCTCTGCTCAGTGAGGACACTAACTGCAGAGTGAAGGGGCTCCCAGCAGCACCCTCTGCTCAGTGAGGACACTAACTGCAGAGTGAAGGGGCTCCCAGCAGCCCCCTCTGCTCAGTGAGGACACTAACTGCAGAGTGAAGGGGCTCCCAGCAGCACCCTCTGCTCAGTGAGGACACTAACTGCAGAGTGATGGGTGCATCAGAGTCCAGAACAGCACCAAAGTCTCCACTAAGACCAGAACCAGGGACACGTTTGTCTCTAGGATGGAGGAGGATTTGGAGAGGAACTCTCCGGTGTTGGGATTCTCCACAGCGTCTCCCCGTCTCTTCTTCTTCGTTGTTGGTGTATTTCTGTGGCAGTTACAGTGCCACCTCCAGGCCTGGCATGGGTACTACAGCATTTGGAGTCGCTGCACCTGGTTTCCTGTTGACGCACAGATTTAGGAGTCGAGCCCGAGTGGATGGAAAACTTTTTAAGAACGACAGAGAAAAGAAAGTTGGTTTGGATCGTGTGGACGGACCCTTAAACAGAACTGAAGGCCTCATGTGAACCTGTAATACTTCTCCCACACAACAGCCTTTTCCAATCTGATATTTGGATCCGTTTCATCCGGCAGTCTCTCAACAAACATTACTCTGTTAGCTGTAAGTGGCTGCAGTCCAACAAACACTGGATATTATCTCCCCAAACCACATCACAGAGAAGATACAGCACCAAAACCTACATTTAAAAAAACAGCAATGATCACACATCATCAATCCATTTCTCACAGACAGGGAGCTCTCCATCTGCATGCTGCATGTGTGAAAAGTACACTTTGTCCTCAAAAATAATGTGGAACCAATCAAAAGATGGCATCAGCTCTCTTTCGCCATTTGTCACGCTAGACTTGCACGTCATCTGACAACAGAGCCATGTGGGATACAGAACAGTACAGTTTGTAAAGTCTAATTATAGTAAACGTACGTATTCAATCTCATTTCCCGCTGTGGTATTCATTTCAGGACAATTCCCTGACAGGCGTTTGCCTTGTCCAGGCGCAGTAAAACTATAGTATGGAGTTTAGTTAGAGGTGCACACTGGGGTCCTGCTGGTTTCCTGATAACTCAAACAAAAGGAAACTGGTGTATTGTTATTAACCTGGGTTCAGAGCTAACTTTCATAGTTGGCTCACAGCATCAAGGGACATTAAGAACCGTTAAAGTTCAAAAATACTGACTAATGCATCAAGTCCCTGATATTCCAGTAAAGAGGTTTTTTGGGGGGGTTGCAGTGTAGCACCACCTGCTGTTGGGTCGGCTGTAAATCACTGTTAGTGGTCCTCTTTACAGCCTGAAAATACAATAAACAGGCATTGGTTGTATTGACGTTGAACAGTAAAATAGCTTTAAGAACATTAAAATGTATTTCAGGATTTTTTTGCACCTTTTCTGATAGTAGTTTGCATAATGTGCAACAGTGTTTGGTATCATATCTATGCAGAGGAGGGTCAGTGTGGATGGCTTGTGGGAGAAAGCTTTGGAAAGGAGTTAGACAGCCTCTTCATGCATTTGACTACAAAGACATGCAAAATGACCAAAGACAGACAAAATGACTTAAGAAAACCCATAAAACGACTGCAAAGATATGCAAATTACTTCAAAGAGACATAAAACGACTACAAAGAGACACAAAATTACTTTAAAGATACACAGAAGGACTACACAGAGACACAAAAGGACCACAAAGAGACAAAAATGACTTCAAAGAGACACAAAATGACTTCAAAGAGACAAAAATGACTTCAAAGAGACACAAAATGACTTCAAAGAGACACAAAATGACTTCAAAGACACAAAAATGACTACAAAGAGACATAATATGACTACAAAGAGACACAAAAGGACTACAGAGAGACACAAAATGACTTAAAAGAGACACAATGCAACTACAAAGAGATACAAAATGTCTACAAACCATGCAGGTGTTTGGGTGTCTTTATTCAAGAAAGAGCAAAATAAATAATCACTTTATTAATGCCTCAGTGGGGAAATTTAATTTCCAATTCAAATAATTGTTTTACATTTCAGTGCAAAGGGGCCCGATTCCTCATCGCTGTCCATGCTCAGAAGAGACATAACAAAGTTAAGAACGGCCTAAATCGAAGCAGCAGAGTCCTGACTTTTAGTCTGAAAACACTGTATGCTGCATTTCCCATAATGTAAGATCATCGGGGTGCCCCCAGGTCCCCCCTTGCCTTTGAAGTCAATGCAGTTAAACATTTCTATAATGTTTGAATCCCCCACATCTGCATCTTTCCTTCAACAGTCCTGGGAGGTTTTGGCAGTGTGACTGAAAACGACGTTAGAGTTCAGGTTTCAACGCTGTTTGTTTACAGTTTAGCGTAAAAGTTTGCAGGAAAACACTTGAGAAAAGGCTCTCTTTAGACACACTGTTGTATTTCACCGTCGACAGTGTGAAAGGGTCTGCGTCTTAACAGGGTGACCAGTACAAACAGCATTCCTCTGCAGGGAGGTCCCCGCATCAAAACGAGTCAGTGTGAAGGTCTCCTCTTACAGAACAAGTTATCATCACACGACAATCAAGTACAGTATGTTTAAAGAGTTCATTCCTGACATCAAGGCAACAGTCTTAGCGTTCTTGAACATCCTCCCTCAGTAACTGTTGGAGAACAGTTATTCCTTTGCACGTGCTTCTTTCTGCTGCAGAAAGGTTTTTTTACTCGCCACCGTGCATAAATAATAAACTTGACACTGAAGACTAAGGAAACAACAGGATATGAGTGTGGAAATCATTTTTGAAGAATGTAATCTCGTCGCAGTCCGTGTCCATATCAAATCAAAGCACACTGGCCCACTCACCACATGCTGAGTCGACTCTTTTCTTACAATCTTCAGGCGCTGTGTATGAACTCATAACACAATTACTGCACAGAGTGTTTTAAAAAGGAATGATGTTATTAACACCCTTACCTGGTGAATTTACGTACAATGTAGTCTCATCTCATCTCACCCTCAGCCTCTTATCCGGGGTCGGGTCGCGGGGGCAGCAGCTTTAGCAGGGGACCCCAAACTTCCCTTTCCCGGGCCACATTAACCAGCTCTAACTGGGGGATCCTGAGGCGTTCCCAGGCCAGTGTGGAGATCTAATCTCTCCACCTGGTCCTGGGTCTTCCCCGAGGCCTCCTCCCAGCTGGACGTGCCTGGAACACCTCCCTAGGGAGGCGCCCAGGGTTCATCCTTACTAGATGATCCTGAACCACCTCAACTGGCTCCTTTCAACGCAAAGGAGCAGCGGCTCTACTCTGAATCCGACTTACTGCCGAGGATCCGGACACAGCTCTCTCTTTGGGGGTACAGAGATTGGATGGCCCACAGAAGTGACCCCCTCACCCCAGACTCCCGCAGCACCTCCCACAGTATCTCCCGAGGGACCCGGTCATATGCCTTCTCCAGATCCAATGTATACAATACAATACAACGTATTGCATTTGACCTATTATTGAATAAGTGATTACATTTTATACAGGTCATCACATTATGATTAAGATAGTCAGAAGATGCAGGTGGAGAAGTTCAGCATCCGTGAGGAACTCGGAGTAGAGCCGCTGCTCCTTTGCGTTGAAAGGAGCCAGTTGAGGTGGTTCAGGATCATCTGGTAAGGATGAACCCTGGGCGCCTCCCTAGGGAGGTGTTCCAGGCACGTCCAGCTGGGAGGAGGCCTCGTATAAAAAAACAGATTAGACACTATTCAAAGGTGCAGAAAATAGGTCAAGACACAAACGGGATGGATTCGTCTGGACCCACAGACTTTACTTGTTTGAGACTTACATTTCAAAAGTTACAGGCAAAAATGTAAAGTTTGTTGTCGTCAAATTGCACCAAATGTGATAATGCACGACCTTAGATTTCCAGTAATACACCAACTGATTTCTCAATAGTTCGATTACGTAGTCTATGATTTAAAGGCAGTGTCCAGACAGAGAACACACTAGAGAGCCAGTATCCCCAGTGTTGGCTCTTGTGTATTACCACAAAATGACATTTGGATGTTGTTTGAATCGAGACAGAGCCGGCAAAAATGAACCCAGAAACTCTTTTCAGCCCATTGTGAAAAATCATTTGAAACACATTCCTGAAAGCTGAAACAAGGCTGGGTTAGCGTTTAACATTGTCCTCAACACACATGACTGAGACTTCTGCTGTTTCCAGTTCATTCTAATTGGACAATTGTTTCCACAAGTTGTTTAAAGAGAGCTAAAAAGCTGAAATTGGATCTGCCAGATTGTCCAGAGACACCCAGAGGACGCAGCGGAGGATGACATTATAGCCGGAGGGGCTTTAACCCTGGCTGATGTCACACAGGGAGGTACCCTGTGATGACATCACAAATCATCAATGTTACAGCAGATTACACACTTAGAGCCGTACTGAAGACCACGAAGGCGTCGAAATCCTTACAGTAAAAGTATTACGCCGAGCGTGCAATGCTTGTATTTATACCTAAAAGACAGGGATGGGCCCTCCCACTGTGCGTCCGTCCCGTGCCCCGTGCTTTACGGTCCTTGTCCCCCCCTCCAGGCCCGTTTGTACTCACACTACCTGGGCCTCGGAGAATGCTTCTTGCTGCCTATACGTCATCACGCCGTAACACGTCACACGCATTGATGACGTCATGGCGATGCGTGGCTTTGTTTCCAGATCTTTCCGTAGACCTCAGAGTTTTTGTGCGTCTTGTCGAATGTTTTTGAATCTTTTCATCGACCAAATCTGCAGTAAACACTCCACCTCCGCATCACACCAACGTGAACCTTTCACCGCCATTGTTTTAAATGTCCGCGCATGGTCCCTCCTTCTTTTTTCTATGTCCCAACAGGCGCACAGGAAATGACCTCAGAACCGCCATAGGCCTCGTGCTCGTACACGTGCGCACGCTCGTGCTCGTACACGTGCAAACGTGCTTTACTAAAGCCCACCTCTCCCAAACGGGCCGTGGACGGCAAGCGTGCCGCTCCTAGACGCGGTACGGTTGCACTCACACTGGTCAAAGGAACCAGACTTTAGCCGTGAAACAGACAAAGTTGGCGTCTGGAGAACAAAGTGTAGCTTTAGCCGCTAAAGAGCCAAATGTCTTTTCAGCCGATGATCAAATCAAAACTACAGGAGTGTGACTATTGCACTTATTTCAATCAGATGGCCAGAAACTTGACAACTAATGCGTATCTACTGGATTTGTACGCTTAACCTTTTGCTAACCCCTTAATAGGGTGATAGCATGTGGCGTTTAAATATCATCGACCTGTGGGAACGCGCCAAACAGGAACCAACAGAGGCACAGCTGTTGAGGAGGAAATGGAGCTGGATTGGTCACACATTAAGAAATGGTAAAAAGTCCATAACCGAACAGGCACTAACATGGAACCAACGAGGCAAACAGAGCAGAGGAAGACCCCAAAACACCGGAGAACAAGCTAAAGAACGAGGGCTGACGTGGAAACAGTTGCACGGCCCGAGACAGACGAGGGTGGAAAAGATTCATCAATGGCCTAAAAGGATTTGAGAGGCCTAAGTATGTGGTGTTTAAAGCTTGCTGCTCCTTAAGTGGTCAAAAGAAAACTAATAGGCCTACTTATGTGTTAACGTATCAACACGTCAATAAAAAAACATTCCTCCAGCACAGTTGTTGTTGTGTTCTGCAGACGACTCGCATGCTCACAGGTGATACTTCCACCATGATGTGACTGATCTTTGGTCGACCAAAGTATTCTTTTACACATTTTCCAAATGTTTGTGGTTGGTGTCATTAGTGATAAATGAATGCAAAATGTTCAACGCTCTGGATACATCAGGAGTTGGCATAGCAACCAGGCGAACGTGTCTTTTAAACAGTCTGAATGCGTCCTTTGCGTGATGGCCTAATGGTAAAACAGATGACCTCATCGTGCTCAAAGCCACAACAGTGAAGCTCAGCCCTGTCAGGGTTAAACGCAGCTGGTTCAGCTCAGACCGGGAGCTAACCGCTAACATCATGCGCTCGTGTGGAGACCAGGGAGAAAGAACACGGCTGTATTCTTTAATATTTACTGGTCAGCACACCTTTAAACGTCTATATGAGGGTCGGGGCTTGAGTTCACAGCTTTGAGTCATTTGCACAAGTTGGATTTCTCTACCAAATGTTGTGAGGCCTAGCTAACATGGTGGATGCATTTATTTCATCATAGAAAATTTACAAAGCCATTTAAAAAAGATATATTTTCATTTTTTAGGGGCTTTTTTTCTGATTTTATTCTGCTTAATGATGCTGTTGTGTGAGCTCAGAGATCAGGATGGTCTCAGAAGGCTAATGAGACATGGCTAGTGATGTTCAGGGGTATTTCCACCTTGCCAAGGCAATGCTGGGATGGATGCAATGTTCCTGTCGACACATGGAGTCTGTCCCTGAAATGTGCAGGGACCTTTCCTCACACGTGGTCATGTGGGAATGGGAGCAGGAAACCTGTACTGCCAGTTTTCCACCTCAACAGCAGAACGTTTTAGAGAAAATGCTGATTCTGTGTTGTGAATGCAAGCAGCAAAATTGCGGGGGATAAGAATCGTTGATTTTTGGGACAGAAAACACTAATTGTACAAATGCATATTAGTGGTGCAATGACACAGAGTAGAAATCAAATTAAAGCCAAGTTGTATTCTTTTCCTCCTGCTCCAGATATTGGATTTTTGTTTTGCCCGTATGTTCAACAGTACCCTCTTCAGTTGCAACATTCAGGAACGTTTCTTACAGACACTGCAGGGTGTGCGCACCATGGCACGACCAAGCCCCGCCCACAGCTTCCTTCCTGTTTGATCCAATCAGGAAGCTCGGTCAGCGTCAGTTCTCTGAGTGTCCACTAGGGGCAGGTTTCATAACAGAGCAGTTTCTCATTGAGCCCCATGTTAAACAGGCCGTTTACACAGCATCATTAAACCCGTTTAAGGACAAAATAACATTCTAGTCTGTGTGTTTAGATCATATCTCCATGACAACACTGAGGGGGAGGGGCTAGTTTTTATTTTATTGGAGGTTAAAGTTGATGAATAATTAGGGGCGTGGCCTCTTGAGTGACAGCTAGCGTCTGGCCCTCACTTCTCCTCGGAGGTAAACGTCAGCCACATGGACATACGCCCCTCCCCCCAACGTCACATACATGCCCTTTTTTGGTCAGAGGAAATGAGGCGGAGTCAAAGACAAGATGGAGACTCCTGTAGGCGAGGACGACTGGATCAAGTTGAGAGAACGAACCCAGACGGAGACGCTACGTCCACTTTTTATACAGTCTGTGGTCATGACACACCCCAAAACATCTTGACCGCCCCTCTGGTGTCTGACTGTTAGTTTGAGCACCAACTTTAAACATCAGTAACACAGGTGATCGTGTTCATTTAACCGTGGGAAGACATGGAAACATGTTTTGGTGATTAATATTCTGTTATTTGTGCAGCCCTACTAACGGGGCATGGAAGGGTATCCCACTAAGTGTGACACTAAAACACTTGGGTACTTCTTTAACAGCTAAGTGTGGCGTTACAGCAACGGTTAAAGGAGTTCTTAGACTGTTTTAAGAACAGCTGATGTGTGACCTGATAGAGGGTGTGTTAGACAAAACGTGGAAGTAAAAAAAGAGCGCAAGCGAAAGGAAACCAAGGGACAAAAACAGAACTCGGAGATCCAGACTTGGAAACATCAACAGCGAGCCACGCAGCGAGCTGTGTGCCGGGGTCATGACAGGGAGACGGTGAGCAGTAAGTGAAAGCAGATGAGAGCGAGCTAGTCACGCTGCAACGCCCTCATCTGACACTTCAGCGCGTCTCCCGTGCCAGGGAATGAGAGAATGTGTGTGTGTGGGAGTGAACGCAGGGATGAGCAGGGGAGTCAGTGGTGTGTTAAGAGGGATCTTTTCTCTTATCAGACACAAATGTGGGTTGTAAGTACGTTGTTTTCAGTTAAACATGTGTCGACGCTGATATTTACGCCAATGATCTTCCATCTTTAGTGCAAACAGAGACTTTGTTTGCATACTTTCTGTTAGAAATAACACCAAAGACCTCACACATCCGGCTCCAGAGATCCTCCTGATCCCCAGATGAGGGATTGGGAAACGAAACAACTGTGGATTTAGGGTCATTTCCAACATTTTCAAACCCGCCTTTGTCAAAAACGACTAATATTTCATTGAACCTGAGATTTTCTGCTCGTGCCAAGAGCTTAGGAGGCAAAACCTCAAACGTCTCAGACTCTCAGCCTCCCCTTCAAATACCTCCGTCCTTCTGTAACGGAAGATAGGGCTTGTAAACCTTGACTTCCACCTAATTATCACATGGTGTGCATCATGTAACCTAGCTACAGTTGTAATGTGTCTTGTATGAGTGTTAAGCCCAGCCATTACGGCTCCATTATCTGAGAGAATAAAAGTGGATGACACACGATATTTCCTCCAGTTAAAGATGGACTTTCTTAACTTTTTGTGCTCTGTTTGTTTCGCCCCCACCACAGCGACTTCCTGTTTGATCCAATCAGGAAGCTCCGTCAGCGTCAGTTCTCAGAGTGTCCACTAGGGGCAGGTTTCATAACAGAGCAGTTTCTCATTGAGCCCCATGTTAAACAGGCCGTTTACACAGCATCATTAAACCTGTTTAAGGACAAAAGAACATTCTAGTCTGTGTGTTTAGATCAGATCTCCATGGCAACACTGAGGGGGAGGGGCTAGTTTTTATTTGATTGGAGGTTAAAGTTTATGAATAGTTAGGGGCATGGCCTCTTGAGTGACAGCTAGCCTCTGGCCCTCACTTCTCCTCGGAGGTAAACGTCAGCCAGATGGACGTACGCCCCTCCCCCCAACGTCACATACATGCCCTTTTTTGGTCAGAGGAAATGAGGCTGAGTCAAAGTCTGACAAGATGGAGACTCCCGTAGGCGAGGGTTGAAGCTGCAGGTTTTGATTTACTACTGTTGGCATTTATTTTGTCCTTTAAGCCAAAGTGATAAGAGATATTATGGGATGTTGGTGCAATCTAGGGCCTTGGCTTCTCGCTGCCTATACTTCATCACGCCGTAACACGTCACATGCATTGATGACGTCATGGCGATGCATGGCTTTGTTTCCAGATCTTTTTCCGTAGACCTCGGAGTTTTTGTGCGTCTTGTCGACTGTTTTTGAATCTTTTCATCGACCAAATCTGCAGTAAACACTCCACCTCCGCATCACACCAACGTGAACCTTTCACCGCCATTGTTTGAAATGTCGGCGCATGGTCCCTCCTTCTTTTCTCTACGTCCCAACAGGCGCACAGGAAATGACCTCAGAACCGCCGTAGGCCTCGTGCTCGTACACGTGCGCACGCTCGTGCTCGTACACGTGCAAACGTGCTTTACTAAAGCCCACCTCTCCCAAACGGGCCGTGACCAGCAAGACAAGGCAAGTGTGCCGCTCCTAGACGCGGTACGGTTGCACTCACACTGGTCAAAGGAACCAGACTTTAGCCGTGAAACGTGCTTGGACACGGTACGGATGGACAGTGTGAGTGCGCCCTTCATGTACAATAACAGTCTGTAAAGCCCAGCCATTGCAGGATGTTGTGGTAAAACATCCTCCAAACGCAGAATGAGCGTGACTCTCCCGGTCCTTTTGATCCTTTGGAGCAGAATCTGATTATCAGACAGACGACGGCTTCTTCCTCTTTCAGCAGCTGATTTCAAGAAGCATGTTTTGGATCCACTCTGCCAGTTCGGCTTAACCGAGTTTGTCCTGGTTGGAAACAAGTCTGTGTCTTGCATGCAACAAATAGAGCTGTCTTTCCTCAGAGTGTGTGGATTATGGAGTTTACATTTTCCCTGACAATCACTCTTATCTGTCATCAGCAGTAAATCAAGCTTAGGGTTGAAGCTCTTGTGTTTGTTGGCGCAGCCGAATGGCGAGATACCACGGTGTGTAACGGAAGGTCCACATCTGGTCTCAAGCCTTTTGGATGACATCGAGGGGATACGGGCCCAGTGTCAAGAGAGCTTTCACTGATTCCCACATGCTAGAGCTACAAGTGTTGGACAGACAGCGGTACGGCAGAGGGTTGCTGAACTGCAGAGAGTCACAGAGGGAGGAATGTTTGAAACAAATGGAGTGTGATTGATGGCCGAGGAGGAGCCAGAAGTGTTTGGAAGTGGTTGTGGTGGTGGTGGTGGGTTGAAGAGAGTGTGATTGTTTGTGTTTAGTCACAGTAACCATAGCGTCCAGTGTCCAGCAATCATGGATGCAGTCTCTAAAACGGGGACTGGATTGTGGGCGGGGTAATCGGGCTATAAATCGCTCCAGAGTTTAAGTCGCACCAGCTAAAAAATGCTTAAAGAAGAAGAAACAGAAACATTTATAAGTCTCATTTTTGGGGGAAATGTATTTTATAAAATCAGAGACCAAGAACAGACATTTCATTAAAGGAGAAAGTGATTTATATTCATCGCCTTGGCAACGACCTGGACGTGGAGACGTAACTGCACCGGTGACGAGCTTCTCCCAGCAGCACAGAGGTCATCGAGCTTTTAGCCTTTAGCGATTAGCCGTTGTTTTTTTTTTTTGCTTCAGTGCAACGACCTGGGCGTGGAGACGTAACTGCACCGGTGACAAGCCTCTCCCTGCAGCTCGTTGTTCAAGCACCAGTTTGTGAACTTGTTCTTCTGCTGCGGTCATCGAGCTTTTAGCCACGATTAGCTGTTTCTGTTTTCTTCTGTGCAGTTTGAGAATCCTCCTCTTTTCTCCCTCGTAAGTTTCTCTCTCACTCCAAACTTTCTCTCTGCTGCTCCATCACCGTCCATCCAGCTGCAGATTACATACATGCAGCTTTCTCAGTCGTCTTTATGAGGTGGTGTTTAAATTTTAAATGTTCAGTGATACAGGAGTAACAGGAGGAGCAGACACTGGCACACAAGCCCAGAGCGCCCTCTCACAGCAGTCAGTGTGAAAATAACCAACATGTGAAACTATATATTTTTTTATACATAGGTCGCAGGAGCAGACAAACCGTAAAAAAAATGATGGACTTAAAATCACTTGTAGTTACATTGTCAAGAATAACTTTATTACATTTTGACCATAGCCTTCATCTTTAAAATATGGATTGAATATGGATTATTTTAAAATTATGAAGAACAAATTCATGGTTCCTACCCTCACCTGTGGTCATGAAAGCTGGGTCAGGACCCAAAGAACCAGGTCCAGGTCCAAGCGTCTGAAATGTGTTTCCTCAGGAGGGGGTCTGGAGTCTCCCTTAGAGAGAGGGGGAGAAGTTCAGCATCCGTGAGGAACTCGGAGTAGAGCCGCTGCTCCTTTGTGTTGAAAAGAGCCAGTTGAGGTGGTTCAGGATCATCTGGTAAGGATGAACCCTGGGCGCCTCCCTAGGGAGGTGTTCCAGGCACGTCCAGCTGGGAGGAGGCCTCGGGGAAGACCCAGGACCAGGTGGAGAGATTAGATCTCCACACTGGCCTGGGAACGCCTCAGGATCCCCCAGTTAGAGCTGGTTAATGTGGCCCGGGAAAGGGAAGTTTGGGGTCCCCTGCTGGAGCTGCTGCCTCTGAGACTCGACCCCGGGTAAGAGGCTGAAGATGAGAAGAGAGATGCACTGGATCATCTCTTATGAGAGTAATGTGTAGTGAATGTAATCAAAGCACAAACCAGGCGCGTTCATTTCCCAAACAACCATAAAACCTGTCGTTGTGCAGAAGCACAGCAGGGACGTCAAACGCACGGCTGGCATCAGAAGAACACGTCCAGGTTAAATAAACACACGCGTTCCAATATCACTGTGGAAACTTTCCAGAGGTCATGAGCAAACATGCAGTTCATCTTTCCGTGTTTAAATGTTTCGATCGACACGTCTCCAAGTCAAGCCCGTCCTGAGGGCAGCTGCTGCAACACTCTGAATCATCTAATAAAGGTCATTCTGTGTTCTTATGTGTTCATTTACAGGCATTTTATCAGAATGGGATCTTTATGGTGACCCTAAAAAGCAACGTTAGCACCTTCCGCACCTATAACTCAATAATAAAAATACCCTTTTAGGAAAACATGCGTGGGATTCTGACTGTGGCAGACGTTTGAGAGGGGGGTCTTCCCACAGTCTGAGCAGACAGGTGACTGACCCCGCCAGAGAAAACAGCTGGAGGATTACTAAGGAAATTCCAGCTACGCACAACACAGCAGGGGTTAGCCAGTGTGTGCGCGTGTGTGTGTGTGTGCATACTTGCTTTTTACTCATGCGTGATTGTTGTTGTTTCAGCCCTGACCGGTGAGGAACCAGGGGAATCAAACTGTGACTCTGAAACACATCGTTTTCCTCTGAGTTATTCCCCGCACCGTTCATGACATGATTAAACCTTCGAGCACATCAGAACACACTACGCCACGTGAGGTAAAAAATGAGCTGAAAACATTTTTTAAATGTCCGACCCTGAGGGTGGGTTGGATGGTATGCGTGCTCCCTCAGCGCCTGAATTATGCAGCACGTTTGAGGTCAGAGCCGTGCAATGTAAACCATGTGGTGGTGTTGTTTTACAGGGCCAGATCCTATATGAGCGTTCACAATGTGCGAGGCAACCAAAGGGTAAAACCTCTAAACTGGATGGAGTTATACTGTGACTGTTACATAACTGTGGGCTCTCAGTCGGCGGGGGCTTTGGCACATTTACAACACGCTGTCTATTGTTGTGAAAACCCTCCTGTGGTACATTCCCATTGGCCAAGGCCTCATACTGGACGTCAACACTGCAGAAAATGATATTGGATCAGGAACACTGAGACTGGTTTTCCACATGTTTTCAATTCTGGGAGGTTAAATCGTGAATAACTCGGAAGATTCTGAGGGCGCACTCACACTGTCCTTCCGCACCGCAACAAAACAGTTTTTTCGGGTCAAGCCTAGTTCCTTTGACCAGTGTAAGTGCACCCGCTCCGCGCGTAACTGCGGCCAGCTGGTCGTCCACGGCCCGTTTGGGAGAGGTGGGCTTTAGTAAAGCACGTTTGCACGTGTACGAGCACGAGCGTGCGCACGTGTACGAGCACGAGGCCTACGGTGGTTCTGAGGTCATTTCCTGTGCGCCTGTTGGGACGTAGAAAAAAGGAGGAGGGACCATGCACGGACATTTAAAACAATGGTGGTGAAAGGTTCACGTTGGTGTGATGCGGAGGTGGAGTGTTTACTGCAGATTTGGTCGATGAAAAGATTCAAAAACAGTCGACAAGACGCACAAAAACTCTGAGGTCTACGGAAAGATCTGGAAACAAAGCCACGCATCGCCATGACGTCATCAATGCGTGTGACGTGTTACGGCGTGATGACGTATAGGCAGCAAGAAGCATTCGCCGAGGCCCAGGTAGTGTGAGTACAAACGGGCCTGGAGGGGGGGACAAGGACCCTAAAGCACGGGGCACGGGACGGAGGCACAGTGGGAGGGCGCCCTGAGTTTCACTATTAGTGAATCGGATTAATTTGGTGTTCAGGTCGTCCGGGGAAACAGAAAACAAAACACGGGGCTGGAAATTGAAAAATTAGGAGAGGACTGAGTAGAATTTCAAGTGGGTGATTAAGAGCAGAATAATAAAGCTTCTGACTTTCTTTTTCCTTTCTCTCTCTTCTCCAGATCTCATGACAGAGCTACGGCACCGACCACAGCTGCTGCGGATGTCACGCAAGTACCGAATGTTCAGTACTTAGAAATCCAATTCATCATTCCCAAAAAACACAGGAAAAACTAGACACACTCACTCACATAAAACTCACTTATTACACTATTTTTAGTCATCATATTGCCGTCAGGACCATAGTCACATGCACGCAGTGACCTGACTTTTGGCCACGCTCCAGTCGAGGGCGTATGAGGGTTAAGTTGTTTACATGAACTTTCGACATCACGCACTTGAACGTCGCTGCCTTAAATAAACCAGTTAGCAAAATATTCCTGTGCTTCTTCACGCTGTTCTGATCAGGTCATGAGTTCAGCGTTTGTGGCTTAAGACAAAACTGTTTCAGTCTCCATCTCCATGCAGGTAAACGTCACCACCTTCATACACGTAAAGACAAGGGAAATAGCTTTCTTCAACCTTTTACAACAGATGGTTAAGGTTAGGCATTGATCTTGAGTGGTTAACGTTAGATGGTTTTGGTTAGGCGTTGATCTTGAGTGGTTTAGGTTAGATGGTTAAGGTTAGGCATTGGTCTTGAATGGTTAAGGTTAGATGGTTAAGGTTAGGCGTTGATCTTGAGTGGTTAAGGTTAGATGGTTAAGGTTAGGCATTGATCTTGAGTGGTTAAGGTTAGATGGTTAAGGTTAGGCATTGGTCTTGAATGGTTAAGGTTAGATGGTTAAAGGTTAGGCTTGGTCTTGAGTGGTTAAGGTTAGATGGTTAAGGTTTGGCATTGGTCTTGAATGGTTAAGGTTAGATGGTTAAAGGTTAGGCATTGATCTTGAGTGGTTAAGGTTAGATGGTTAAAGGTTAGGCATTGATCTTGAGTGGTTAAGGTTAGATGGTTAAGGTTAGATGGTTAAAGTTAGGCATTGATCTTGAGTGGTTAACATTAGTTTAGGTCATCTGGGAATTAGTCTCACAAAGGTTTTTGCAGTTTTTGCATTGGTTACCTTGTAGACCTGATCCCAAAATTGCCATAAATCCATGTGCTAAGCTAACAACCAAATAAGCTATCATACATAAACAGGAACACAGCTGATAGTAAATATGGTGAGGAAAGACTGTGTGAGAATTTAAATTTACTCAACAACCAAAGAGAAAAGTCTGCTTACACAAGTTAAGATTGTGGGAAAGAGCCAAACAAAAATCATCTTGGGCGACGCTCAGCCACTTACGTACATAGCGTGGATGGCAGGAAAGAGGAAGATGCCAGCTGTAATTTGCAGCCAATGGCCCAACTGTCTCTATCCGGGGAGTCAGACGTCTATTTCGTCTGACAAAATATGTTCGACAACAACCTTTTCTATGACTAAGACGAGACAATGACGAGACAGCGGTCTTTAACATTAATTGTGATGATTATAAACAAGCAGTCGTTGACGGACAGGGAAAGTGTCTGTGGTTACTCCAGGTAATAACAGCAGGACAGCTGATAGTCTGTTATCTGAACTGCTGAACAGGTGAAGGAAGACAACCTTTGACCGACGTCACCTTTGTTGTTTTTATCAGATAATAATAAGATAAAAGACAAAATCTTATCTGAAATCAAATCATCTCATCTCATCTCATCTTCAGCCTCTGATCCTGGATCGGGTCGCGGGGGCAGCAGCTTTAGCAGGGGACCCCAAACTTCCCTTTCCCGGGCCACATTAACCAGCTCTAACTGGGGGATCCTGAGGCGTTCCCAGGCCAGTGTGGAGATCTAATCTCTCCACCTAGTCCTGGGTCTTCCCCGAGGCCTCCTCCCAGCTGGACGTGCCTGGAACACCTCCCTAGGGAGGCGCCCAGGGTTCATCCTTACCAGATGATCCTGAACCACCTCAACTGGCTCCTTTCAACACAAAGGAGCAGCGGCTCTACTCCGAGTTCCTCACGGATGCTGAACTTCTCCCCCTATCTCTAAGGGAGACTCCAGCCCCCCTCCTGAGAAAACCCATTTCGGCCGCTTGTACTCGCGACCTCATTCTTTCGGTCATGATCCAACTTTCATGACCATAGGTGACACAACGGTGCGGTAGAGCGACTGCAACACCGCCCCCGCTGCTCCGATTCTCCGGCCAAACTCACGCTCCATCGTCCCCTCACTCGTGAACATGATCCCGAGGTACTTGAACTCCTTCACTTGGGGTAAGGACTCATTCCCTACCTGGAGTAAGTCAATCAAATCAAATCAAATCAGTTCGACTAAAATGACAGAACTGGACTAAAACATTTGGTTTTCGTCGACTGAAACCGTGAAGAATGAATAATAATAATAATAATATAGCTGTCAAAACACGGAGCAACAGGCACATTTTGATCATTCTCTGCACCAATTAAACTAAAACCCAAAACACTTATTTACTAAATAAACTTATTTCCAAGCCAAGACATGATTAAGGACGGCTCATGCTTCTGACATGTAGCTTTAAAAAAAGATGTTTTAATAACTTTTAAATTTGGTCCCCTGACATTTGTGGATGTTTACCCTGGGAACGAGTCCAGCTTTGACTTTGTTCTCGTCCAAAGAGCGAGCAGGGTCCTTTCCAGATCTGTGGTGTTCGGGGAAGTTTTATAAGAAGACTAAATGTGCCAGTGAGCCGAACCCTGCACTTTGGAAAGTGTTTTTCTGAGTAGACTAAATCAGACCGACACGTTCTGCTGATGGTTCCACGAAGCAACTTCAGAGTGAGACTTCTTGCTTTACATTGATGAGTCTTTCCTGGTTTGCCTTGTTGTAAATGCATGATGGAGTACTTACACCCCCCCCCCCCCCCCCCCGTCCTGCTGCTGTAGTTCGAGTCTGTCGGGGGATCGTCCTGTTCCTGGTCCTCTGAGCTTCTCTCCTCTCTGTCTGTATCATTCATGTCTCATCAGTGCATCTTACTAATTCAACTTCTTCCCCGGAGTTGTTTGTTCTTTGTCGTCTCTCAGGTCTCTGCTGATCGTGGTGGTGCCTGCTGCAGTGGTCCTGTGTGCAGGTCTCTGCTGATGGTGGTGGTGCCTGCTGCAGTGGTCCTGTGTGTGCAGGTCTCTGCTGATGGTGGTGGTGCCTGCTGCCGTGGTCCTGTGTGCATGTCTCTGCTGATGGTGGTGGTGCCTGCTGCCGTGGTCCTGTGTGCAGGTCTCTGCTGATGGTGGTGGTGCCTGCTGCCGTGGTCCTGTGTGCAAGTCTCTGCTGATCGTGGTGGTGCCTGCTGCAGTGGTCCTGTGTGCAGGTCTCTGCTGATGGTGGTGGTGCCTGCTGCCGTGGTCCTGTGTGTAGGTCTCTGCTGATGGTGGTGGTGCCTGCTGCCGTGGTCCTGTGTGTAGGTCTCTGCTGATCGTGGTGGTGCCTGCTGCCGTGGTCCTGTGTGCAGGTCTCTGCTGATGGTGGTGGTGCCTGCTGAAGTGGTCCTGTGTGTAGGTCTCTGCTGATGGTGGTGGTGCCTGCTGCCATGGTCCTGTGTGCAGGTCTCTGCTGATGGTGGTGGTGCCTGCTGCTGTGGTCCTGTGTGCAGGTCTCTGCTGATGGTGGTGGTGCCTGCTGCCGTGGTCCTGTGTGTGCAGGTCTCTGCTGATGGTGGTGGTGCCTGCTGCCGTGGTCCTGTGTGCAGGTCTCTGCTGATGGTGGTGGTGCCTGCTGCCGTGGTCCTGTGTGCAGGTCTCTGCTGATGGTGGTGGTGCCTGCTGCCGTGGTCCTGTGTGCAGGTCTCTGCTGATGGTGGTGGTGCCTGCTGCCGTGGTCCTGTGTGTAGGTCTCTGCTGATGGTGGTGGTGCCTGCTGCCGTGGTCCTGTGTGTAGGTCTCTGCTGATGGTGGTGGTGCCTGCTGCTGTGGTCCTGTGTGTAGGTCTCTGCTGATGGTGGTGGTGCCTGCTGCCGTGGTCCTGTGTGCAGGTCTCTACTGATGGTGGTGGTGCCTGCTGCCGTGGTCCTGTGTGTAGGTCTCTGCTGATGGTGGTGGTGCCTGCTGCAGTGGTCCTGTGTGTAGGTCTCTGCTGATGGTGGTGGTGCCTGCTGCCGTGGTCCTGTGTGTGCAGGTCTCTGCTGATGGTGGTGGTGCCTGTGCCTGTGTCATAGAGTGCGGTCTTTACCTACTCTGTAAAGTGTCCTGAGATAACTTTGGATCTATGGGGGTTCAGCAACACTGGCCTCTGGCTGCAGGAAGAACTAAATCACCTCTCCAGCACAGGAGAACATCTAAACATGGAACAGAATACAGCTGGCACTGCAACGAGCTGCTGCTGTATACGATTTATGACTTGGCGTATGAGTGGTGTATGTTATTATGATATCGTTGCCAGAGCAATTCCACGACCTTCACAGTGACACAAACAACACTGTTGCCAAAGGGGATGTGTGGACAAAGACACACTTTCCTCTCAAATCCTCAGCTAATAAAAATCCAAGTACTGGATCTTTGTGTGAGAATCGGACCCCCTTATCGGGGCGGCGCATGTCCCGAGGCCTTGACTACGTTGACTAACAAGCACTGAAAAATTATTGTCACTTTTTGTTTAACAAGAGCTGGCACACGCATCCGGGTAGAGGCTCAGGGCCACTGAGGAGAGCCAATGGCGGACAAGGTGGAGCCTCAGCGGCTAAAAATATTCAAGAGGTCGCACTCTTGAAGTTTCAATGGCTTCGCTCGACAGGCCAAAGAAATACAAAGAACATTGAGTGATGAAATATTTACCGTGGAAAGCCGGAAGTGCTTTCCACTGTAACCCATGGAACTGTATGGTAAAGGGGAATTAACAAGGGGTGGCGATTGTTCCAGCTCTGATTAGTGGGACAATACTGGAAGTCGTGAGTTAGACTTTTGTCCTCTTAACTGTGTGTCTGCAAGCATATCACACACACACACACACCAAACTCACACACACACACACACACACACACACACACACACGCGTTTCACTCGCATGCCTCATGCAACAGATACACTATCATCTGACCACACATCCCTATGTTTTAATTAACCAAAGGAAAAAAGCAATATAATTCAGTATCAGTTGTCAGTATGTGTGAAGTGTCTGTGTGTGTGAGCGTGTAAGTGTATGTGTGTGGAAACAATATGGAAACAAATAATAATGATGTCAGTCAGGCCAGGAGAGAGCGAGAGGATCCTGCAGGTGTGCTTTATAGCCATCTGAGCCCGGCCTGCTCAGGTGTGCTGCATCTGTGATGGCATAGCTCCTCCCACCAACCTCCTGAAACAAAGCAGACAAACAGCCAACAAGAGGGCGGAGCAGGACCAACCCCAGGGTCATCACACCGCTGACAAGGAGACGCGTTTTCCTGTGACCGCACACGTAACCACAGTTGTTGCAGAGTTTTTTGTCCAGCGTGACCTTTTGGGAAAAGTCCGGTTTCAGCCGTCATGCGTGGACAGGAAAATCGAGGAAAACCACAATTTCTTGCGGACATTGTTTGACGTCACACTGTGCGACGGTAAAAAGTCGGTTGTATCCATGGAGACGTGTGGAGCGCTCTAGACATGACTATCTGATGGAGTTGGTTTTTGGGGTTTCATGTGGACCGAGGGGGAGAAGTTCAGCATCCGTGAGGAACTCGGAGTAGAGCCGCTGCTCCTTTGCGTTGAAAGGAGCCAGTTGAGGTGGTTCAGGATCATCTGGTAAGGATGAACCCTGGGCGCCTCCCTAGGGAGGTGTTCCAGGCACGTCCAGCTGGGAGGAGGCCTCGGGGAAGACCCAGGACCAGGTGGAGAGATTAGATCTCCACACTGGCCTGGGAACGCCTCAGGATCCCCCAGTTAGAGCTGGTTAATGTGGCCCGGGAAAGGGAAGTTCGGGGTCCCCTGCTGGAGCTGCTGCCCCTGAGACCTGACCCCGGATAAGAGGCTGAAGATGAGATGAGATGTGGACGGAGATGTTTTTTACCCGGGGTCCGTTACAGTTCAGTTTCAAAAATACCCGTGTTCGTGAGGACCAGGCCTTCATCTGACTCGATGACACTGAGCTGAACTGTCCCATGCTCGCTGCCAGTAGACTGGTTTCCCAGTCCCAAAAGAAGATACCCACAAATACTTTAGCATTTAACTTTCTTGATTCGAAGGTCAACAGAATCCCTTGTGGCAAAATGAACTTGTTCTCTTACATGTGGAGTGGGAAATGAATCATTAGCTGACAAAGTAACGGCCCAGCACTTGAGAAGATGACCTTTTTCTGTGGGAAGGATTTTCGTGCGTCCCGAGCGATTCCTGATGACGCTAACGACGTCCAATCATCTGCACCCTTCACTTGACTCACCCTAACTTAGTCCTCACACTCCCTCCACCGTCAGACTAAACCAGCAGTCACTGACACACGAGTGGTGGTCCGGGCCAGACAGAAGCAGCGGGTCACAGATGACGCCAAAGGCTGCCAGTAACTAACTCACACAGGGGACTTTCTCCCCTCACGTTGCTTTGTTTCTACTTGTTTCCACTGCTATCGTAAGGAGGGAGCCAACATGGCTGCCAACTCAAATACTACTCACTGTACAACGCATTAGAGTTCGCAGAACACAACGCACATGGAAATTTCTGTGACCCACAAACTGAAAACTCAACGTTGATGATGCCAGCAGATCAAAATATTATGTTTGAGTAGGTTTATGCCTAATACAGGGTGCGTACACCCATTCAAAGGTCACATTCAAGCACTTTCAAGCACTTTTAAGCACTTTTAAGCACTTTTAAGGTCCATTTTCAAGCTTTTCCAGGACCTCAGGGGTGTAACAAATTACATAATTCTACAAATACATATTGAAAATGACTATTTCACCTTTTTCTATCCCATTAAAATAGATGGTATTATTGTATAAACAACTAAAATGGTGTTTTGTAATAGATAGATATACTTTATTGGTCCCAAGCTGGGAAATTGCAGTGAAGCAGCAGCTTTACACACAGACACATCAACACAGCAATACAAAATGCAACATTAAAAGATAAAAATTGTATAAATAAGCAGTCTAATTGTAGTACTAAGTAATCATACAATGATATAAGGTGCAGTGAATAGATTATGTAAAAAAAATACCATTAAAATATAATATTATTCTATTTTAAAGCTATTTGTTGTGAAAGAAATGCAATAAAGATACAATATCAAGCATTTTCAAGCACTTTTCAAACCTTAAAAACACAACATATTATTTTTTAAGGATTTCAAGCACCCGTATGGACCCTGATAGTAAGACAAAGGCTACCCCAGAGAATAAGGACCACGGTCAGGACAAAGAAAGAGATTTCCAGAACAGATTCCCAATATGAAGAGAAAACAGTTGGACCAGTTTGAGACGAAGACGAAGGCTGATATTCTGAGGAAAACGGCGTAATATTAGAAGAAAAAGTGTTACCTAATAAAAGGTTCAAGAACAAAGTCCCATTGGTTAAGCTCGGATAAAGCTAATTGGATTCCTGCGTGTTTTAGCCGGAAGGGTGGCGCCCTAGAGCCCTCTATGGAGCAGTCGCCACTGTAACTGTAATGCACGTCTTCCCCAACCCTGATGAAGAGCGGCACGCGGCCGAGGCGCCGCCGTGGCACTCCGTAGATCGGTTGCCTTCCACATCATTTCCATGTCATGAAGCCCACTGAGCTTCAATCCTTTTCAGATGGGCTCAGCTGTCTGGAGGAACTACGTGGTCTCATGGGAGGGCGTATGAATAGCACGCCACTTTTCATGACTTTCATGACTTTTCGCGTGCATGTCTACGCATATTAAGCTTTTCACGTGTCATTTAACGCCCGTCATTTCAGCCATCCTTCACATGAAATATTGATTTAAAAAATACCCTCTGACAGAAAGCTCCACCACTTCGTATTTCTCTGCAAGGTGGCGGAGAAATACGAACACGTGGGTTTTCCCTCAATGACATTTGTGCGTCAAATGACAACGCCATGAGCTTGAGTTTGGCCGGAGAATCGGAGCAGCGGGAGCGGTGCTGCAGTCGCTCTACCGCACCATTGTGACGAAAAGAGAGCTGAGGAAGGCAAAGCTCTGGATCTACCGCTCAGTCCTGGTTCCTACCCTCACCTGTGGTCCTGAAAGCTGGGTCAGGACCCAAAGAACCAGGTCCAGGTCCAAGCGTCTGAAATGTGTTTCCTCAGGAGGGGGGCTGGAGTCTCCCTTAGAGAGAGGGGGAGAAGTTCAGCATCCGTGAGGAACTCGGAGTAGAGCCGCTGCTCCTTTGCGTTGAAAGGAGCCAGTTGAGGTGGTTCAGGATCATCTGGTAAGGATGAACCCTGGGCGCCTCCCTAGGGAGGTGTTTCAGGCACGTCCAGCTGGTAGGAGGCCTCGGGGAAGACCCAGGACCAGGTGGAGAGATTAGATCTCCACACTGGCCTGGGAACGCCTCAGGATCCCCCAGTTAGAGCTGGTTAATGTGGCCCGGGAAAGGGAAGTTTGGGGTCCCCTGCTGGAGCTGCTGCGCCCGAGACCCGACCCCGGATCAGAGGCTGAAGATGAGATGAGATGAGTATGTTCGTTAAATATGATATAAACGCATTATTATGACTGCATCTGTGCGTGTCATGCTGCAGATACAGTTAAATTTACTGGACGTTTTTTGGAGCAACACTGAAGGAAATTGCGCGTTGATATCATGACAAGCATTTCCATAAAAACCATGAGCTTTACTGCATGACTCTCATATCACGACGTCAAGACACGTCAGTATCGTTCCTAAAATGTCATGGAAACCACAAACATCTCCAAAATGTTCATCAGAATCAGATTTAGCAAAATCAATTGTGACATTGGAACAAAAGAGTCACCAAAGTTTCTGTCATGACAGGATCAAATCGGACTCATGCCGATTTAAAATACACTTTTAATTTCAGTTAAAACATTAAAAAAAACTTTGTGCAGCCTAAAAACTGACAACCAACTCCAGTGCTGTCTCGTGCGACAATAAAGAAACACTTAATTCTTTATTTTTTCACACTAGTTGGACTACTCCTGAACATTTCCATGTACTTGGGCAGCTAAGTGTAACACAGTGTTGTTGCTTTATGTCAGTGTCTCGCTTTGCTTGAAAAGTTTTTCCAGAGAATGGCGTTGTAATTAAATCTGCGATCAAACCGTGATCTTCGCCTCCTTCAGCCGAGGTGGGTTGAAAAAACTATAACAACTTGTCCCGCTACACAAATTAGAAACGTCCTTATTTCCCGTTTATCACATTGACATTTGTGCTCCGGTCTGCTCTGCATAGCTCCGCCTCCAAGGTATCCAATCAAAAGACGTGCACGTGATGACGCTGTAGGCCTGTGAACCCAACTTGACGCTGATTGGTTAATGCCACAGGTCCGTTATCATTGACTTTAAGGGCGCCCTCCCACTGTCCTTCCGCACCGTGCCCCGTGCTTTAGGGTCCTTGTCCCACCCTCCAGGCCCGTTTGTACTCACACTACCTGGGCCTCGGAGAATGCTTCTTGCTGCCTATACGTCATCACGCCGTAACACGTCACACGCATTGATGACGTCATGGCGATGCGTGGCTTTGTTTCCAGATCTTTCCGTAGACCTCGGAGTTTTTGTGCGTCTTGTCGACTGTTTTTGAATCTTTTCATCGACCAAATCTGCAGTAAACACTCCACCTCCGCATCACACCAACGTGAACCTTTCACCGCCATTGTTTGAAATGTCCGCGCATGGTCCCTCCTTCTTTTTTCTACGTCCCAACAGGCGCACAGGAAATGACCTCAGAACCGCCGTAGGCCTCGTGCTCGTACACGTGCGCACGCTCGTGCTCGTACACGTGCAAACGTGCTTTACTAAAGCCCACCTCTCCCAAGCGGGCCATGGACGGCCTGCTGACAGCTGTTATGCGCGGAACGGGTGCACTCACACTGCTTAAACGTACTAGGCTTTAGCTGAAAAACTGGTTTTGGCCCGGGACAGAAGGACAGTGTGAGTGCGCCCTAAGCTGCCATGCGCCTGCACTCTTGCTTCTGCAGGCATAAGGGCAGATTTGGGACCCTGGCAACACATGATGCTAAATGATGATTGGATAAAAACTCTAACATAAACGCCCCCCCACCCCCCAGACCTCGACCCGGGGCTGGAAGCAGAGCAACCAACTTAGGAAAGCTATGAAATGAAGAGTATAGACTACGGGGAACAATTCAATACATATCTGTGGAAAGAATATATATTAAAAAAACATATTCCTGATTATGTTTAGGCCAGCAGAGAAGGCCTCGCTGGCCTTGAGGGTCCACCACTGCTTTACGTTATCTTCTCTTATGCCTTTATTAGACAGCAGACAGAAGGGACACGAAATGATGATGATATTCAGTTCTTTGTGTTTTGGAGTTGAAAACGAGCTCAGTTGATGCATAAAATCCATATTTAGTATTTTGAATTCAGTGATGAGCATCACTTTGGAGGAACAGAGCAGCGGACCTCTTCACTCAGCCATGCGTCACACACTGTTGCTGGACTACAGTCATCTCACAGGCCGCCCCTTGCGTCACGGAGGAATTTGCGGTTGCATAATAATCATGTCTGACTGCATCACAGACGTTTATTCATCGTTTCCAAAAATGACTCAACACAGAATATCATAATCAATCCTAATGTTCAAAGCAAGCCCCCACCACAGCTTCCTTCCTGTTTGATCCAATCAGGAAGCTCCGTCAGCGTCAGTTCTCTGAGTGTCCACTAGGGGCAGGTTTCATAACAGAGCAGTTTCTCATTGAGCCCCATGTTAAACAGGCCGTTTACACAGCATCATTAAACCTGTTTAAGGACAAAAGAACATTCTAGTCTGTGTGTTTAGCTCAGATCTCCATGACAACACTGTGGGGGAGGGGCTAGTTTTTATTTTATTGGAGGTTAAAGTTTATAAATAATTAGGGGCGTGGCCTCTTGAGTGACAGCTAGCCTCTGGCCCTCACTTCTCCTCGGAGCCAGATGGACGTACGCCCCTCCCCCCAACGTCACATACATGCCCTTTTTTGGTCAGAGGAAATTAGGCGGAGTCAAAGTCTGACAAGATGGAGACTCCGGTAGCTCAGATCCAGCTTATAAACACGTTTGCACGAGTCTGTTCCCAGCGACGGACATTTAGAAAGATGCTGCTGAGCGGTTTGCGTGGTGTGTGATGCGGAGGTGGAGTGTGTACTGCAGATCTGGACAGAGGAAAAAACTACATAATGCAAAACTAAATCTCTGAGGGGTGATGACGTATAAGCAATACGCATCATTTCAAGTAATGTGAGTACAAAAGGGCCTGGGCCGCGGGAGGGGGGCGGGGCATGTACCCTAAAGCAGTGGTTCCCAACCTTTCTCTTAAGGGACCCATATTTTTACCATAGTAAACTTTGGTGACCCCCCCCCCCCGCCCCATGAAAATAAAAATAAAATAAGGAACATCATAACTTCTTTGACATGAAACACTTTATATTTCAGTTATTTAATAACAGCATGGGACAACGAGGAGAACCTGTGTTTGATTACAACATATTTCTTCAGAACTTGTTCTTTAAAAAAACCTTTTTCTTTAACATATTTAAATGTGTTTCCTGCTTAAATGGATTTGGAAAACAGCTTCAGAACTTGTACTTTTAAAAGCAGCAGGAAACATTTCATTCATCTTCAACCGCTTATCCCGGGGTCGGGGTCGCGGGGGGGCTGGAGCCGATCCCAGCAGACATCGGGCGCGAGGCGGGGTCCACCCTGGACAGGACGCCAGTCTATCACAGGGCACATAGAGACGTACAGAGACAGACAACCATTCACACCTACGGGTGATTTAGAGTCATCAATGAACCGAACACCTGCACGTCTTTGGACTGTGGGAGGAAACCGGAGAACCCGGAGAAAACCCACGCAGACACGGGGAGAACATGCAAACTCCGCACAGAAAGGCCGAGGTCGGGATGCGAACCTGTGACCTTCTTGCTGTGAAGCGACATTGCTAACCACTACACCACCGTGTTGAAATATAATAAGGAAAATGAATTATTATAAAATTAAAAATATACATTCTGCTCTAATTGTATCCATTGCTTCTATGAAGCCAAACTCAATCTAACTTTCTCGGTAGCCGCTCTTTTTCTTTTTGACATTGTCCGCAGTCTCCTCTTCCCCACGCTTCGCCATCTCTCCCTTAGCTCCGCCTACGACTGCTGCACGTGAGGCGTTCAAGTCCCACACGCTCTGTTCCTCGTGAAATAGGCCTATAACTTATTCATTTATCTAAAATTTGAAATACACGAATAAATGTTTAATGTGGCTCTTGGATTTAGTTGATTTTGTCACATATATGAATTAAATGCTTAGCCTACTTATTTATTTAACATTTTAATTACATTAAAAATATTAAACCCCTTAAAATCAAGAGGGCTTCACGACCCCCCCTGGATCTTTGACGGGCCCCCTTGGGGGGTCGGGCCCCCCAGGTTGGGAACCACTGCCCTAAAGCACGGGGCACGGGACGGACGCACAGTGGGACGGCACCCTGAAGCTGTGTTTCTGCTGGCTCAACGTATTTGTCAGTTTTCCATTACAAACATTTCTTCCACTGTCCGTTGGGCCGTAAATGTCCCTGCTGTTGAAAATATTTGGACTAGATAGCCATTCCTTCCTTCGACAGCTCCTGCGGTAAAATTAAAAGAAACATAATCTAATCAGCACAAGTCCTCATTTAAAAGATAAACTTTCTCCTTTGGCACTTCCTCCAAACTTCAGACTGTAGCTTTCAGACCGCTCCTGTGTGCTGAGCTCTGTCGGAGCCAGCTCCTGGATGCCCGCGGCGTTTCAGTGTCCTGTCGCCCTCAGATAGACATGAGAACATAAATAGAAGGAAACACGGCGAGGAAGCAACGTGTTACTCGCCAAGAGAGTGTGCCAAGACCAGGGGCCCACATTCAAACAAAGGCTGGGCTTGTACACACACACACACGTGTTTCACTCGCATCATCTGAGTGCCCGCCGACAAGGAGACGCGTTTTCCTGTAACCGCACACGTAACCACAGTTGTTGCTCCAGAAACCCGAGTTTTATGTAACCAGAGTCCAGCGAGACCTTTTTGGAAAAGTCCGGTTTCAGCGGTCAGGCGTGGACAGGAAAACCACAATTTCTTGCGGACATCGGTTGTATCCATGGAGACTTGTGGAGCACTCTAGACGTGACCATCTGACGGAGTTGGATTTTGGGGTTTCATGTGGACTGAGGGGGAGAAGTTCAGCATCCGTGAGGAACTCGGAGTAGAGACGCTGCTCCTTTGCGTTAAAAGGAGCCAGTGAAGTTTAAGCTCATGTAGTGGTTCAGTTTTTGGCGAGCAATAAAGAAACTGAAGCAGAGTCACTCCTGATACGATACTCGTGCTGTGGGTGTCGGCCGATACCGAGTACCGATGCTAGTGGGTTTAAAAAAAAGAGAATAAGATCTTCCTACGCCTGCATGACTGTGAGCGGATCCTCCTTTTTTCTACAGGAGGCCCAGGCGCACATGAAATGACCTCAGAACCGTCGGAGGCCTCGTGCTCGTACACGTGCGCACGCTCGTGCTCGTACATGTGCAAACGTGCTTTACTAAAGCCCACCTCTCCCAAACGGGCCGTGGACAGCAAGCGTGCCGCTCCTAGACGCGGTACGGTTGCACTCACACTGGTCAAAGGAACCAGACTTCAAACAGAAGTGCAACAGCAAGTTATCTAAAACAATATAGGAACTTTTTTTTCTTTAAATTAAAGTGCAGCCGTCATACTGTACAATAAAAAGGCGTTTAACTCTTTAAATAGTGCAGAATTTAACAATAGTTCAAAAGAGCAGCAGCTGCACAGTAAACCAAAGTACTTTAAAACAAGTGGGCTACACATGAAGGAGCATTTTCGCAAGTTAGTATTGCTCATGATTTCATTTCTGCCCTGTCTCCAAACAGTCATTTGGCTCTAAATGTCATCCCGGACAATAAACTCCAAAACGTTGTCCGTTGTCTTTGTTTTGTCGTCTTTGGGGAATCGATCCCGTCGCTGGAAGGCAGTTGGGTCAGCGTGACACGTCTTCAAATGTTTGACTGAGTTGCTGGTGTTGATATCAGGTCTGGTTGCATGTTAAGTTCTGCCAAACCGTCGACATGATGCGCTAACGTCGACATGATGCGCTAACGTAAGGGGCTGTACTAGCTCAGTCGGCTGGGAACCGTGGGTCGCCGGTTCGAGTCCCTGTGTGGACCATGAATGGACCTCCTGGGCACTGCTGAGGTGCTGTTGAGCGAGGCACCGAACCTCCAACTGCTCGAGGCACTGACCCACTGGCGGCCCCCTCGCTCTGACATCTCTCCATTCGTTGCATGTGTATAGGTCCTGTTTGTGCATATGTGTATTTCGGGCCTGTGTGTGTGTGTGTGTGTGTGTGTGTGTGTGTGTGTGTGGTGTCAGCTGATAACATATTGGTAACATGTGAAAGCTGGGGAAACCACAACGTTCACATAAATGACTCGGATTAATTAAATTGGTTTTTCCGAGTCATTTAAGTGAGTGACTATAAAGCGAGTTTGATCCAGAGGTGCAGGGGCTCATAAAGGGGCTCAGCAGGGGGGCGGCTGCCTCAGGGGGGCGCTGAGAGAGCCGCGGCCTCGCTCCACATGTGTTGTGTTACTACAGGCCACAATTAACAGCGTGGTCGCACTAAAAGGTACACGAATAAGACGCCTCTTTACCAACTCATTTGTGTGTGACCACAGCGTTTAAGCGTGTTAAGACGTGAGGCCTAGTGTGAAGACGACACATTTCCGTTTTGGGACGGCAGGAAGGACGGGAGACCAGGGTTTGTGACACGTGTCAAACGGGATCGAACCCGTTTTTCGGATCATGTTGATGTCTTGACATTTTATGACTGTGTCCGGCACAGTGAGGATATCTGGACGCAGACGGACATGGAAACGAAAACCTCCTCTGTAGGAGTTCTTGCTGTAGTGGCCTCGGTGTTTCCAGAACCACGTTTTATCATGATGACACACACACACGCACACACACACACACACACACACACACACACACACACACACACACGGCGTCACTGTCGTGGCTGCTAAGAATCCAGTCCCTCCGCCTCCGTTCACTCCATATCACGTCGTGCGTTCTCCACCGTGACCTCACCCTTCTGCTCCATTACGGGTGTTTAACTCTGATTCTGCTTTACTTCACTCCGCTGCATCAAAGCCAAAGCGATTGCTCAACATTTCCATTTCCTTCTGCCCGCTGAAGGTTGTTCCCGTAAGAATACACCCATTTTATCAAGCGTGACCAACTCTGCCAATTTTCTTTTTGTTTTTAAATGAATGCAACTTTATGCTATCCTGTTATTCCTCCATTTATTTTTCCCCTTAGAGTAAATTTAAAACATGATTTTAAGGCAGATGCTATTTGCACCCAACTGTTGCACCCATTGGGAGTTCACTGGAGACCAGGACTAGGAACTGCACTACAGCATCACACGTGACCCGCAATCAGAAGGCGAGGCTACGCTCTGGGTACGCTCAGGAGCAGACGAGAGGCTGAGGTTTGCATTTAGAAAATAAATATATATTAACACCAATAACATAAGACAATGTGACTACACCAACTACGGATGGCCAGTCCAAGTGAACCAGCAGCTACTCGCTCAATCAATAGCCGGTCACGATATATGGGCGATAAATTGTCCCAGAAATGATTGCGAGAAAGGGTTAATTTTGCAGTTTGAGACCATTTTCACAGGGTGAGAAGTTCAGCATCCGTGAGGAACTCGGAGTAGAGCCGCTGCTCCTTTGTGTTGAAAGGAGCCAGTTGAGGTGGTTCAGGATCATCTGGTAAGGATGAACCCTGGGCGCCTCCCTAGGGAGGTGTTCCAGGCACGTCCAGAGACACGAACAGAGACAGACAACCATTCACACCTACGGGTGATTTAGAGTCATCAATGAACCGAACACCTGCACGTCTTTGGACTGTGGGAGGAAACCGGAGAACCCGGAGAAAACCCACGCAGACACGGGGACAACATGCAAACTCCACACAGAAGGGCCCCAGCCGGGATTTAAACCAGGAACCCTCTTGCTGTGAGGCGACAGTGCTAACCACTGCTAGTGTTAGCTGTTTTGATTCACAACTTAAACCATGTGTTTAAAAACTGCGTGGAGCTCAAACGGTGACACCAGGGGAGTCTGCGTGTGACAAGTACGGAGTGAGAACAGGTCACAGGTTCGAAAACGTCGACGTTCAACATATCTGTGGTTTGCAGAAACGCACGATGCCTGCATGTTACTCTGATGCCTGTGTTGTTGCAGGTTCAAAGTGTAATTTGACATTATGCATGGAAGTACATAAAGGCCTTCTGTTTCCAGCCTTTGCAGGAGTCTCACACTAACAGATCATCCCTCCTCTCCTCAGGTCTGTCCAGATGGAGAGAAAACGCTGCAGGTTACTTCCTGGCTGCTCATATTTGTTTGAATTCATGCCTCCAGTAAAATATATTACACACTCTTCCCAGTTACAAACTTCCCAGTGTGCTCTGGAGGCCCATGTAGGTCAGAGCGTGAGGGAGAAGGTTGTTTTACACAGGGGGGTTTATGGAGCGGCCCCGCTGTGTGGGAAAACCAGGTCACACTCACAAACCCATTGTGTGTGTAAGAGAAAACTGACGGGAACGGCCGCCCCACAGAGGACGCATACTTTGGCATTCAGAGGCGCGGACGCCCCTGCAGGCGAGGCACGGCCTCTCCAGCAGCGACTTCAGGGAGTTTGTTTTGAGACTTATCCAAGCAGATGGCTCATTTCCCATGAAAAACATCAGATTTACCATCCCATACATGCGTCTATAAATACTAATATAACGCGACCTACTGCGTGGACGTGAACCCCAGGCTCCAGGCTGTACTCATCCACTGTTGGGACATGTAACCACGGAAAAGTAGCGCTCTATTTGCGTGTGATCAACTTATTTACGACTGTAGAAACTACGTCCGGAGCACAGAAGGAACTCAGGTGAGGAGGTATAAGAGCACTGAAATCACATAGGGAGGAGGGAGCTGACGCTTCATGGCGCCCTAAAATATATTTCCTGTCTCACAGAGTTTAACACAACGTCATATTTTATAGATATCATATTCATCCGTGTGCGTTCTTTCAAAAGACATTGTATGAACCTGTTGACTCCAGACGCTCTGCAGTCATGGAAAATGCATGAATTCCTTTCTAGATTAGCTCAAGACCTTCACTTACACACACACACACACACACACACACACACACACACACACACACACACACACACACACACACACGCACACACGCATACACGCACACACGCATACACGCACCCCTGTCTTTTGGATTTGGTGTGTCCTTGTACATACCTAAGCATGGGACTGACCACTTAAAGGTCAAGGGTTAAACAAATAGCAGTGTAGGAAGAATCTGATATCTGAGTGTATCCGATCCCCGACGTGAGGGGCGCGGCTTCTTTAACGTCGTGTCCACGGTGAGGGCCTGTAGACTTCAGTACCTCGTTACTTAAAGTGTAAAATCATCCCAGGGTCTTTTCCTCAAATACACTCATCAAATAAGACATTGAGACAGTTTATCTCATGTAATAACTATTAACCGAGATATCCCGGAGAGTAGCTAACAGTAACTAATGTACAGTAATGTGGCTAACAGTGATTAGCTCGGGGCAGCACAGTGAAGGCATTCAAAGGTCTTTTTTAACCACTAATGCTGCTGAAAATAACAGCAAACCTCTGCAGCAGCATGAGAAGAGTCCCTACACACACAACAAAGCAGCAACAGCGTAGTTAGAGATGCCGCTGGTAGTTTTGTATCTTTTTGTGGTAGTTTTGTATCTTTTTGTGGTGGTTTTGCATCTTTTTGTGGTGGTTTTGTGTCTTTTTGTGGTTGTTTTGCATCTTTTTGTGGTGGTTTTGTGTCTTTTTGTGGTGGTTTTGCGTCTTTTTGTGGTGGTTTTGTATCTTTTTGTGGTGGTTTTGTATCTTTTTGTGGTGGTTTTGCATCTTTTTGTGGTGGTTTTGTGTCTTTTTGTGGTGGTTTTGTATCTTTTAGTGGTGGTTTTGCATCTTTTTGTGGTGGTTTTGTATCTTTTTGTGGTGGTTTTGTATCTTTTTGTGGTGGTTTTGCGTCTTTTTGTGGTGGTTTTGTATCTTTTTGTGGTGGTTTTGTATCTTTTTGTGGTGGTTTTGTATCTTTTTGTGGTGGTTTTACATCTTTTTGTGGTGGTTTTGTATCTTTCTCTCTTCTTAGTTAAGGCTGCAAAAACAAAAGTCACATTTAAGCGTTCTTTGGTCACATTTGTAACTATTAATTGATGCTTATATTTAACCACTAATGCTGCTGAAAATAACAGCAAACCTCTGCAGCAGCATGAGAAGAGTCCCTACACACACAACAAAGCAGCAACAGCGTAGTTAGTGAAGCCGAGCAGAGTTAATAAAGAGTGTTTTAAAGACTTACCTACTGGCCCCTGTACCAGCTCCTCTCATAGTAAAGTCCATTACAGTGGAAGGAGCGCATTAGTGCTTTGTTGTGTGTGTAGGGACTCTTCTCATGCTGCTGCAGAGGTTTGCTGTTATTTTCAGCAGCATTAGTGGTTAAAAAAGACCTTTGAATGCCTTCACCATGCTGCCCCGAGCTAACCACTGTTAGCCACGTCCGACTGTTAGCGACTCTCTGAGATTTCTCCGTTAATAGTTGTTACACGGGAACTGTCTCGATGGCTGATTTGATGAATGTATTTGCTGAAAAAAGACCCTGAGATGATTTTACGCCGGAATTTCACTTGAAAGAAAACTAAAACATGGACGTTATTGTTGTAGTTTAGATCATGGACATCAGCTGAGGATACCTGTCGCTCCTGATTTGCAGACGTCCACTCGTGCCTTCAGGAGAACAAACAACTGGTCGAATGTTATCGCAGGTCTGTGTTGTGTTTTCATGAAGCCCAGAACAAAAGGTTTGTAAAGAGCCAGAAAACACGAACGTGTGTTCACCAGACAAGTGTGACATGAAAGGTGTGTGTGTGTGTGTGAGAGAGAGAGAGACAGAGAGAGAGAGAGAGAGAGAGAGAGAGAGAGAGAGAGAGAGAGAGAGAGAGAGAGAGAGAGAGAGAGAGAGAGAGAGAGAGAGAGACCCCCTTCCAAGGGTCCAGGGTGTTTGTTCTTGTTTCGGGGGTCACAGGAAGTTCAGAGTATTCCTGCAGCGTGCCGAGGCGGCCTCCTCAGGGGGGCACTCTTATTTACCACCGGAGTAGAGAGAACAAGCGAGGGGTGTTCCTGCCCCTCGCGCTCCGGGCGTCCATCTGTCAGCGGGCAGCGGCGCTCCAGGTGGGACTGGGGAGAGAGAGGAGAGGAGCTGAAGGAAACGCTGGTGTGACTGGGCTTTGTAAGGAGGCACATGGGAGCCGGAGTCTGTGGCGCTGCAAACACAATGAGATGGATTTCCCTTGCAATCAATCCGTCAAGACCAGCAGTTTTGGGAACACGCGCAAGAAACACAGAGCTACTGTCTGTTTATGGAGAGTTATGTCTGCAAAGAGACTACATTTAAGAGTTCCAGTGGCCCCGAGTGAGAATCCTGGAACATTCATGATTATTAATACAAAACAGAACGTGACAAAGAGGGGGAGATTCCTGTACTCGCCACTTTCCTATGCATGTTTTGATCCGTCTGCATTTATTTTCAGATCGTATTCATCTTCAGTTTGCTACAGTTTTACCTTTGCTTTGTGCAACATCTCAACACTCACTATCCCGGGTTTGTCAAGTAATGGTTTGATTTAAAGCGATCACACGACCATAGTTTGGTTTCATTCATTCATCTTCAGCCTCTTGTCCCTGTCGGGGTCGCGGGGAATGGAGCCAATCCCAGCTGACATCAGGCGTGAGGCGGGGTCCACCCTGGGCAGGACGCCAGTCTATCACAGGACACATAGAGACGAACAGAGACAGACAACCATTCACACCTACAGGTGATTTAGAGTCATCAATGAACCTAACACCTGCACGTCTTTGGACTGTGGGAGGAAACCGGAGAACCCGGAGAAAACCCACGCAGCCATCCGTGAGGAACTCGGAGTAGAGCTGCTGCTCCTTTACGTTGAAAGGAGCCAGTTGAGGTGGTTCAGGATCATCTGGTAAGGATGAACCCTGGGCGCCTCCCTAGGGAGGTGTTCCAGGCACGTCCAGCTGGGAGGAGGCCTCGGGGAAGACCCAGGACCAGGTGGAGAGATTAGATCTCCACACTGCCCTGGGAACGCCTCAGGATCCCCCAGTTAGAGCTGGTTAATGTGGCCCGGGAAAGGGAAGTTTGGGGTCCCCTGCTGGAGCTGCTGCCCCCGCGACTCGACCCCGGATAAGAGGCTGAAGATGAGATGAGATGAGACGTAAGAAAGACGAGTCAAACATTGGAAAATCTGAGTAGTGATGGACTAAAACATTTTCGTCACTAGAAACGTTCATTAAAAGACTGAAGCTGGGAAAGACGGAGCTCCGACTGCACGTAGTCCCATTCACAGGAGCAGAAAATGTACAAAGATACATAAAAACTGAAAACTGCAGTTCTCTGAGTGTCCACTGGGGGCCGGTTTCATAATAGAGCAGCTTCTCATTGACCCCCATGTTAAACAGCCTAAAATAACACGTACATTTTCATGACACCTCATTATTAAATACAATAATTGGTGCTATGTCCTACTTAAGACTTCAAGACTGCAGCTCAGAGCCTCTCCTGCTGTTCTCTGTTGTGTGAACGCTCGCTCGTCATGCTGGAGTAAAGTAAACTGCACAGGCAAATGGAGGAATGTGTCCTCTAGAGCTCCTACCCTGGTCCCATCGTTCCCTCCTTCCAACAGGAAATCACAGCGAGACGTTGGCGTTTATTGTGGGTTTTCCTGAAAAACAGTGGAGGGGCGTGTTCACACACACTGTAGATTTATTGGCACATGTCAACGTTCGCTGCGTTTCCTGCGATTGTGTTTCATGTCAAAAGGGAGCAGTGCGAGTAACCTAGGTGATTGAACACATTGTCCAACACCTTCTGTCAACATACAGCGGCACATTACACACACAGGGTAAATCAGAACGTTTGTGATGACGGATGCATACCAGCTTACAGACGTTACCTTGGGCTCTTCTCTCCTCCTGACCAAAGTTAAAGGATGATGTCAAAGAGCAATGGGCCCATTTTCCAAAAGAAATATCACAATTTTGGATTAATAAGTAATAAACACACGTGCAAGTTGAGCCAATACACAGTTAAAAGATATACATCAACGTAGTGTTCATGTAAAAATCACATCAATGGCAATAAATGACGATGACAGATCGACGCTGACACATTCATTTAAGTGTGGGCAACATGTGGGCAGGCCAACATGCCTCCATTTGAGCAAAACGTGCATCTGGACACCCTCTGAGTTTTGCTCAGGGGCGGCTGTGGCTATGGCAGCACTGCTTCTCATCTTCTCTTAGCCCCCGAGCAGCACTATGTCCCTGCCTTTATGGGGCTCTCAATTTGCCCTGGAACGCCCCACTACCCCAGACCTGGACCTTTAAAATCCCGTTCATCATTTGACTCATCTCCACAAAGCTGGACGCTCTAATTCAGCTGTGTCAAACTCAAATTAACAGTGGGCCAAATTTAAAAACTGGGACAAAGTTGCGGGCCAAACTCAATATCTCTCCAGATGTGTAATGTTGAGCCTTTTCAGTGCAGGTCCTTGTACTTTTCGTGGTGTTTCTTATGTTTTCTCTGCAGACAAGACAAGACTTTCTTTGGCCATTTTTGGGGAGGGATGGAATAAGTTTGTCCAAAGAGACTGGCAGCATGGATGCTCATGTGTGTGAACAGAAAAGTAGACGTGGATGTGCTTTATACTCGCGGGCCAGCTCTCATAGGACCTTGATATGATCTTGCGGGACAAATATAATTACACCGTGGGCCAGATTTGGCCCACGGGCCTGAGTTTGACACCCCTGCTCTAATTGCTCCTCAACACCCCAGTGACCCCTCCGATAAATCAAACAAACATTAAATTCTCTACAACAACATAAACCCCCTCCAGTCCAGTGATGTCAGCGATGACATCATCAACACCATAAAAAACCCCAGGAAATGCTCGACGGCCCCCCGTCCCAAACGTCCCTGCATGGTGGAGCAGACACAGGGACAAAGAAATGGTGAATGAAATAAACTATTTACTGTTCAAACCTGCAGCGTAATGAAATGAATTGAAACTAAACTATCGTTGTATCTCATCTCATCTTCAGCCTCTTATCCGGAGTCCCCCGCTGCATCATTTTTGTCTTTTGTTCCATGGTTCATGTTCCAAATACAGTCGATCTGGGATGAAAACACAGAGGTTAAAGAGGACAAAGTTGTGATACAGTTTGCATGTTTAACCTGAAGGCATTTCCTGCCATTGAGGTGGTGGATCTACCCCCCCCCCCCTCTGCCCCAACACAGGACATGATTTACACTGCCAATAGTGTCTCAGATGGCGAAACACGATATCCTCAGAGCAAGTTCCTCGCAGGTCAGCGAGGGTCGAGAGGGGAAGCGAGACGTCTCCCTGCCAGCGTTGCAAAAGCACGACCAGATGAGGCGGTTTGAAGAACAGCCAGAGTATTTCTGACAGCACTGTGAACACATGACTTTAGAAACATCACGCTGCTCCACGGCGCCGTGGGTGTTGTTAAGATTACAGCGGGCTCCAATGATCGGTGCTGGAATCTGAAACGTTTTCTTTTTTTGTTCGTTTGTAAACTTTATTTAAACCACAGACCGTATAAAAAACGGACGTAGCATCTCTGTCGGGGTCCGTTCTCTCAACTTGATCCAATCGTCCTCACCTACGGGAGTCTCCATCTTGTCTTTGACTCCGCCTCATTTTCTCTGACCAAAAAAGGGCATGTATGTGACGTTGGGGGGAGGGGCGTACGTCCATCTGGCTGACGTTTACCTCCGAGGAGAAGTGAGGGCCAGAGGCTAGCTGTCACTCAAGAGGCCACGCCCCTAATTATTCATCAACTTAAACCTCCAATAAAATAAAAACTAGCCCCTCCCCCTCAGTGTTGTCATGGAGATCTGATCTAAACACACAGACTAGAATGTTCTTTTGTCCTTAAACAGGTTTAATGATGCTGTGTAAACGGCCTGTTTAACATGGGGCTCAATGAGAAACTGCTCTGTTATGAAAGCTGCCCCTAGTGGACACTCGGAGAACTGACGCTGACGGAGCTTCCTGATTGGATCGAACAGGAAGGAAGCTGTGGGCGGGGCTTGGGGCAGCCAATTCACTAGATGAAACTCTTACAGATTGTATCTTTAAGTGCTTTAAATATTTAAAACTAAATCAAGTAAAGAAGTATTTATATTATTATGCATTTATAAACTGATGGATACGTATCCCCCACCCCACTTTCTAAGACTAATAGTCCAGAAATATGGTGCTTCTGTGGTTAATATGCTGTGTGTGTGTGTGTGTGTGTGTGTGTGTGTGTGTGTGTGCGCGTGTGTGTGTGCGTGTGTGTGTGTGTTTATATAAAAACCCACCACTCCCTGGAGGGGGTGTGTGGCGTACTAGGAAAGGTCATCTGGGTGGGCATGTTCTCCATTTCCACTGGTGCCACCCATGACAGCAACAGAGCTCAGTCAAGTCCTCACACACACACACACACACACACACACACACACACACACACACACACACACACACACACACACACACACACACACACACACGTGGAGCCTCCTTCTGCTTCTGCATCTGTACAGTAAGTGCAGATAGTGCTGACTCTTGTCCGTGTGTGTGTGTGTGTGTGTGTGTGTGTGTGTGTGTGTGTGTGTGTGTGTGTGTGTGTGTGTGTGTGTGTGTGTGTGTGTGAGGCTAATGAACCTCAGCTCTCCTTCCTTTGATCCTCCTCCAGGACGTGGAAACACCTCCCTGTTGCTCCTCTCTCACACTGTCTGTAGTCCTTATGTCGTTGACGCCCGCCCTGAGCTCACACTGAGACTTAGCTTCAGGTTAAAGGTCAGCTGAGTTGCAAACCCTTGCTTTTTTTGTGGAACACTAAAAAACACTAAAGGTGGATGTTGTACCACTGCTATCTGGCTGTTAAGACGTCACGTCACACCCTTTCAAAGTGTGATGAGTCCAATTTCCGGGTCCAAGCCTCGTGTTTCTCCATCGCCGCAGTGCCGTGTTCCCGTTGTTTGAGCAGATCTGAGTTTTTAAAAAACAACGTAACTGTCATTTTACCTCTTTCTAATCAATGAAAAAGATGTAAGGTTTATGATAGTTGTTCACATGTTCGGCCGTTCGGCCGTGTCTGTTTTGTTTCAACAGAGCATTTGGACCCAGAACTCTTATTTTGAAAGGGTGTGACGTCGCTTAACAGCGGGATAAGCTGCGATATCTTCCCCGGTTTCAGACTCGGGCTCTCCGTCACCTCAGAGGTCAGCGCTGTGAACACGGCTTATTATTGGCAGCGCACATGCACAGGTCAAAGTCCAGTTAATTTAAGGGCGCACTCCCACTGTCCATCCGTCCCGTGCCCCAGCACGTTTCAAGGCTAAAGTCTGGTTCCTTTGACCAGTGTGAGTGCAACCGTACCACGCCTGGGAGCGGCACGCTTGCCGTCCACAGTCCGTTTGGGAGAGGTGGGCTTTAGTAAAGCATGTTTGCACATGTACAAGCACGAGCGTGCGCACGTGTACGAGCACGAGGCCTACGGTGGTTCTGAGGTCATTTCCTGTGCGCCTGTTGGGACGTAGAAAAAAGAAGGAGGGACCATGCGCGGACATTTCAAACAATGGCGGTGAAAGGTTCACGTTGGTGTGATGCGGAGGTGGAGTGTTTACTGCAGATTTGGTCGATGAAAAGATTCAAAAACAGTCGACAAGACGCACAAAAACTCCGAGGTCTACGGAAAGATCTGGAAACAAAGCCACGCATCGCCATGACGTCATCAATGCGTGTGACGTGTTACGGCGTGATGACGTATAGGCAGCAAGAAGCATTCTCCGAGGCCCAGGTAGTGTGAGTACAAACGGGCCTGGAGGGGGGGACAAGGACCCTAAAGCACGGGGCGCGGGACGGAGGAACAGTGGGAGGGCGCCCTGAGGTAATGTGTTTCCTGTTGTTTCCTCTGACCCAGGACTGCAGATGAAAACCAGCCTTCTGACTAAATCTGGAATATTCACATAAATGTTTATTAATATGAAACTGTTCCCTGTCAAATAAAGTCTAAATAAATAAATAAAATCACAGTAAGTGCGTCAGGTTTCATGGTTACAGCTCACGTGCCTCTGCCTCACTGGAGCTCCGTCTCCACTGAGTCACTCTGCGTCACTCTGGGAGGGAACCCGTCGGACGTGACCGCGTGCCTGCGGAGCTACTCAACCACGACTCCACCTGGAAACTATAAGCAGCTCCAGGAGCGAGAACGCAGGTCTCAGTGATGCAGTTCGGTCCCGTTCTGTGGCTGTAGGAAACGTGTCCAGCCCTCTTGTTCTTCCTTCCTCTTCCTTCCAGTCACTTTCCCCCCTGAGGAGCGAGGAGGGCAGCGCTCTTCCTCCTCTGCAGCCGCACTCATCAGAGGGGAGACGTCGAACGCTTTAAAGGGTGACGACTGATTTAGATTGACCATAAGTCAGACAATCGTGGCTCCGCCTCATCGGTTATTATTGTAGCTCGAGGAAGTCTTGAATCCATGAGTCAGCGTGTCCTGGAAGGTCGTCTTTTTAGAAGGTTTGTGTTAATTGCATTGGAACTGGAGGATTCGTTAAAGTTAATCAAGAAAAATGACAGTTTCAGAGTTTCCACGTCACCGAAAAAAACCCTATTCTTCTCTGTCAGTTGAGGTGGTTCAGGATCGTCTGGTAAGGATGAACCCTGGGCGCCTCCCTAGGGAGGTGTTCCAGGCACGTCCAGCTGGGAGGAGGCCTCGGGGAAGACCCAGGACCAGGTGGAGAGATTAGATCTCCACACTGGCCTGGGAACGCCTCAGGATCCCCCAGTTAGAGCTGGTTAATGTGGCCCGGGAAAGGGAAGTTTGGGGTCCCCTGCTAAAGCTGCTGCCCCTGAGACTTGACGCTTATTTTAAACCAAAGCACAATGTTTTTCCTAAACTTGAAGTGAAATTAAGGCATAAAATCATCTTTTTCAGCAAATACACTCATCAAATAAGCCATCGAGACAAAATCCAGGTGAGTCGCTAACAGCCTGCCGTAGCTAACAATGATTAGCTCGGGGCAGCACGGTGAAGGCATTCAAAGGTCTTTTTTAACCACTAAAGCTGCTGAAAATAACAGCAAACCTCTGCAGCAGCATGAGAAGAGTCCCTACACACAAAACAAAGCAGCAACAGCGTAGTTAGTGAAGCCAGAGTTTATTAAAGAGTGTTTTGGCTCCTAGAGGACACTTTAGCACACGTTTTGGCTCCTAGAGGACACTTTAGCACATGTTTTAGCTCTTAGAGGACACTTTAGCACATGTTTTGGCTCCTAGAGGACACTTTAACAAACGTTTATGCTCCTAGAGGGCACTTTAGCACACGTTTATGCTCCTAGAGGGCACTTTAGCACATGTTTTGGCTCCTAGAGGACACTTTAGCACATGTTTATGCTCCTAGAGGGCACTTTAACACACATTTAGGCTCCTAGAGGACACTTTAACACACGTTTATGCTCCTAGAGGACACTTTAGCACACATTTATGCTCCTAGAGGACACTTTAACACACGTTTTAGCTCCTACACTTTAGCACATGTTTTGACTCTTAGAGGACACTTTAGCACATGTTTTAGCTCCTAGACGACACTTTAGCACACGTTTATGCTCCTAGAGGACACTTTAACACACGTTTATGCTCCTAGAGGGCACTTTAACACACGTTTAGGCTCCTAGAGGACACTTTAGCACACGTTTATGCTCCTAGAGGACACTTTAGCACACGTTTAGGCTCCTAGAGGACACTAACACACGTTTTGAAATATGTCAATAAAAATGAAGTGAATCAGTTCCCTTCTGGTGACGGACTAACTGTATGTGAGGACATGACAAAAAGGATGAAAGATTAATTCGTGTGTATTTGGCAGAGATCGTTGTTCCCATGAGACTTTAACAGGAACATCATCTAAAGGAGAGGGGAGAGGATTATGGGATATCCTTCATCCCCTTCTTATTGAAAGTTATGTGCGTGTTTGTGTGTGTGTGTGTGTGTGTGTGCGTGTGTGTATGTGTGTGTGTATGTGCGTGCGTGTGTGTGTGTGTGTGTGTGTGTGCCGTCTGTGAGATAAGGCGTTTGGACAGCAGGGGGGTTGAGCAATCAGACCGGGGCTTGAACCGCGGCCCTGAGCGGAACTTCCTTCCTCCCTGGACCAACACAAAGAAAAAAAAAAAACACACTTGGAGTCTTTTATAAACCGGAGCCATGTTCAGCCCTCAGTCTCTGGATCGGCTTCACACACACAACTTTGTCACCTGCAGCTCTTCCTAACACCGACACCATGAGTCCACCGACGCGCACGCTGCTGATCGTGAGCGTGTTCGTCCTCCGCGCGCTGGAGGAAACGGCCCGGGCTCAACGCGGATACTGCTCCGGGAATCAGTGTTTCGCGCTTTTCCAGGACCCCGAGGACTTCACGGGCGCACAGAGGAGCTGCAGAGACTCGGGCGGGCAGCTGTTGACATTCAGCCCGGAGCACGTACAGAGGTTACTGAGGAGCCCGTTCAGCGGGAGCGTGTGGCTGCGCGCTGCCGACGGGTCCGCGGAGGACGCTGCGGTAGGTCTCCCGGAGTGCCCCTCCATCTCCGCGTCGACGGGACGGAACTTCACGGTGTTGCGGGCCCCGTGCCACGTCACCCTGGACGGATTCCTGTGCCAGTACGCATCCGAGGAGCCGTGCGGGGGCTTGCAGGCGGCGGATGACGCACAGGTGAAGTACACCGCGCCTCTGGACTTCGAGTTGGACGATTCGGAAACGTTCCCGCAGGGGACCGTCGCCGTGGCGGGGAAGCTGGGCGGTAAATACCCGGACTCGAAGCATGTGTGTTTCTCCAGCAGTTGGATGAGAGCTCCCTGGAACTGTGAGGTGCTGCTGGGCGGCTGCGAGCACAACTGCAGCTCCGCGACACACACGTGCAGCTGCCCCGCGGGGAAAAGGCTCCATCCCAACAACGTCGCGTGCACTGACGGTCCGTGCGAGGACAACCCGTGCACAGGTGAGGGCGAGGAGTGCGAGGTCACCCCGGGGGGGTTCAACTGCGTGTGCAAAGACGGCTTCGTCAAGGAGGATGGAGCGTGCGTAAACGTTTCAATCTGCGAGAAGTGCGAGCACATGCTGTGCGACAAGGTCAGCGGGGTGTACGCGTGCCAGTGCCGGAAGGGGTTCAAGGTGTCAGGCCGTGACCCCACCAAGTGCGAGCTCGACTGCAGCGACAGCGACTGTCCAGCCAGGTGCGTCTGGAACAAAGACAAATACCAGTGTTTCTGCCCGAACGGCTACATCCAGGACGTGCGGAACAAGACGCCCTACTGCACCGACATCGACGAGTGCGACACCGAGTGGTGCGACCACAAGTGCCAAAACACCTTGGGTAGTTTCATGTGTTTGTGCGACGAAGGGTTCAAGTTGCACGACAACGGGTACGAGTGCGTGCCCAAGGATCCTGGCGAGGGATCGGGCTCCGTGCCTCCGGACCCCACACCGGCCAGAGCTCGCCCGGCCGCGGTGCCCTCTTACGTCAAGACGGGCAGCGTCCTGGGCATCGGCGTGTTCATGGCGCTGTGCGGGGCGCTGTTGTTTTTCCTGATCCGAAACGCGGTCAAGCGTTGCGGCAAATTCGAGCTCTCCTCCCTCAAACACCCGGACATCGATATTTTCAATCTGCAGCAGGTAACCACGGAGACGTACAAGAGGTTATCCTTCGACAGACAGTTTAAAGCGGACTCGCAGAGACTTTGATCCCGCCAACGAGGATGTGCGCTGCTCCTTTAAACCGTTTCCTCTCACACCGCCCCGTTTTCTCTCCTCAGAGATGTCCGACTCTCAGGACGGGACCGTCACCCACAGGCACTGTTGATGCACCGCTCTTTATTTCTCCATAGAGCTGCGATCGATCACACACTGTAAAATCTCAGATATGGGACTTTAAAAGACATGTTCATGCTTTTTAAATGTATAATAGAGTTTTATTGGAATCATAGTTATCAGTCTTTTTGCTGCGGATGTAGACATGAACGCTAAAGTGTCCTCTAGGAGCCAAAACATGTGCTAAAGAGCCCTCTAGGAGCCAAAACATGTGCTAAAGTGCCCTCTAGGAGCCAAAACATGTCCTAAAGTGTCCTCTAGGAGCCAAAACATGTGCTAAAGTGCCCTCTAGGAGCCAAAACATGTGCTAAAGTAACCTCTAGAAGCTAAACCATGTGCTAAAGTGCCCTCTAGGAGCCAAACTATGTGCTAAAGTAACCTCTAGGAGCCAAACCATGTGCTAAAGTAACCTCTAGGAGCCAAAACATGTCCTAAAGTGTCCTCTAGGAGCCAAAACATGTGCTAAAGTAACCTCTAGAAGCTAAACCATGTGCTAAAGTGCCCTCTAGGAGCCAAACCATGTGCTAAAGTAACCTCTAGGAGCCAAAACATGTCCTAAAGTGTCCTCTAGGAGCCAAAACATGTGCTAAAGAGCCCTCTAGGAGGCAAAACCTGTGCTAAAGTGTCTTCTAGGAGTCAGAACATGTGCTAAAGTGTCCTCTAGGAGCCAAAACATGTGCTAAAGTCTCCTCTAGGAGCCAAAACATGTGCTACAGCGTCCTCTAGGAGCCAAAACATGTGCTAAAGTAACCTCTAGGAGCCAAAACATGTGCTAAAGAGCCCTCTAGGAGGCAAAACCTGTGCTAAAGTGTCCTCTAGGAGCCAAAACATGTGTTAAAGTGCCCTCTAGGAGCCAAAACATGTGCTAAGGTGCCCTCCTCAGTCTGAGTAAAAACGCCCCTCACAATTAGGCCGTTTTCTGACGCTACATAGAACAAAAAGGTTCTGTTACAGGAGGAAAAGTCTCACAGTATTGGTACTAAAAAGTTACTGAGGTCGCTTTTTTCTAATTAGAGCCGTTTCCTCGAAAGCTTCACAAATCCAGCGACACAAAGGTTTTTGTTTTTTGGTGTTCTGTCCCGACAGAAGCAGCCGCACGTTGGATTCACTCTGTATCTGTCTGATTACACTGGACCGCGCCGTGGTTCTTTAACGTGCCTCGGTCTTTTAAAAAAGAAAGAAAGAAAGAGAGAAAGAAAGAAAGCATTACTGTACTTTATCATTCCCTTCAGGGGGGATTCACCTGTTCACTGTTGTTACACACACACACACGCACACACACAGGCCCTGAAACAGGACCTTCACACATGTACAGAGCAGAGAGGTGTCAGAGCGAGGGGGCCGCCCACGGAGAAGCGCCCCCAGCATTTGGGGGTTTGCTGCCTTGCTCAAGTGCACGTCAGCCGTGTCTCTTCAGCTAAGAGTTGGGGACTTTGGTTCCCAGGTTCGGCCCCTTTGCACGACTCACTTTGCATTGAAAATTATATTTTGCATTGAAATTTTCATTTTGCGTATCGCAATAATGAAACTTTACACAGATTGGTTTGAATATGTCATGTATTTGTGAATTAATCAGTTCAACGTGTTGGTAAAATAATACTTTATACGCTAAAAGAAGCCAGAGAAAGTTGTCTTTAGTCAAACGCACATTATTTGTGTCACACTGTGACGGATGTCGGCTCATGAGCTGCGTTACTGTGGTTAGTTTTGCATTTGCATGGATGACGTTTGATCCATAATTCACATCAACTGTAAAAAAAAAAGAGAGACTGAAACAGAAACTGATACTGTTTAAACACAGATTCTGTAAAATCACAGTCAATAACCACAGTAACTGACAGCATATTTAATGAAAATTGGACTGATTTTGACTTTAAAATGTGCTGTTTTTTAATAACATGTAATTCTGTGAGTTGGTTATTTACTGTTATGTCACGGTGTCCGTCTGGAAACTTTGCTGCCGGTCATTTTCCCGTTTTTTAACATATTTTTTACAGTGTATGTGTATTTTTGCAGTGGATAAGTATCTGCTTTGACGCAGAGGTTGCTGCAGGAAAGGCAGCACATGCATACACCTGTAAACTCCACAGTTCTCTTTGTTAATAACTTAGAAACATTGGTTTGCGTGTGTTAAGGCACCCCGGGGAAAAGGTCACATCCTGTTCCACCGTTAAAGGAACACGTCATAAAGGTCACAGATGAAACCGTCACAGTTCGGTTTGGTAACGTGCACCAGAACACGAGTAAAGTGACGTAATGACACACTTCTATTACTCTCTGATAGTCCTGTTCTGTACGATGCTCCCACTCACATTCACATGACGCTGGATGTCGCTGACTTTACTGTGTAACACTCGTGAACATGAATGTAAACCTGTGCTGCTAAAGTCACACACATGGAAACACACGTGCACGTGGTTCTCATACGCCCGGCCACTGTATCTCTGTATAACAGGCTTACTGCAATATTTCACTCTGCTGTTATTTTGTCACAAATAAAGTGATAAAGACAAGAGTTGGTGTGACGCTGGACTCAAAATATGTATCTTTAAAGTTAGATCCACTTTAATGTGCACTGGTGTGGGGGACGGGGTCTGGGGTCGGACGCTGCAAAGCATCAATGAGGACGTGGGGGCCTAAAGGACAGAGCAGCGCGTGAGTGTGGGGGGCCGGAGCAGACCTGCCGAGCACGCACTCACCTGTCCCCTGGATAAACCACCCTCGGAGGCCGGCCACTCATGGGGGGCCAGTCTGGGCTTAACTGACCACTCATGGGGGGCCAGTCTGGGCTCGACTGACCACTCATGGGGGGCCAGTCTGGGCTCGACTGACCACTCATGGGGGGCCAGTCTGGGCTCGACTGACCACTCATGGGGGGCCAGTCTGGGCTCCTCCGACCCCTCCTTGGGGAGGCAGGAGTGCGTGGCCCAGTACGACCTCTCTCTTCTTTAACCCATCTTATCTGGCTCCTGTTTATTTCAGATCCAAAGTGGTGATTCCCAGAGACACCCTGAAATAAATGTTAAATGTTCCCCGACTTTAAAGACGCCTCGGGTAAAAACCGGCTCAACTCACCCCGCTCTCCCCTACTGGTGCCGATGAGGGGGGTGTATTACTAGGATACAGAGGAGTGTAGCACCCTATAATGTCATCATTTCTTAAAAATATAATAAAATTTGTACTTAACTTGATGGAAAATGTATAAAACCCAGTAATGTTATAACTCCACATATGATGTAATAAAATATCCAGACTGATTTTGTAAAAACACTTTTGCTGATAATGCAAAAACATCAGCTGAAAACTTTGTCACCTGACAGTTAGACGTCAATTTGACCCTGAAAGTGCTATAATAACCATGTATGAGTGGATGTGGTGGCTTATGTCAGGTGTCATGTGATGTGAATGTAGGTTTTATGAACGCTTAAGTGCAAGTTTTGTCACATTTTCAGGAAAGTACATTAAGGGTGCAACAAGGAGGAAGCACCCTCCTATAAACACATGTTTGGCTGCTGAGTGGGACACACTGTGTAAACATGACACCGCTGTTTATATCTTTATCATATTTAATCAGGTGAAGCATCTTTGTCTGCTGAGCTCTTGTCTCAGATTAAATAAACATATTTGAATGTTTCTTATTCATCATGTGCAGAAAATGTATCAAACAAGTACAACTGTGTTAAAAAGTGGAATTATCACCCACCTAAAGTCTGACCACGAGACCAAACGACGTGTTCCCATTTAGTGTGCTGTGAGTGGAGCTGGGAGGGGCTTCTCCAAACAGGGGGCGTCGGGCAGAGCCCCCCCTTGCGTGCCCGCGGCCTCTCTACGTACGTGCGTAAAAGCCGTGCGTAAGTGGGGATGTGGTCCTCCGCGCCGAGGAGAAAGTCTTGGAAGGAGACAGTGAGCAGCAGAGCAGCGGGCTGATTAAGAGCGACTTCCTTCCTCCGCCGGGGCTCGAACATGGAGCTGGGGGGTTATAAACGCCAGCGAAGGCATTTCTCCAACAAACAAGGCAACAGGCTGCAGGAACACGCGAGGACTTAAAGGGACACCGCGACAGAGGATCAACATGAGGGATGTTACGGGACTCTTTGTCTTCACGCTGAGTGTTCTGATGGGCAGAGCCGGCGCGGTGGGGCCCAGCGGCGGGTACTGCATCGGTACCGAGTGCTTCGCTGTGTTCCGAGATCCCTGCGATTTCCCAACCGCGCAGAACCAATGCGAGGACAAAGGCGGACACTTAATGACGGTGCGCTCCACCGTGTCCCACGATACTCTTAATATCTTGCTGGGGAACTTCACGGAGCGGTTCTGGATCGGTTTGCACCGAACCTCCGCTTGTCCCGACGCTGCTGCCCAGCTGAGAGGGTTCCAGTGGGTGACGCAGGACCCGGAAAGCGACTTCGACAACTGGGCGCCGAGTTTCGACAGCAGCTGTTCTTCTCATCGCTGCGTCTCCGTTTCCCAGGAGGACGAGTTCAAATGGGTCCAGGAGCCGTGCCACGAACACGCGGCCGGGTTTCTCTGTGAGTACACCTTCACCGACCCCTGCAGCAGTCTGATGGCCGCAGAGGGCGAGTCCGTCACCTACAGGACCCCCCTGGAGTTTGGCGGCGAGGACATGCTGTCCGTGCCCCCCGGGAGCACCGCTACCCGGATGCCGGCTGAGACTAAGTACGTCTGCTTCTCCCAGCAGTGGCTGCAGGCTCCGTGGAACTGCGAGATCCAAGAAGGCGGCTGCGAGCACAGATGCGCCAAGGACCCCGACAACGCGCCCTCCTGCTACTGCCCGCCGGGACAAACCGTCAGCCCCGCGAATAAAGTCACCTGCGAGGTGGTGCCGGACGACCCGTGCCTGCCCCTGCGGTGCGCGCACGCCTGCTACAAGAACGGCACCTCCTACGCGTGCATGTGTGACCACGGCTTCAAGCTGGCGAAGGACGGCAGGTCGTGCGTGGACTTTAACGACTGCGGGGACGCGCGGCAGTGTCCCGGGGAGAACTTCGTGTGCGTCAACAACGTCGGCGGGTTCCAGTGCGTGTGCGTGGATGGATACAGGATGAGCGGAGGCCTGTGCGTGGACGTGGACGAGTGCGCGTCCGCTCCGTGTGAGCACTCGTGCACGAACACTCCCGGTAGCTACAAGTGCTCCTGTTACTCTGGATATAAAAAAGACCCGAAGGCCCCGAATAAGTGCAAACTCCACTGCGGGAGGGAGGAGTGCGTGGCCCAGTGCGACCCGAACAACCAGTTCCAGTGCTACTGCCCGGAGGGCTACATATCAGACGAGCGGGAGCAGCACACGGTGTGCATGGACATGAACGAGTGTGAGTTTTATTACTGTGATCAGGGGTGCACAAACACATTCGGCAGCTACGTGTGCTCGTGCACCCCGGGGTACACACTCGTGGAACAGTTCAGGTGCGTCAAAAACGAGGATGATGCGGACGCGGATGGAGAGGGCTCCGGCGAGGGCACCACCACCCCGAGCACCCCCGCAACATCAGCACCATCAGCATCATCCGCGCCGCGTCCTAAGCCGACGCGGCAGCCCTCGGCGGTGACGGTGGGCGGCCTGGTGGGGATCATCGTGTGCACCGTGCTGTTTATCGTGCTGCTGGTTTTCCTCACTCACCACCTGCTCAACGGCAGAGGGAAGACGGAGAGCACCGGGGAGGACAAGGCTCCCGAGGGCGAGGCGCACGGTTTGCGTCACATGACCAGTGACGCTTAAACGTGGAGAGGAAACAGCTGAACGTAGATGTGAAGGTCCCGTGGGTGCAGATCCGAGGGGGGGGGGGGGGGGGGGGCATGTTAAAGTGTGCTAAGTTGCCCTCTAGGAGCCAAAATGTGTGCTAAAGTGTCCTCTAGGACCCTAAATGTGTGCTAAAGTGTCCTCTAGGAGCCAAAATTTGTGCTAAAGTGCCCTCTAGGAGCCAAAGTGTGTATTAAAGTGTCCTCTAGGAACCAAAATGTGTGTTAAAGTGTCCTCTAGGAACCTAAACATGTGCTAAAGTGTCCTCTAGGAGCCAAATGATGTACTAAAGTAACCTCTAGGAGCCAAAACATGTGCTAAAGTGCCCTCTAGGAGCCAAAACATGTGCTAAAGTGCCCTCTAGGAGCCAAAATATGTGCTAAAGTGCCCTCTAGGAGCCAAAACATGTGCTAAAGTGTCCTCTAGAAGCCAAAACGTGTGCTAAAGTGTCCTCTAGGAGCCAAATGATGTACTAAAGTAACCTCTAGGAGCCAAAACATGTGCTAAAGTGCCCTCTAGGAGCCAAAACATGTGCTAAAGTGCCCTCTAGGAGCCAAAATATGTGCTAAAGTGCCCTCTAGGAGCCAAAACATGTGCTAAAGTGTCCTCTAGGAGCCAAAACATGTGCTAAAGTGCCCTCTAGGAGCCAAAATATGTGCTAAAGTGCCCTCTAGGAGCCTAAACATGTGCTAAAGTGCCCTCTAGGAGCCAAAACATGTGCTAAAGTGCCCTCTAGCAGCCAAAATGTGTGCTAAGGTGCCCTCTAGGAGCCAAAATGTGTGTGCTAAAGTGCCCTCTAGGAGCCACAATGTGTGTGCTAAAGTGCCCTCTAGCTTAAACTTGGGAGAGGAAACAGTTGAACATAGATGTAAAAGTCCCTTAGGTGCAGATCGGGGGGGGGGGGGGGGGGGGGGGCTGAAGTCGATGTTACTGGCATGAATTTGATGAGCGTCCATTATCACCATCATCATCATTATTGTCAGACATTCTTCACATTTAAGATTCACACCTAGAAGAAAAGATTGAAATGGTGGAAAACATAACGTTGGTCTCCTCCACTACAATGTAAACGTTTCAAATATGTTTATGAGGGAACAAACTCTTAACAGCTGACAGTTATGATCCTGGTTTTTTACACCAGGTGAGAAAAAAGTTAAGTGAATAGCAAGTGAACGAGCAGAGCCCCGCACCAACAAAGCACATGTACAACAGTGCGTCCCCTCCCAACCCCCCCTGGAGTGCATCATACTGAGAGACCACAGGTTGCCAGATTTGATCAAAGTCCCTCAACTTGTCCTTCAGAATAACTCCACAACAATGTAAATGAACGAGGAGTTTCTCACACAGACGCTGACTCAGCAGACTTTAAAAACACAAACAGGGATTCATATTTTCATATTCATCCATATCAGTGATGCAGAAAGTCGTCCCATACACTGGGGCTGAGTAGACTTTACATGAGACCCTTAAAATGATGATTTAACAATATAACAGTTCATAAAATGATGATTTATTAATATAACAGTTCAGAAAATGATGATTTACTAACAGTTGAGTAAACTGTTATATTAGTAAATCACTGCACAGTCAATGGTTCCATGTGCAGCACTTTTTGGATGATACGGCCTCAATGAAGCTGGCCAAAACATGTGCTAAAATGTCCTCTAGGAGCCAAAACGTGTGCTAAAGTGTCCTCTAGGAGCATAAACATGTGCTAAAGTGCCCTCTAGGAGCATAAACATGTGCTAAAGTGCCCTCTAGGAGCCAAAACGTGTGCTAAAGTGTCCTCTAGGAGCCAAAATGTGCTAAAATGTCCTCTAGGAGCCAAAACATGTGCTAAAGTGTACTCTAGGAGCCAAAACATGTACTAAAGTGTCCTCTAGGAGCCAAAACATGTGTTAAAGTGCCCTCTAGGGCACAAAATATGTACTAAAGTGTCCTCCAGGAGCCAAAACGTGTGCTAAAGTGTCCTCTAGGAGCCAAAACATGTGCTAAAGTGCACTTTAGGAGCCTAACATGTGCTACAGTGTCCCCTATGGAGCATGGTATGAGTTACATACGGGCAAAACAAACACTTATTGTGCCCCCTCCCTCACCCTGCCGTCGGATCTGCACCCTGGATGTTCTGGTTCTTGTTTTCCGTCTCTGCAGCTGAAGCACGACACGTGAATGTACGGTTCAAACCCCGGAAACAGCCTCACACACAGCTCTGGACACAGCACCATAAGGGACACGCGTGACACTATAAACTCACCAGACGACAGAAATATGATGCAAATAATCAATATTTCATGAGGACGGACGCTCACGGAGGACCGGTTCTGTTCACACACAGCAGAGACTCTGACTCATCACACCAGAGCTGCTTCTGATGCTTTGTGCTGGAACTTTATTCAGTTATAAAAATGTGAATGAAGAAAAACGTCTGTTTATTACTCTGTCAGCTGCCTCAGACACAGGCCGACACACACACACACACACACACACACACACACACACACACACACACACACACACACACACACACACACACCGCACACACACACACACACACACACACACACACACACACACACAAGCCCTGATAACTCTGTCAGCTGCCTCAGACACAGGCCGACTGCCCCACCCTGTGGAGAGAGAAGTGAATTACAGCTCGTCACACACACACACACACACACACACACACACACACACACACACACACACACACACACACACACACACACACACACACACAAACACACAAACACACACACACACACACACACACACACACATAAAAACGGAGTATCAACAATTATGATACTAATTTAATTCATTGTCATACTTTTTTTTTTTTTAACAATTTAGATAATTTGTCCAATAAACGTGTGAGACAGGAACAAATAACTTGATGTATTTGATCTTCATGAGACTCGACCTGACCAAGAAACAAACGTGACTCAGGACCAAATGACTTGAGTCACATGTCTGGTAACTAGTAGACTATAGCACTGGTGTGCACAGTGGGGGGTGGGATGGGGGCACCTCTTGGCCCAATTGTTGAAAACATGTGCTAAAGTGTCCTCTAGGAACCAAATTGTGTGCTAAAGTGCCCTCTAGGAACCAAAACATGTGCTAAAGTGTCCTCTAGGAGCCAAAACGTGTGCTAAAGTGTCCTCTAGGAGCCAAAACATGTGCTAAAGTGCCCTCTAGGAGCCAAAACATGTGTTAAAGTGTCCTCTAGGAGCCAAAACATGTGCTAAAGTGTCCTCTAGGAGCCACAACATGTGCTAAAGTGCCCTCTAGGAGCCAAAACATGTGCTAAAGTGTCCTCTAGGAGCCACACCATGTGCTAAAGTGCCCTCTAGGAGCCAAAACATGAACTAAGGTGTCCTCTAGGAGCCAAAACATGTGTTAAAGTGTCCTCTAGGAGCCAAAACACGAGCTAAAGTGCCCTCTAGGAACCAAATTGTGTGCTAAAGTGTCCTCTAGGAGCCAAAACACGAGCTAAAGTGCCCCCTAGGAACCAAATTGTGTGCTAAAGTGTCCTCTAGGAGTCACAACATGTGCTAAAGTGCCCTCTAGGAGCCAAAACATGTGCTAAAGTGCCCTCTAGGAACCAAATTTTGTGCTAAAGTGTCCTCTAGGAGCCACAACATGTGCTAATGTGCCCTCTAGGAGCCAAAACGCGAGCTAAAGTGCCCTCTAGGAACCAAATTGTGTGCTAAAGTGTCCTCTAGGAGCCAAAACATGTGCTAAAGTGCCCTCTAGGAGCCAAAACATGAACTAAGGTGTCCTCTAGGAGCCAAAACATGAACTAAGGTGTCCTCTAGGAGCCAAAACATGTGTTAAAGTGCCCTCTAGGAGCCAAAACATGAACTAAGGTGTCCTCTAGGAGCCAAAACATGAACTAAGGTGTCCTCTAGGACCCAAAACGTGTGCTAAAGTGCCCTCTAGGAGCCAAAACATGTGTTAAAGTGCCCTCTAGGAGCCAAAACATGTGCTAAGGTGCCCTCATTAGTTGCAAGAACATGTTATGTGTGCCCTTTTTTTCCTTCTCGCCCCTGCCCTTCAATAAGTCTGTGCAGCCCCTGGCAGTAACAGCAATAATAGCAGTTTATCTCAGTGGTGAGGTGAGTGAGCTGGAAGCGGCCCATAATATGAGGTTCACTGCAACAACCGGAGCAACGACATGAGGAGAGCGGACTTCGAAAGAGGAAAAGGAAATGTGGACATTTGGGAAATTGCGAAATGTTCGTGTTTGGTCTGAGGGTCTGCAGGTCTGCAGGGAGGAGGGAGCCCGCGGGACACCACCTGACCAGCACGCTCCACAGAACCAGAACCAGCACACAGGTGAGATCCACACCCCACCCTCACCGGAGAGCACCCTCAGAACCAGGGACGTGTGTGACGGATCCTGTTTGGGACCGTTTCACACCGGGCTGCCGGGTCGAGTTCACTGCAAACGGGAAACTCGCTGGAAAAGTGAAGCGGACGAAAGTTAGTGGAGTTTAAGAAGAAGAAGAAGAAGAATAAAGGGTTAAAGGCTTTTTACGGTCGCAGGTACGAACCCCGCTGCACCGCCTCATTAGGTGAACACAGTTTATTACACTTTATAACGTTTATAAATGTTTATTAAAACGTGGTAAAGTGTCCTCTAGGAGCCACAACATGACTGCGGTAAAGCCAGCCGCCACCTAGTTTCTGTTGCGTGTCTATTCCTGCACTTACGGTACGGGTGCCCGACTTGGCCAAAGTGGAAGGAAAAGCAGTTTTTTATACTCTGTGCAAATTTCCTGATTTTATAAGTTCATTAAAATGATTCTTGAGGAGGTTGAATCTGATTTATTATGAAACCATGCAGTAAAATGTTTTGATATTTTCCATAATGATATTCAGAGTCACTGTGAACAAGAAACTATTAAAAATATGTTCAAACCTCCGGTGGAATCATTTTAATATATTCTTTAAAATCAGGAAATTTGCACAGGGTAAGAGCAGTAATAGACACGCAACAGATACTAATAGGCGGCTGGCTTGACGGCAGTAAAACATGTGCTAAAGTGCCCTCTAGGAGCCAAAATGTGTGCTAAAGTGTCCTCTAGGAGTTAAAACATGTGCTAAAGTGTCCTCTAGGAGTTAAAACATGTGCTAAAGTGTCCTCTAGGAGCAAAAACGTGTGCTAAAGTGTCCTCTAGGAGCCAAAACGTGTGCTAAAGTGTTCTCTAGGAGCCTAAACGTGTGCTAAAGTGTCCTCTAGGAGCATTAATATGTGTTAAAGTGTCCTCTAGGAGCCAAAACGTGTGCTATAGTGTCCTCTAGGAGCCAAAACATGTGCTAAAGTGTCCTCTAGGAGCATAAACATTTGTTAAAGTGTCCTCTAGGAGCCAAAACGTGTGTTAAAGTGTCCTCTAGGAGCCAAAACGTGTGTTAAAGTGTCCTCTAGGAGCATAAACATGTGCTAAAGTGTCCTCTAGGAGCATAAACATGTGTTAAAGTGTCCTCTAGGAGCCAAAACGTGTGTTAAAGTGTCCTCTAGGAGCATAAACATGTGCTAAAGTGTCCTCTAGGAGCCAAAACGTGTGTTAAAGTGTCCTCTAGGAGCATAAACATGTGCTAAAGTGTCCTCTAGGAGCCAAAACGTGTGTTAAAGTGTCCTCTAGGAGCCTAAACGTGTGCTAAAGTGTCCTCTAGGAGCATTAATATGTGTTAAAGTGTCCTCTAGGAGCCAAAACGTGTGCTAAAGTGTCCTCTAGGAGCCAAAACATGTGCTAAAGTGTCCTCTAGGAGCATAAACGTGTGCTAAAGTGTCCTCTAGGAGCATAAACATGTGTTAAAGTGTCCTCTAGGAGCAAAAACATGTGCTAAAGTGTCCTCTAGGAGCATAAACATGTGTTAAAGTGTCCTCTAGGAGCCAAAATGTGTGCTAAAGTGTCCTCTAGGAGCATAAACATGTGCTAAAGTGTCCTCTAGGAGCAAAAATGTGTGCTAAAGGCTAAAGTTTATGCTAAGTTATAAACCTGGATGGAAACACACTCAGCCTGCTTCCAAATCAGTGAAGTGGGTCTTCCCATTAATACATTTCATGTCCACTTACTTAAATTGTTTAGGATTGAATTTGACAAGAAGGTGAAGTAAACCTTAAACTGACTTTTAAACCTAAAGCCTCAAACATGTTACCATAACAACCACTAATAACAAGTATACAACATCAGACCTGTCTAGTGCTGCAGGAGGGAGGTGCAGCAGCAGTAAAAACCCTTACACCATGAGCCATTAGGCAAACATGTCAACTGTTCAAATGAGCTTTATTAAAAAAGCTCAGATAAGATAAGATACACTTTATCATCCTCAGAGGGAAATTTGTCTTGGACGCCAATGCTGTCACATAAAGCTGCTTTACATTAAACAAGTAACAATACAAATGCAGACAGTGCATACATACAGGCCACATATATCAGACAGCATACAGGCAACAGTGCAATTCACACACACCCCCGCCCCCGCTGTATTACACCATGGGTCATGGTCAGTAGCACTATTGCACAGTCTCTTTGAGCCTGGGGGCTTTTATGAGCCTTATTGAGGTGGGCACAGGTGAGTTTCTAAAGCGGTTCAGCCTGAAACTGGGAGCTGTGTCTGATCGGATAATATTTCCTCAGCTTGTCTGAACACAGACCATAGATCAGGGGTGGGCAACTCCGGTCCTGGAGGGCCACTGTCCTGCATGTTTGAGGTTTCTCTCTACCCTAACACACCTGAGTCTAACAATCATCAAACTGTGACGAGCTTCAGCTGCTTGATAACGAGCAGAGCATCAGACTCAGGTGTGTTTGAGCAGAGATAAACCTAAAACATGCAGGACAGTGGCTCTGCAGGACAGGAATTGCCCACCCCTGCCATAGATGGACTGCAGGGGTAGCTTTTCAGACCTATATACTGGATATCAGACATGTGTGGTTGTGTACTGAGCTGTTCGACACTGAACATGCACCGGTTAACCATTAACCAAAGAATCAATCTGACACAGTTCCCCCGTTTCAGTTTGCCCCTGCTCAAATATCCACCCGTCCTCGCCAATATTAGCACAGCAGAGCTAACGCAACAACATCGCACCCGTTAAAGCTGCAGTCGACAAATCTGGCAGATCAAGCTGAAAAGTCAAATTTCGAGTGTTTCCAACTCTCACGCCCCTCCCCCTTTTACCACCGAGCTCCTCCCCTTCCTCCCATCGAGTGCTCGTCAGTGCACGTGCACCAGATTCCTGTGAACGCGCCTGTGTCTTCTCTCAGCAGCAAACATAGTTTTCATACAAGAAAAGTTTATTCAAAACTTATCTTGCATTTCAAAATTTCTATTTTCAAGTCAGACACCTTAAACAGAAAATCAATAGAACATTTGAACGGCTGCGACAGCAATAGCGATAGCAACGGCTAACGTCATTCAGCGCATGCTAGCTTGAGGTGTGTGCCCGTGCTATTGTAACATGCGTGAGGGGGGGGGGGGGGGTCTGTGGCGTGTGCGCGAACTGTGACCTGTGCGGAGTGGACAGGATGACACGGGCGCTGTGGAGTTTTGCAAAACAAACAGCGGCTTTAGTGGCACTTAGAGGCTAAAACCGGATGATTTATGTTTTTCTATCGGAGCAGAGTGTCGGCTTCAGTGAATACGATCAAACAAATGTCGACTGGGACTTGCTTAACATTTAAGATTTGCTTCTTTTTGACTTGTTGTCTTGTTAGGGCGAGGGCAGAATGTGGACTCTGGCTCTTCAGATGGTTTTCATTGGTTTAAACCTGCAGGTATGTATAAAACTATTTAGTTTCTCCTAAACTGAAGAGTTAGAAACCACTAACCTGGAGCTAATCTGACTCAGATTCCTTCCTAATGACAAACAAATAAAATAATTGATCTTTTGGGATGTATGCTTCCTCAAATTCCTCAACACTTCTCATCTGTATGGTAAATATCACCCTTCTGCCAGCAGTCGCTTAGCTTAGCACAAAGACTTCAAATGAGACTAGCAAACACCTAGCCCGGCTGCGTCTGACAGGGGTCATCCATGACACGTGGTCTGTGTTCCCGAGGGCCTGAGAGATTGATGAAGGCTCTTTCCAAAGCTAAAACAGAAACAAAACCAGGGAGAGGGACATTTCAAATGTGGTTTGAAAGGTAAAAGTCTCTTCAGCCGCTGACGTCAATGTCAAGAAAGTGATCTTTCGAAGAGTGTGACATCAAAAGCCTATAAGCACCCCTAAAGCTCACTAATGATCTTGTTTCTCTGTGTTTTAACAAATGCTCAATCAATGATGTCTTGAGTCTTTATGCTAAATGAATCTAACTCGCTGCTGGCTCCAGCTCCATATCTACCTTACAGACCTGACTCTGATATCAGTCACCTCATTTAAACTTGCACTCAGGAGGATTTCCATCTATTTAATTGCCTTTTAAGTTCCTATCTATCAAAGAGTGACTTAAAACAATGGTGATTGATCATGTGACCCACTAATGAATGCACTTCTACATGAACTTTTTGCTGATTATTATATTCCGGCTGTTTATTCTGACGTAACACCCTTTCAAAATAAGATTCCCGGGTCCAAACGCTTTGTTGAAACAAACAACAACAACAACGTCCGAACATGTGAACAGTTACAATCACCTCTTTCATCAGTTAGACGTCTTTTTCATCCATAAGAACGAGGTAAAATGATGATTATGTTGTTTTTTAAAAACTGAGATCTGTTCAAACAACGGGGAACACGGCACTAAGGGGTGGCTGAGGCTTGAACCGCCTTGAAGTCATATTTTGAAAGGGCGTTACGTCACAACCTAACAGCCGGATATCCGCGTCTGTGGCGACATTCCCTCACTACATGTTGCAGTTGGTCTGTCGGCCCAGATCGTCACCGACGGTTATGCTGCGTTCACTTGTAATTGGAAATTCCAACTTCTGAGTCAGGCAGAAGTGTAATAGGAACATGTGTGTGTGTGTGTGTGGATTTAGGAGGGGAACATATAGGGGACGGACTGGAATTAGAGAGGTGAATGTGTGTCAATAAAGTTTACAAAAGAGCAAAATAAAAAAAAGTCAACACACACAGTGACCATGAACGTGACAAGATGGAGGCTGTGAAAGAACAGGGTGTCTGCAGTTACACCTTACCGCCACAGAGGCCGCTAGAGAAGAACTCTCAAATCGTATGGAGTAAAACTTTAACACTCTCCAGAAGGCGAATGACTGTGTTCCTCAAACATTGAATGAATCATTTTACTATGAGTCCAGTCATTTTTCAGTTTATAGAAATAATGTAACCCTCCTACCTGCAGGTATCCACAGGCTACCCATCATGCACTTTGAGTGGCCTCGTGGCTAATTGCGCCTCACGGCACCACTACTGGGTTCCTGCTCTGCCTCCCAACATCACACACCTCTACCTGGAGATGAACTACATCAGTGAGATCAACAGCAGCTCTCTCAGAAGATACGACCAGCTGCAAGAACTAGATCTGGGGAAGCAGAACGTGCGGCTCGTCATAAGGAACAACGCGTTCCTCAGACAGAGAGCGCTGAAGAGGTTGGTCCTGGGATTCAATATCGGCCTTCAGGTCGAGCCGAGGGCGTTTGCAGGACTTTTCCGTTTACAGAACCTCTTTTTGGATTACTGCAGTTTGGCCGACTCCATACTAGCAGAAAACTACCTGCAGCCACTATGGTCCCTCGAAACTCTCAATATCTTCGGCAATCAAATCGTAAGACTCAGACCAGGGCTGTTCTTCTCAAGACTTACAAAGCTCACACGGCTAAACCTCAAGTTGAATCAGATCGAACGGTTATGTGAAGAGGATCTCGTTGGTTTTCGGGGAAAGTACTTCACGCTCCTGAACTTGCAATCGAACCGCTTCAGGTATAGTGCAGATTTTGACTGGGAAAGATGTGGGAACCCTTTCCGAGGCATGGCCTTTAATACCCTTGACTTGTCCAGGACTGGGCTCAGCGTGGACGTATCGAGACATTTCTTTAAAGCAATAGAGGGAACTCCAATCGCTCACCTCATATTCTCCGGACACATAGGCAAAGGCTTTTCATTCGACAACCTTCCCGATCCAGACGAAAGCACCTTCAAAGGCCTCATGAACAGCTCAGTTAACATTTTAGATTTGTCTAAAAACCATATATTTGCTTTGCAGAAGGCTTTTTTAAGTCCTCTGAGGGACGCCATAATTATCGACCTTTCCACGAACAAAATCAATAAGATCAACAGCAACGCCTTCGATGGTCTTCAAGGACATTTACGACAGCTCAATCTGTCGTCCAACCTCATCGGGGAAATATATTCTCACACGTTCACCAATCTAACAGAGCTCCTGGTGTTGGATTTGTCCTACAACCATATTGGTGTGTTGGGAGACAAAGCCTTCAGTGGTCTTCCAAACCTACGACATTTGTATCTGAACGGAAACTCACTGCGAGACCTGGGTTCTCCCGCACGGCTACCAGACTTAGATTTTCTTCTTTTGGGTGACAACAAATTGAAATTTCTATACAAAATCAACGAATTTGGCAACAACAGTATCCACGTGGACGTCAGGGACAACCGTTTAACGAGCTTGGAGGATGTTTATGTCATTTTAACTCATTTCACACGTCTCCAGAATTTCTTCTATGGTGGCAACTTCATCAAGCATTGCACACTAAGTTCCAAAGTTACAATACCTAGTAATAATAGTTTGCAAGTGCTGGATCTTCACGACAGCTCCCTGAATATAATTTGGGCGCAAGGGATGTGCCTTAACGTGTTCGATCATCTAGAGAATCTACTCGGTCTAGACTTAAGCTTCAACTCCCTTGTGACTCTCCCACAAGGGATTTTCAGCGGCCTAGGCTCGATCATCGAGATCGACCTCTCGTCTAACGCCTTAACCTATCTGCAGCCAGATCTCTTTCCAGTCAGCCTGGAGAGACTCGACCTCTCAAACAACTTTTTAGCCTCCCCTGACCCTATGACTTTCCAGTCTCTCAGCTTCCTCAGCTTGGCCGCAAATCGGTTCTACTGCGATTGCAATCTGGAGAGCTTCCTGAACTGGCTGAACGCGACGAACGTAACCTTCCTGAGCCCGATCGAGGAGTACCGCTGTGAGTTTCCAGCTTCTCTCCAAAACCGTCCTCTGCTGGATTACTCCGCGGTAATCGAACCGTGTGAGGGGGACGATGAAAAGGCCGTCCAAGATCTAAGGTTTGCTCTCTTTATCTTCTCCACTCTCCTCATCATCGGCGTCATCCTCAGCGGAATCGCTTACGCCAGACTTCGAGGGCACATGTTCATCATCTACAAAAAGATCATCGGCAGGGTCGTCGAGGGCCCAAAACAGACGCCCCCCGTGGAGGAAGAGCACTACGATGCCTTCCTCTGCTTTAGCAACAATGACTACGGGTGGGCGGAGGCCGCTTTGCTGAAGAAGCTGGATAACCAGTTTTCAGAGGAGAACATCTTCCGCTGTTGTTTCGAGGCCAGAGACTTCCTGCCAGGTGAGGATCACCTCTCCAACATCCGAGATGCCGTCTGGGGCAGCAGGAAGACTGTGTGTGTTGTCTCCAAAGAATTCCTCAAAGGTACAGTTTCTCTGACTTTGGATCATATAACAATTGGAAGGTTTCATTAGTCTGCATCGTTTTTGGCTTTGAAATATGTTTTCCTGTCTTTGGATAGTTGGACTTTGGAGAGAGTTAGATTACCACTTGCCTGTATGCTTGCTTTTAGGTAACACACCCCCGAGAACCTTGGTTTTGCTGACCTCTAGTACTTTTTGTTGGCCCGAGTGGGCAGATTTCTTTAACCTTAGGACAGACCAGCTAGCTGTTTCCCCGTTTCCAGTCTTTATGCTCACCGTGTGCTGGCTGTAGCTTCATATTTGACAAACCAGATAAGACAAGATAAGAAAGCCTTTATAGTCATTACACACGGCACAGTACAACCCAATTAAGGGTGCTCCCACAGAGCCACTGTGCGCCACAGATAAACGACGACATATTAAAGTGAAAAACAGTGCCAAGACATTTTTAAATACAACGTATATACACAACAGAAAGTGGGAGGATCACGCGTTCACAACACTCGTTCTCCAACTCTTAGTAAGAACGTGAAGAAGTGCATTTCAGAAAACCTTGAACTATTAATAACTATTCCTTTAAACCAAACCATGTCCTGCTGTCCTGAGGTCCTAAGATAAGATAAGAAAAACTTTATTGTCTGTCCCAAGGGCAGGTTCAATTTACACCAAATAAATAAATACATACAAAACAGACAGTCCCAAACAATGACAGTACATTAATGCCAAAAGATGCCAGCAGTGCAAAGGGGTGACTGAGTGGAGTGAGATGTGTCGCCTATTTGTGACTGTTCATTGTGGTGATGGCAGTGTTGTGACTGTTCAGTGTGCTGATGGCAGTGTTGTGACTGTTCAGTGTGCTGATGGCAGTGTTGTGACTGTTCAGTGTGGTGATGGCAGTGTTGTGACTGTTCAGTGTGCTGATGGCAGTGTTGTGACTGTTCAGTGTGCTGATGGCAGTGTTGTGACTGTTCATTGTGGTGATGGCAGTGTTGTGACTGTTCAGTGTGCTGATGGCAGTGTTGTGACTGTTCATTGTGGTGATGGCAGTGTTGTGACTGTTCAGTGTGCTGATGGCAGTGTTGTGACTGTTCAGTGTGCTGATGGCAATGTTGTGACTGTTCAGTGTGGTGATGGCAGTGTTGTGACTGTTCAGTGTGGTATATAGTTGTTTTTTCGTGCCAACGGGACCGCGTAGCGTCGACCTGATGGCAGTAAGTCAAAGGATTGGTGGAGGGGGTGGGTGGGGTCCTGTGTGATGGTACTGACCGGGTGTACAGTTGTGGTAGGGGGGTTTGGGGAGAGCCCATTATTTTGCATGGCCTGATGAACTATACGTGCAAGTTTTGTTTTGTGCTTGATGGTGACGGTGTTGTACCAGGCTGAGATATTGAAAGTTAAACCACAGTTAAAAGCCTTAGACTAAGCCTGAAACTAACTGTATCCCACCTCTCTGTAGACGGCTGGTGCTTGGAGGCGTTCACTTTGGCCCAGGGCCGGATGCTGGAGGAGCTGACGAACGTCCTCATTATGTTGGTGGTAGGGAAGGTGTGTATAAGTATAAGCTAGAGACAAAGTAGGACCAGAGGTAAGAGCATGAAGGGAAGTTCAGTACCTATATTTCACCAGCAGATGTCAGCCTCTATACAGATTCAGATCAGCAGAACTGGTGCTGTGCTTTCTTTTCAGGAAGTTATCCTATAAGTCTTAGAAAATTAAACAGAAGTGTACGTTTTCGACTTTCACTACTGACCTTTATTTTCAACACAACTCAAGGTGGCTCACTACCAGCTGATGAAGTACAACGCAGTGAGAGCTTTCGTCCAGAAGAGAGAGTACCTCATCTGGCCGGAGGACCCTCAGGACATGGAGTGGTTTTATGAGCGGCTCGTCTCCGAAATACTCAAAGACACAAAGGTGAAAAGGTTTGCGGAGGACAAACCTGAGCCTGCACAGCCCGACATCCAACCCCAGAATAATGACGCTATCCCGCTGCAGAACTTTAGAGAAGTTGCCATGTGAACTCTGAACTCTGTGTTCATCCAGTGAGCCCCTGAGAAAGGTAGTTTCTCAATATCAAGGGTAAAAAGGAACATGGGTGTCAAACACCAGAGGAAGTAAAGGCAAAGACTACAAACGCTTCATATTTGATTTCTGCAGAACCGGTGCATCATGTCCCAAATAACCAGGTCCAGGTCCAAGCGTCTGAAATGTGTTTCCTCAGGAGGGGGTCTGGAGTCTCCCTTAGAGAGAGGGGGAGAAGTTCAGCATCCGTGAGGAACTCGGAGTAGAGCCGCTGCTCCTTTGTGTTGAAAGGAGCCAGTTGAGGTGGTTCAGGATCATCTGGTAAGGATGAACCCTGGGCGCCTCCCTAGGGAGGTGTTCCAGGCACGTCCAGCTGGGAGGAGGCCTCGGGGAAGACCCAGGACCAGGTGGAGAGATTAGATCTCCACACTGGCCTGGGAACGCCTCAGGATCCCCCAGTTAGAGCTGGTTAATGTGGCCCGGGAAAGGGAAGTTTGGGGTCCCCTGCTGGAGCTGCTGCCCCTGAGACCCGACCCCGGATAAGAGGCTGAAGATGAGATGAGAACCCGGTGCAGCTTCTGTTGTGTTAGTTGTCTCCGTCAGTGTTTACAGCGCCTCGACCAAATGACACGTACAGTATAAATAAATGATTATGTTCTTTTTTTAATGTTATTTTGTTACATTAACCAAGTGAAATGCGTCTGAATGATCAAGTGTAATAAGCTGTTAACACGGATCAGAATCACTGCAGGCGTTGCGTAGGTGCAGCTCACAGCGGCCGACCTGAACATCGGCGCGTTGACAGAAGTGTGTGTTGAAACAATGATTGCCTGTTGTTGTTAATATGTGAAGAGACGCTGTTGAGCTTGTGTTTAACATGTCGCTCTGTATGTGAAGTATTTTTTTTTATTAATTAACTGAAGAAGCATCTTTCAGCTGGACTGTCATCGGGGAGTGGTGCCACTTGATTCCTGAGTCTTTATGCTTTTAGATCTTTTTTATGCCTTTTTTTCTTAGTGCAGCTGAAGATTGACAGGAAAAGAGCGAGAGAGGGGAGGACAAGCAGCAAAGGGCCCATGCCACTGCAGCCTCAGTACACGGGGCGACGAGTGTGAAGCGCTATGATAAAATATTGTATTATTATGGTTTGAGAGGTGTAAACCTCCAATTAAAGGTTGAACATGGAGAACGAGCAGAACAGCTCCATCTAGTGTCTCAAGATCGTCGTCTCAACAACAAAAAAGAAGTCCAGCAGTGGGGTTGCCAGGTTGGTCAGACCCGGCCCAGTAGCTCCAGGAGACCGGAGTCTGTTTGAGCCTGTTTGAACCCGTCCCCTCCAGAAAATCACAACATCAAAACAAGGATTAGAGGAGTTTGACTGACAGTTAGCGTTAGCCGTTAGCATTAGCCGTTCCAGCTAAGTGCAGATGAAAGTGATGTTAGCATCAAGGAGAAGCGTAGCCATGTGGGCGTGCGTTTGAATGGCGTTCCTCTCCTTTCTCTCAGTCCATGGAGTGAATGCTCGGCCTATAGTGACTCTGGTTGTTGCCCGTCTCCGCTCACTCAGCTGCTGGGACAAAGAAGCAGCTGCAGGATTGGCTAACTCCATTTCACCCAGTGCCAGCCTACAGTAGCTGCACCCAACAACAGACAACCCTGGCAACCAGCAACACCCAACGCTATTGGCTGCTGCCATGGAAACACAACGGGACAGGAAGTCAAACATTTACAATATTTATTCAGATGAAATGTAGATTTTAATAAAAATTCTACGTATTCAACCTTTAATGTATTTATTTAGTGTGATTTGAGCCACTAGATGGTGACTGCTTATAATTTCACTTTGAGCGTCTCATTCAGCCTTAATGACACATTTTCATTATATAAGCTTCTGTAAATGACACCATTCCCCGCAGCACGCGGGTTCGTCGGCCTGTAAGATGAGAGTGAATCCGAGGTCAGCAGGTTTCCTTTCATTTGAGCCGTGTGCCTAAAAACAGGAAGCTACTGGGCAGAGGAAGGCTTCCGTCCTGCCGGCCCCGGCCCGGCCCCCGGCCCCCGGCTCGGCCCCGGCCGCCTGCATCCTCCCAGCCTTTATGAGCCAGCTGCTCGGAGCATTACAGCTCGTCTGCAGGCTCCTGCTGCTTATACACTGTGGACAGTCCATTAATCTGAACACAGGACAACATTCACAGCTGTCTGACCTGCTTTTATTATAAAGATGTTTACATTTTCTGGGGTTTTTACCAGTGTTGAACTTAAAAAATGCTGTTAGTACTACCATAATGTGGGGGGCATCATATGGATGTACTGTACATAGACGCAGGCCCCACTTGTTACAGGGGCAAAATCCTAACAGAAGTTATCTGAGGACACTTTACAGAGTAGGTAAAGACCACACTCTGTGACTTATTTATGATTTACAGAGACCCAACAATTCCCCCGTAGAGTACGGTGGAGACGAACACCTTCACTATAACAGACAGGAACGTCAGACAGACCCAGCTCTGTGGATGGACATCTGTCTGCACCGGAGAGAGGAAGAGAAGGAGAGAGAGAGAGAAAAGACAGACACAATTCCAGTAACTATAATAATATCTATAGTAATGTGAATATGACTTATATGTTATGGCAGTTAATACAGCAGAATAGTAGAAACAAGCACAGCTAAGGTGATAGATTATAACAGCAGCAGGAAGCGTCATGTAGGACCACGGCAGCAGGCACCACCACCATCAGCAGAGACCTGCACACAGGACCACTGCAGCAGGCACCACCACCATCAGCAGAGACCTGCACACAGGACCACGGCAGCAGGCACCACCACCATCAGCAGAGACCTACACACAGGACCACTGCAGCAGGCACCACCACCATCAGCAGAGACCTACACACAGGACCACTGCAGCAGGCACCACCACCATCAGCAGAGACCTACACACAGGACCACTGCAGCAGGCACCACCACCATCAGCAGAGACCTGCACACAGGACCACGGCAGCAGGCACCACCACCATCAGCAGAGACCTGCACACAGGACCACGGCAGCAGGCACCACCACCATCAGCAGAGACCTGCACACAGGACCACTGCAGCAGGCACCACCACCATCAGCAGAGACCTGCACACAGGACCACGGCAGCAGGCACCACCACCATCAGCAGAGACCTGCACACAGGACCACGGCAGCAGGCACCACCACCATCAGCAGAGACCTGCACACAGGACCACGGAAGCAGGCACCACCACCATCAGCAGAGACCTACACAAAGGACCACTGCAGCAGGCACCACCACCATCAGCAGAGACCTACACACAGGACCACAGCAGCAGGCACCACCACCATCAGCAGAGACCTGAGAGACGACAAAACACAAACAACTCCGGGGAAGAAGTTGAATTAGTAACATGCACTGATGAGACCTGAATGATACAGACAGAGAGGAGAGAAGCTCAGAGGATCGGGAGCAGGATCATCCCCCGGCAGACTCGGCCTGTAGCAGCAGAACTACGCAGAACAACATCAGCTTAAAAATAACAACATTGCTAAGGGCTCGTAAGATTATGGCAATGTTAATAACATTTTAATTGTTAACTATTTATTGATGTATCTGTGTTCACCCCCCCCCCCCCCCATAGATAAAAGGTTGGGGAGAAAGAAAAGGACAGAGAGAGAGAGACACTTCCAGAGATGCAAGCAACCACAAAAGTAACAGTAACTATAATAATATCTATAGTAATGTGAATATGACTCATATGTTATAACAGTTAATACAGCAGAACAGTAGAAAAGGTGATAGAATATGAAAATGATGATAACATTTTAATTGTTTACTATAAAATGACGATGAAAAAACACAAAGTCTGCTCCTTGTTGTAGCGGGGGAGAAGGAAAACGGTTCCACTTGCATAAATCTGGAGCAGCGTAGCGGCTGCACCAGAGTGTAATTTGAAAAGTGGAAGCAAATGTTTAGCTTGTAAACAGCCTCTCCAGCTCTGCGGCCTCCTCACAGTTATTTCAGGCCTGCAGAATATACTTAGAACAGACACACATGCCTCTGAGATACTCCCTCAATGAGCCCTGCCCCATGACCATAGCTAATATTTGACCTCTGTTTAAGCAAATATAATCACAGGGATGCTCACGCAAGTCGGGGGAGGGATTCGTCTTCGCTGCAGTGGCTGAGAGGAGGCGAAGAAAGGCAGCCGCGGGGGATCTGAGGCTGAGGGAGCACAACCCGAGCTCTGTGAGCCAAAATAAGATCTTTCCTTCAACACAGCAGCATCAAGCGAGCCCAGTGTGGGTGGTTCACCTACGTAATGTGTCTTATAGGGCTTGTTTGTTTGTGGAAGTTTGTCCTTGGGGTTGACGGGGATGAGAGGAAAGAACCATCCAGGAGAAGCATAGCGGTACTTTTCCTCTGACAACACCGGTCTGCCTGGGGGGGGGGGGGGTGTTTTCAAGCAGCGTCTGTGCATCATCCCTCCGTTTTCCAGCTGCTGTTTTTGAGCCAAGGTCGTGGTGGTTAGTACCAGTTCACATTGAATCTAACGCCTTATTTCCACAGCAGCGCTCCTCTGCACCCACGATGCGAAGTGTCTGAACGCAAATGAATAAAAGACCAAATTTGAGACGTCAGCGCTGCCCTTGAAGACAGTGAGGAGACTGGCTGTGCACTTCCACATCATAACAAACACAGGGAAGTGTGGGATCACTGACGTAACGGCTCTACTGGATGTTGATCCACAGTGTGAATAAGACTGTTGTCGCAGAGACGACTAACTTTAGTTTGGTGCTCGAGGAGGAATTTTCCTTCTACCCACTGTGGAAGTCACAGTTACCGTACTGAGAGCACATCAGCCTCCACATCCAACAGCGCAGGGAGACGATCGGAGAGGATGACTGCTGTTCCCCCAACTGCACTTGGTTGGGACGGATTAAGTAAATGGTAAATGGACTTGTACTTATATAGCGCCTTTCTAGTCTTCTGACTACTCAAGGCGCTTCACAGTGTTTGTCACATTCACCCGTTCACACAGACATTCACACTGATGGCAGTGGACATCTACATACCATCTAATCTGACCATTCACACCACATTTACACACCCATGCGCAGCACGGGGAGCAATTCGGGGTTCAGTGTCTTGCCCAAAGACACTTCGACATGTGGACCGGGGGGAGATGGGGATCGAACCACCAATCTCTCGAACAGAGGACAACCCACTCTGCCACCAAGCCACAGCCGCCTTAAGTAGCAGAAAGAGAGCGAGGGAGGCTGAAGGGGTCATAAAAGAAAGGAGTGCTATCATGTCTCCATCTGTCACCTGCTTCCACAGACAGCCTCGTGTTCAGTCGTGTGAAAGCAGGAACCAAAGTTACCATTAGAAGCCTCTGCCAGGTAACTGTTGGGCAAATGACTTCTACAACTGCAGCAGTGGAGCTCCACATTTGACTGGTCGTACTGCTGCCCACTCACTCACGCTCATCTTCAGCCTCTTATCCGGGGTCGGGTCGCGGGGGCAGCAGCTCCAGCAGGGGACCCCAAACTTCCCTTTCCCGGGCCACATTAACCAGCTCTAACTGGGGGGTCCTGAGGCGTTCCCAGGCCAGTGTGGAGATCTAATCTCTCCACCTGGTCCTGGGTCTTCCCCGAGGCCTCCTCCCAGCTGGACGTGCCTGGATCACCTCCCTAGGGAGGCGCCCAGGGTTCATCCTTACCAGATGATCCTGAACCACCTCAACTGGCTCCTTTCAACGCAAAGGAGCAGCGGCTCTACTCCGAGTTCCTCACGGATGCTGAACTTCTCCCCCTCTCTCTAAGGGAGACTCCAGCCCCCCTCCTGAGGAAACACATTTCACACGCTTGGACCTGGACCTGGTTCTTTGGGTCCTGACCCAGCTTTCATGACCACAGGTGAGGGTAGGAACCAGGACTGAGGGTAGATCCAGAGCTTTGCCTTCCTCAGCTCTCTTTTCATCACAACGGTGCGGTAGAGCGACTGCAGCTCCGCCCCCGCTGCTCCGATTCTCCGGCCAAACTCACGCTCCATCGTCCCCTCACTCGTGAACCAGATCCAGAGGTCCTTGAACTCCTTCACTTGGGGTCAGGACTCATTCCCTACCTGGAATGAACTCATTATAAACTCGTTGATGAAGGTGATGAAAGACGAACGATGCAAACCCAATACTCACCCTCCCTTTGGCTCTTTTTGGTTGTAGTGGGCCACTTTCTTCCACGGCTCGATGCTAACTTTGCCCGTCTGTTAAACTGAGTGCGTAGCTTTTAGTATCAGAGCCTGAAAACAGCCCGCTGTGGCTCAAAACGCTGCTATGTCAATGGCGAGAGTGAAGCAAAACCTTAAAGGAGCTGAAACCGAAATACTGGTTCCAACACACATAGGGAGCGTGACTTCATTTTCTGCTCAGGAGGCCATTACCCCACTACGTCTTTACATCCAAATACATGTTTGCTGCCATATTAATGCTCTAAATATCGAGTACAGCTCCTTTTAAAGTTACAGGACTGAAAACAAAAACCACCGAGCTGAAAGAGAGATGCTGTAAAGCTCCGTTTAGCTGCAGAGTCGGGCGATAATCCTGCGGGTTCAACACTCTCCAGGCACGATCATTCGGTCCGTAGTTATTGTAAACATTTTGATTACAGCTGCTTTAACGCTGAATGTGAAAAAGCCACTGTGCTCCTTTAATAACCCCCCGGTTCTTTGGAGAAGGCAAACCACAGCCATAAACAGATCCTGATTCAAAGTCAAACCCGGCCCAACAGTCAGCAGGTTCGGTTCCAAATCGGCGCTGGAAATATTACAAAAGAGGAACTAAGTCAAAAAACATACATTTGTTAGACAAGCAAAACCACTGCTGAGTGAGCTCGGTGCTCGGTGCCAGCGTGTTGTCTCCCTGTAATTAAAGCCGTCTGCCTCGACAGGCCTGAGAGTTTAGAGCGCTGATTTGATGCAACGCAGCACAAAACACACAGCAGATTGGTTTTCGATCAACCCGCCCCCCTCAAACGATTCCATGATTGTTTTCAGGTTCATACTTGTAGTCTGGGTTTTCTACTAGAGCATGTTGTCCTGCTTTAATATTTAAAACACGCTCTTTTTCTAATGTACTGAGTGTTTAAATGTACTTGTATTCACCCTCACTGAAGTGAAATGACAGCATAAAATCATCCCAGGGTCTTTTTTAGCAAATGCACTCATCAAATAATTTTTATGTAACAACCAACAACGGGGACATGCCGGACGTGGCTAACAGTGATTAGCTCGGGGCAGCACGGTGAAGGCATTCAAAGGTAGTAGTGAGTATTTGCAGTGTGTGTCTGTGTTAAGGGCTCCCACCCCTCCTGTCACCGTTCTCATCATTAATGCGTCAATCCTCTCAGGGTCTTTTTCCGCACTAACATGCATCAAATAAACCATCGAGACAGTTGCTAACAGTGATTAGCTTGAGGTAGCACGGTGAAGGCATTCAAAGGTCTTTTTTAACCACTAATGCTGCTGAAAATAACAGCAAACCTCTGCAGCAGCATGAGAAGAGTCCCTACACACAAAACAAAGCACCAACAGCGTAGTTAGTGAAGCCAGAGTTTATTAAAGAGTGTTTTAAAGACTTACCTACTGGCCCCTGTACCAGCTCCTCTCATAGTAAAGTCCATTACAGTGGAAGGAGCCCATTGCTGCTTTGTTGTGTGTGTAGGGACTCTTCAAATAAGCCACTGAGACATTTTCTTTTTATGTAACAACTATTAACGGGGAAATCCTGTAGAGTAGCTAACAGCCGGATGTGGCTAACAGTGATTAGCTTGGGTCAGTACGGTGAAGGCATTCAAAGGTCTTTTTTAACCACTAATGCTGCTGAAAATAACAACAAACCTCTGCAGCAGCATGAGAAGAGTCCCTACACACACAACAAAGCAGCAACAGCGTAGTTCGTGACTGCGTAGGAGCCCTGCTCACGTACAGCGAGTACAGTACGGGACCTTTAAGCAGTTCCTGCGTAAAGACGCTGTAGAAGGATTTGTAGCTTTGAGAAGATGAGATTTGCGTCACGACCAGTAAAACAATGGGAGTGTTATTCTGTTGTAAATCAAGTCTCCATGAGCATTAAGAGCAGGCGGGCCGGCTGAAATGACCCCGGGCCAGGTGTAACAGAGAGCACTGAAGGTGCCAGCAGTTATGAGACAATGGAACAGGTGTACGCTGACATTTTATGGTCTCAGTGTGTGTGTGTGTGTGTGTGTGTGTGTGTGTGTGTGTGTGTGTGTGTGTGTGTGTGTGTGTGTGTGTGTGTGTGTGTGTGAGGTAGGAAGAGCAGACAATAGGAGACGGGAGGACAAAAGTAATAAAAAAGACATTTTAATCATACAGTACATCTTTTATCTGAGGCGAGTGGCGACTTGAACACGACAGCACGAAGAATTCAACACCAGCTCCCACAGATAGACAAAGTGTCAGGCAACGACTTTTTATCAGCTTGTAAAAACGTGGCACATGTTTGTTACGCTTGACGGCATCATATATGACAACATATATTGATAATTATACACAATATCGCAATATATATACCACTTAATGTCGGTGCAAATGGCTGCTGTATGAGAGTTTTAACACTGAGCTTAAGAAAGGGTTCATGGAGGAGCCTCCCGTAGTGATATAGCTTTAACAAAAGTGCGCGTTTCACCGTAAATGGAACAGAATCTGGCACGTGAAGACACAAAGACACATGTGCACAGGTTACATGTCGTGGTTCCGTGCTGTTTTATGAAACACACCGAGGCACTTGGTCAGCGAACGCGTCACCAACTTGGATTGCACAGAGACGTTGAACGTGTCGTGTGAGTGTTTAGTAAAATATCGTCAACACAAGCTTTCAGAGGAGGGGCCGGGCTGTGTTGCGATAGGAGGCACGCCGGTGTCAGTCTTTGGCACGTTAAACTCTGACGCTGAGCTGCACTTCACCTTTAACGTCCTGTTAAAACAGTAGAGTTTCTTTGGAGAGGCGGAGGACGCCCGCTGTCTTTTGGAGTTCCGCTTGCACTTTTTGACACTTTCCTCCCGTGTGACGGGAAAACTTTTGAGAGTCTCCTGGTTGCCAGGGATTTTACAACAAGCATCCGTTTGTGTTGTTGTATCTGTGGTTGCGGTGGACACGTGGTTATCACCGCAACAATGGTCACTGTCCGTTCCCTTCTGTCTGTCACAGCTGGTTGTGCGTGGTGAGCCCGGTGAGGGGGACGGGCATCGGGTCAGAGCTTGTGTCGGGGCTGGGGGGCTGATATTTTGGCCTCTGTCGGGGCTCGAGGGCCTTGTTTCATGTCTAGGGTCATCTTCTTGTCCCACAGGCTCTGATCCAGGAGCTGGGCCTGGGTCCTGGTTCAAAGCTGTCGTCGTGGATCTCTGCTCCTTGGCTGAACCAGCCTGCAGGCCTGCGGCGTGGACACAATACTTCCTGAGATGGCAGCTGTGGGCGGATCCTTGTCTGGGGGTCACTACCCTTCCCTGGGAGCAGTGGTGGAAATGGGTGGGGGTGCAGTGGACATAGTGCATACGGCACTCCATGTGTGTGTAAACCGGGTCCAGGTTCGCAGGTAACAGGGCGGCATTTTGTTTGCTCTGTGTGTTTGCTGAGAGGGGGAAGAGCTGAGGGACGGGAGGGCAGGAAGGAGAGTCCTGGGGAGGCGGGGCACAGGGCTGGGGGGTCCACTGCTGAGGCAGCTGGTGAGGAGGTGGAGAAAGGTCCCCACATGTGCAGTTAGTGTTTTGAGAGTACTGGCACCTGGAGGGCGTGCTCAGTGTGGCTACAAGGCCGTTCTCAGGGCCAGTTCTCCCGGTCTCCGTTTTGCTCTTGTAGTGGACGTGTGAGTAAGGGGCGGCGTGGTGGTGAGGAGCGATTCCATTGTAAAGCTGAGTGCACGCCTCCTGCTCCTCTCTGGGTTTATCATCACTCTTCTGACCGGAGGCCAAGGGCTCCAACTCATAATGCTCCACCTCTCCACCCCTGCTGTCCAGCTGGTACTTCCCGAGGCTGGAGCCCTTCCCTTGAGGCGACGGGCTCGTGGCTGTGACCTCAGAGAACATCTGACACTGCAGCTTTTTGGGCAGTGGGATCTGGCCACAGGTCCCCTGGGGTCCAAGGCAGCGACACATGCACTGGAAGAAGAAGGTCGCAAAGGCCCAGCTGATGCACATGATCAGCATCATGAACGTGCCCAACTGGGTGTAGGCTAACACAGTCGAGGGCATCATCATGGCCCCGGCAACAAAGGTGGTCAGAGCCGCCATGGCAATAGCAGAGCCCATGCGACTGAGAGAGAAAATCACCTTTCCCTCGCGGTCAGGCTCAGGGGCGAGCCGGTAGGCCACGCCGTAGTGGACTGCGAAGTCAACAGAGAGCCCCACCGCCACAGAAATGGTCACGGACTCCAAGACATTCAGCTCCCAGCCCAGAAGCACCAGGGAGCCCACTGTGACGAAGATGGTGCCGGCGATCGATAGGATGGCGTACAGGCTGATGATGACATTCCAGGTGGTCAGCAACATGACGCTGAAAGCCACAGCCACTGACAGCGCCATAGCAACCAGAGTGCCGTCTGACAGACTGTCCTGGAGGTCGTAGAACTCCAGGTTGCTGATGAACCAGCCGTGGCTGAGGCCTGCTGGAGCGTAGCGTAGCTCCTCAGCGATCCAGGCGTCCACCTGCAACAGAAGCACAACCGTTAACAGCCGGAGAGTCAAAGCAAATACAAGACTTATCTGGTACGCAACGTGACACTCACCTCTCGGTAGAACTGGTACATCTTCTCGTAGGCCAGGGTGAAGAGGTAGGTACTCTTGAACTCTAACACTATGGCTCTGATGGTGTCATTGATGTCGAATCGAGGTCCGGGGGTCTTGCTGTCCAGATGGTAGTTAGTACTCCGATCCAGCTCCATGATTGCTCTCTTGATGCACAGCTCAAAGACTTCCTGTTTGTAGGGGAAGGTGGACTGACTGCAGCAGGGGTAGACAGAGGCCTCCTCACAGTCCTGGTTCTCCATCCACTGTTAAAACAAGAGCGAGGTTAAAGTTGATTCTATTCAGGGACATTTGAAGTTTTAAAATGGCTCTTTAGGACAATTCACCAGGACGTCACAACAATAATATTCGTTCTTCAGGGTGGCAAAAGCTGAAGCGTTCTACGATGGTACCTCTAGCAAACGAAGCCTTCTGTGTAATTTAACTAGAGTAAAGAACTTGAATTACTGGGTGATCTGCACCGAAGTGGAAGTAGAATTCATTTACACACTTCTAAGAATCTACAACTGAATTTTCATTTTTGTACATGAACATTTAAAGGTTAAATTAATAAAATAAAGTGACATTGAAGAGAGAAAGCAGTCAGAATGTTTGGGCGACGCTCAGCTTGAGCGGCTCAGGTGGTGTTTTACATTCAACCTGGAAATGAAGAAGACTTTAAGCTTTATTTTGGAGCTGTTAAAGCATGGGCTTTTATTGTGAAGGACTGAAGTTTGGTCCTGGATGTTTGGACAAAATTGATGGGCTTTTATTGTGAAGGACTGAAGTTTGGTCCTGGGTGTTTGGACAACATTGATGGGCTTTTATTGTGAAGGACTGAAGTTTGGTCCTGGATGTTTGGACAACATTGATGGGCTTTTATTGTGAAGGACTGAAGTTTGGTCCTGGATGTTTGGAGAACATTGATCGGCTTTTATTGTGAAGGACTGAAGTTTGGACAACATTGATGGGCTTTTATTGTGAAGGTCTGAAGTTTGGACAACATTGATGTTAATGTGGACGAGCAGCAGCTCCAGTGTTTACGGAGAGGAGATCTAAAGGGTTAGCATGCGGCTAACTCAGCGTGTTAGCGTGTTAGCGTCCTTTTGAGCGCTCTGGTTCACACAAAGATAAATCAGGACGTTCAAACCAGATTTGGTTACAAAGAGAAGAAGTTAGACTTTAGTTTAAAAACATTAAATGAACTCTAAACATCACACCATCATTTATATTTGTAGGTTAAACAAAGTTTGATAGAATTTAGCCAGAAACGGTCTTTCTGACTTTGATTCATACTGGGTCGTGTCAGCTTCCTTCAGTTCTCTAATACTAAGTGCACATGTAGCACTGACCTGTTTGAAAGTCTCGATGAAGCAGCTGGTGAAGTCCTGCTCCTCTGACTGAAAGACAAAGCTCTGGTTTCTCAGCTTCTGGCAGAAGTTGAGGATCCACAGCTGAGACGCTGGGCTGGCAATGTTGAAGCTGCTATCCAGCATCAGCTTTCCCTTGTTTTTGGGGTTCAGGGGGTCCCCGTTATCGAGGGGTGTCACGCCCCAGATGATGGTGATGGGCATGTGGAGGTCCTCGCCGTGGTGAACCCTCTCGAACATGAAGAGCTTCTTGTACTCTGCGTCGTAGCGCTCAAATGGGTGCGAGGACCGGAACACCTGGAACTCTGCCAGCTCCAGAGACGGGAGCTTCATCTTTGGATTGACACAGACCACGTAGGCCCCGCCCACCGTGATGGCGAGGAACCAGAAGAGCCAGAGGTAGCGCAGTTTGATGACGATGCAGGGCAGCACCTTCTCAAAGAAGATCCTAGACGCCTCGGAGACAGTGAACAGGCATTTGTTGGCCTTCTGACAAAGACCGGCCCAGAACGACCGGGTACAGTAACCTCTTTGCTGCTGCGGCGGCTTGGAGCAGGGGAACATATTAGGCAGGTAGCGTTCATGTAGCACCACCACAGCTGGAAGCCATGTCACCATGAGAATATAGTTCACCAATATGGCGGTGCCCGCGTAGACACCGAAGCAGCGTATGGCGGTGATGTTGCTCACGTAATTGGCATAAAACGCTGCGGCGGTGGTGAAGCTGGTGACAAACATAGACAGGGCGGCGTGCTGTAGGGTCACGCCGACCGTCTCCGCCAGCTCAGCTTGCGGCTTGTCAAACTTGGTGTAGTTCCACACGTCGCAAAGCACGAAGGCGTCGTCCGCGCCAATGCCTACCAGGATGATGAGGGCCGTGAGGTTCATGAAGGGGAAGAACTCAAAGTTGAAGACCATTCGGTAAAGAAAGTACGACACAATCAGGGAGCTGATGATGGCTATTATTGTCATCAGAGTGATGAAAACTGAGCGCGTGTACACACACATCACCACCAGGACGATCACGATGGCTATGGCGGGATACACAGTGTCTGTGAGGAGGTAGTCCTGAAAGAGGTCGTGTTTGATGCCAAACTCGATCCCTGAGACGGTGGTGATGCCGTCCGAGGAGTTCCAGTTCTCAAAATTGTCTAAGTAAATGTTCATCATAGACTCCCCTTTCTCCGTGGGGGAGAAGAGCATGCTGTACTTGAGCACGGGTGGAGGATACTCCAGGCTCTTGGGACTAAGGAAGTCTTTGTCCACCAGGAAGTGAAGGATCTGGTAGATGGCGTTGTACTTGGTGCACTTCCGGGGCACACTGGCGCACTTCAGCTGGTCTTTGCGTCGCAGGGCCATGTCCCAGCAGTCCGGTCCCAGCGTGCCGTTGTGGTAGTACTTGGCACATGAGCGCAGGGTCTTGAGCGTGTGCGATACGTCGCGCTCTGTGATCTTCTGACAGGACGACCTGTTGGTGAGGACGGCGATGTAGTTGCCGAGAGTCCAGCTGGGACAACAGGAGGCGTCGTTGGTGCGCTGACAGAGACTCCAGTAGTCACGATGGGAACGCACCTGGGAACAGAGGCGAGTAGTGAATACGCAGATAGAAGGAGTCCCAACAATGGGCCAAAGACGCACAATGGCCAAGAGCTTCGGACTAAAGGAATAATGGCAACAACCGTACCGTTGGCAGTCTGGAGGACATACTCACCCTTGTGTTGTCCAGATTGCACATGGATTTGATGGCCTGAATACTCCACAGGTTCTTCCCCTCAGCTGATGCAAACACCAGTCTAGAGTAACTGTCGCCTGCATGGAAGAAGAAGAAGTTCATCTTTTATTGAGAGAAAGTCAGGAAACATGAGACAAAGGCAATTCTACCATCTGACTTAGGTAACAGTCCTTTTTTATTCTCTTTTTTAGCTCTTTATGGATTCTTGGAGGAGGAGGAGGAGGAGGAGGAGGAGGAGGAGGAGGAGGAGGAGGAGGAGGAGGAGGAGGAGGAGGAGAAGAAGAAGAAGAAGAAGAAGAAGAAGAAGAAGAAGAAGAAGAAGAAGAAGAAGAAGAAGAAGAAGAAGAAGAAGAAGAAGAAGAAGAAGAAGAAGAAGAAGAAGAAGAAGAAGAAGAAGAAGAAGAAGAAGAAGAAGAAGAAGAAGAAGAAGAAGAAGAAGAAGAAGAAGAAGAAGAAGAACTTTATTAATCCCGCAACGGGGGAATTCGATTTTTTCACTCACTATTACTACTAATTACTATTACTCATTTTACACGCACGCACGCACGCACGCACGCACAAAAAGGACCTTTATACATGCAGTTAATGGAGTGATGTCAGAGCGAGGGGGCTGCCAGTGACCGGCGCCCCGAGCAGTTGGAAGTTCGGTGCCTTGCTCAACAGCACCTCGGCAGTGCCCAGGAGATGAACTGGCACCTCTCCAGCCGCCAGTCCACGCTCCATTCACGGTCCACACAGGGACTTGAACCGGCGACCCTCCGGTTCCCAGCCAAGTCATCTTTGGACTGAGCTACTGTCGCCCAATGGAGAGATGCGCCCCGAGCAGTTGAATTCAGTACAAAAGTGTTATTTTGGCCTCTTCTGAAATGCAGTATTTGAACATGTCTTCACACTGGGACCCCTGTACAGTCATGAATGGCATGAGACGTAAAGCTGAGACTCCGTGTGTGATGATGTGAGTCCTCAGTCGTTTCCTTGTAGTCAGAGCAGTCTTTGAACCTTGACCTCGCTGTATAAAAGCATCTGCTGTGACCTCGAGGATAATCACAGCCTCATGAAACTTTACAACCACAAACTAGAGACCTGGAGCGTTCAGAGGATGGATGGCTTCCCTATGTCTACTGCCAATAAGAGAGTTTTGAGACGTTTCCAAGAACAGAAGTGCTCGCCATCAAATCCCTGAAAAAGGCACTTCCTGTCCAACTGTCGAAAGTTTTGATCCCAAATCAAAGCGTGTGTTTTTTCACCACGTCCTCGACATCTTGGAGTCCTAATGTGTGGTTTTGAAGATTTTTGACCATTTGTTTTGCTTCAAATGTTCAATTCTCAAGTGTTAAAATACACACACACACACTTTCACAGTTTATTTGGATGAAGGAATTAATCTCCAGCTTCCAGCTTTTAGATCTATGTGACATCTACTGTTGACCTTTTATCTGTCCCTGAACATCCCCTCTCCTCCACCCCTTTAAAAAGACGGGGGCAGAATGCGATCTTAGCGAGTCCGTCCTGATCTCTGAGCTCCGTCGTGTTTCACTCTCAGATCAGTCTGGTGACGTTTGAGCAGTTTGAACCAATCAGCGTTGGTTTCTTTGGTGGATTGAAGTGAAACAGAAGAGACTGTTGAGTGTAAACAACATGGAGGCTTCCACGGATGAGATGAGCAGCTATGGAGCGAGCCGCTCACTAACTCTTTGTTCTCTGGATCCTTCTGTTGAATATGGACCGGGCTCCTGAAATTGGGCCTTTGATCCGTAAATTCACGTTAAACACAAAGGGAAAATCTCCTTTACCCACATGTTGTTTCCTTTCTGAGCTTTGCCTCCACGCTGTTAGCACGTCACACGCTTCACTCATCTGATTGGTTGGTTTGGCCCGTATGTTGGTGACAGACAGATGGTTTATCCAATCAGAAACCAGGATTTTCACCCCTTCACAAAGATCTTTAAACCAGAGTTCAGATGGATCTGCTGAGACCAGGAGACTCAATCCATCTGGAGGAGTCAGGTTAGACTTTTTATTTGAGTGTCACCATTACCTACAGATTTCTCCTCGTTCCAGTGTTTAGAAATCAAAGTGTGTTATACTGAGGTTCATTTGAGTTTGCCCAGGACCCGTTGGGTATTCTTCATCATCCGGTCTAAATTAGATTGGTGTCGTTTTTGTAACTGTTAGCGTTGAAAGGAGCAAGTTGAGGTGGTTCAGGATCATCTGGTAAGGATGAACCCTGGGCGCCTCCCTAGGGAGGTGTTCCAGGCACGTCCAGCTGGGAGGAGGCCTCGGGGAAGACCCAGGACCAGGTGGAGAGATTAGATCTCCACACTGGTCTGGGAACGCCTCAGGATCCCCCAGTTAGAGCTGGTTAATGTGGCACGGGAAAGGGAAGTTTGGGGTCCCCTGCTAAAGCTGCTGCCCCTGAGACCCAACCCAGGATAAGAGGCTGAAGATGAGATGAGATGGGATAAATCTCACCTGGCACATCACAGAAGAACTCTTTGCTGAAGTCCCACTCTGCTTGCCGTTTGTCTCTGTCGAAGTGGTCCTCGGGCCACCTGGGCTCCTGGTGGCTGTAAAGGGATAGAAACATTAGTGTTTGATTCAGTGACTCAACTTTAAAGTTCATTCTACGCTTGTAAGAACAACCACAGTCCTCAGATTCAAATCCCCGAGCAGACGGTGTTTACCAAGAGTCTGATTCCGCCTCCTAATGACTCTTTAATGAGCTGACTGTTGCAGCATTTGGCAGCAAATCTTACACTGTGTTTAATGTGCTCTCTGAGTTTTAATGCACTTTGGTTGCAAAATAGTCAGGGTTTAAAAACAACCCCCAAACCATTATCACTTTTAAGGGCTGGAGAAAATCCCGAACCCCTGGAGAGGGAAACGGTACCGTGGCTGATCAGTCTAAGTCCCAGAAGGAACAAAGGGAGACCGTCGGGACAAAGATGTTGCTGTGTCCGAGGCTGCTGAGTCAGCGTGATACAACATGAAGGAAGCACATCTGATGCTTAGTAATGAAATAAACGGCAGTAATTGCTGCTCTCCCACCCCCCAAAACCAGATGGATGACGCACCGCAGTACCAGGACACCGCCGTCATTATGATAATAATCATAATAGTGGCTCTGATTGAACAGGGGACCTGAGGGGGGGCGTGCAGACAAGTCTTTGGCGTGTATGCCGAGCAGAGGGGTCACGTTACCTTACTTAGACATTTAAAGTACTTTACTGGAGTAGTTCTTTCTCAGACTACCTTCTACTACTACTCGTTTTATTTCTACGCAATCGTCTGTACTTTCTACTCCTTACATTTTAAAAATAGCCTTGTTACTACAACCCGGTTCTAACCGGGGGGGAATCATTTTGAGATGTCGTAGTATCGACTGGCTCTGACGTTATCGTTTCTGCTGAACGGTCCTTGCAATCCTCCTGAACAGACCCTGTGTTAGAGGGTCATCCTCCTGTGCAGGGTGCAGGGTCTCACTCTCTCACACACGGCGCTAGAGAGATGGTGGAGAGAACTTAGCGTCTAAAGTGATGCTTTATTTCACCAAAACTGAAGCTAATATTAATGCTAATACATGCTAACAAGGTTGTGCATGTAAAGGGACACGAGCAGCCTCTCAAACCATCTAAAAGTGCAGAATATTCAGACGGATAAAGGCACCGAGCTCACAACTCTGTGTCCCCGTCCACCTCAGGTACGTTAGCTATGCTAAGGGTTTATCATGCTAGTGTTTATACAGCCTGTGGTCAGAGCCCATTATAAAAACACGTCATGCTCATGTTACCACTGTATATATACGGTATATATATATATGTATATATATATATATAATTAATTTAACATGGCTGTTGATTTATGACGTCATACTGATATTTCTTCAGATGATTTGGCTTTCAGAAATGTTTCTTTAGTTCATTAGGAGGTACAAGAAAATACAGCAGTTGTTCATTGCACGATGTTGCAGCCGTGTTTTCTGAGAAATGAGGATTAAGGTGCAGACAGGTCTTCTTCTTCTTGTGTGTATGGGGCGGGGGCGTTTTGGGGGGGGGGGGGGGGGCACTTCCTCAGCGAGACACAGGAAGGCAGAGTAATCAGGTGGCTGTCAGAGAGAGACTGAGGGGTTGACAGACGGAGGGGATGAGGCAGGGGAGCTCGCTGACAGCAGCGGAGGCCTCTTGTACGCGCGCCGCACACACATAAGTACACAATTACATCTGCAGACAGACGCGCGAAGCGAGACAGAAAGGAAGACAAAGACGGCCACAGACGCAGCGGGAGCCGGACAGACGGAGACGCCACAGAGGAAGATACAGACTGCAGCTGAAAGACGGGGTCCATTTTCTAATCAGCAGTGGAAACGGAGTTTGACTAAACCACATGAAGGACATGAAGTCTGGTTCAGCTGCAGAGACACAGACGGACACAGGACAGAGACGGACACAGGACAGAGACAGACACAGGACAGAGACGGACACAGGACAGAGACAGACACAGGACAGAGACAGGACAGAGACGGACACAGGACAGAGACAGACACAGGACAGAGACGGACACAGGACAGAGACGGACACAGGACAGACACAGGACAGAGACGGACACAGGACAGAGACAGACACAGGACAGAGACAGGACAGAGACAGACACAGGACAGAGACGGACACAGGACAGAGACGGACGCAGGACAGAGACAGACACAGGACAGAGACAGACACAGGACAGAGACAGACACAGGACAGAGACGGACACAGGACAGACACAGGACAGAGACGGACACAGGACAGAGACAGACACAGGACAGAGACAGACACAGGACAGAGACGGACACAGGACAGACACAGGACAGAGACGGACACAGGACAGAGACAGACACAGGACAGAGACAGGGCAGAGACAGACACAGGACAGAGACAGGGCAGAGACAGACACAGGACAGAGACAGACACACGGCAGAGACAGACACAGGACAGAGACAGACACAGGACAGACACAGGACAGAGACAGACACACGGCAGAGACAGACACAGGACAGAGACAGACACAGGACAGACACAGGACAGAGACGGACACAGGACAGAGACAGACACAGGACAGAGACAGACACAGGACAGAGACGGACACAGGACAGACACAGGACAGAGACGGACACAGGACAGAGACAGACACAGGACAGAGACAGGGCAGAGACAGACACAGGACAGAGACAGGGCAGAGACAGACACAGGACAGAGACAGACACACGGCAGAGACAGACACAGGACAGAGACAGACACAGGACAGACACAGGACAGAGACAGACACACGGCAGAGACAGACACAGGACAGAGACAGACACAGGACAGACACAGGACAGAGACAGACACAGGACAGACACAGGACAGAGACAGACACACGGCAGAGACAGACACAGGACAGAGACGGACACAGGACAGAGACAGACACAGGACAGAGACAGGACACAGGACAGACACAGACACAGGACAGAGACAGGACACAGGACAGACACAGGACAGAGACAGACAGAGACAGACACAGGACAGAGACAGACACAGGGGAGCCTGTGGCTCAGTGACAGAGTGGGTTGTCCCTTCGAGAGATTGGTGGTTCGATCCCCACCTCCCTACGGTTCAGAACATTGGAGTTTCCCAAACCCACCAACAGCGTCTTGGTTAAAGAGACGTGTGTGTGAGCGTGAGCACGTGTGGACGGTGTCACAGGTGTGTGTGGGGTTACTTTTTGGCCTGCTCGTCGGCGTATTTGAAGGGGTAGTTGGCCAGCGTGGCTTTGTAGCCCGTGTTCTTCACCATGTTGTTCCACGTGACCAGTCTCTGGCCGATGGCGGTTCCCCGGGGCTCAAAACCCTGAGGAGGAAAGACAGAGCGAGCAACGGTCAGCTTTGATAATGGAAACAATTGACTGTCTTAAGGTACATTCAGGGTTTCTACAGCTTTTACAAAGTCAAATTCAAACACTTTTCAAGCTTTTCAAGATGCATTTTGATGCTTTTCCAGATGCATTTTGATGCTTTTCCAGCACCTTACAGTTTGTAAACAGTACAATACTCAGGAAACGCATTATTGCACTTGTTCACCACATTAAATGAGACGTTGCTGCCCTTTAAACAACCATCATGGTGTTTGGAGACGGCTTTCTGCAGGAAGGCAACAAATGAAAGGAAAAATCCACAGAA